>NC_092819.1:140278252-140592419 GCF_023375885.2 Dermacentor andersoni
TCTTTTTTTTTGTAAAATGGAAATCTGTAGCCTGCATTAGTATTTCTATTTCCAGCCAGGCTACTGAATTCTGCTTTATTTGTGTGTTAAAATTTGTTTTCGATTCTTCGTGAATGACTCCATTTCTTCACAGTGCTATAGTTATCTTGACAAAGAAGCGGTGTCCCAGCTTAGGGTGTACCTAAACCAGTGTCCCACAATGCAGGTGATTCTTTGGAAATTTAGCCAGCTCTAAGGAATCTCGATCCTCAATCGAACACACATAGGTTTGACTCTTCATTGTCCTTTCTCTTTCAAAAATATAATAACGGCCTCATTAGCCTGCGAGTAGAATTCTTTTCACTGGAACCATTTTATAGATAAGGTTTCGAACGGAAACTTGCAGGTCCTGACATACCTTTTCATGTGGTTGAAACTATGTAGAACATTTTTAACATTAAAAATTTTCTAACTAAACTATGAAAATTTTATGCGGTGTATTCAGAAACACCAAATGACATTCCTTTTTCTTTTCAGAGACTTTTTAAATAAACCAGTATACCCAGGACACTCACTGCTGGTACAACTTATGTGCCCAAAAAGTGCCTAATAAAATATTGCTCGAAATCGAGCAACAAAAAGACTTATTCTCACCAGTGAGACTGTCGATGGCAGCGTCTGAAATGTCGCGGGGTAAATGAATGAATTTCTAAAGATTGAGGCCTCGTTTATATGCTGCAAAAAGTACTTGCGATTCTTCGTTTTACCAGTTGTGGCGAATAAGTTAAAATAATAAAAGCGCAATTTTGCGGAACATCGTTCTAACGAATATTTGACCCTTCGGATGGAAGTGCAATGGTTCGATAAAAATCATACACGGGATTTGGGAAAAAACAAGCTCACTAATGAAATGTTCCTGGCGCCAATAATACAACATAACAATAGAAAGAATGGCCAAGCGAAAACTTGGATAATTGCTTCAAACGTGCGGCAATTTTGCGTTTTGCCTAATTAGAGGGCAGGAGCGCCTATGTTGCGCAGTGGGCAAATGCTTGCCTTGTATTTTTCGTTCTGTAAAATGACATTAAGTGTAGAGCAGCTGCCATGAAGCAACGATTCCATTACAGCATCGTTACTTTCTCTCTCTCAATTTTATATTGCCTTTTCCTGTCTCCATGCAACCGCTATCACCCGGTTTTGGAATTAATTGCATATCGTGGATAGGGCAGTGACAACAAGAAGATGGCCATTGGAAAACCCTTAGAAAGGAGGCACCAATTTTCTTTTGATCACATCTAGCTTGTATTGCATTTCTGTCGCAACAATTGCTGGTTTTACTACTTCTATATACTCGTCAAAAGAAGCTCATGGCACCGACCTGTTTCTACACCCTTGTTCAAGATGTGCGCCACAAAGCAGCGACCAAATAAAAGAATTGAAGATACCCCATATTAAGAACAGTGACGTTTTACTCTAAAAGTGAAAACTACAAGTGGAAATATACCAAGAATATTACGTCGTAGATAACTGAAATAAAAATGTTTAATTCTGCAAATCTGCACAAAGCATTCCACTTGATAACACATCTTAAAAGTTGTCAGTGGAACTACATCAGGGAAATTCATATTGTTAGTATTATTAAGAAAGGGTGACAACAAAGAAGGTTAATTAAGTTCGAACGGCAGATCTTGTCCCAGCTTATTAGATTAGGAAATGAATGCTCTTAAGCAAGCAGCTTTTTTTTCTTTTGAGATGTGCTGTTCAAAGTAGATTTCACGACTGCAATTTTATTTGTTTATTAGGCACGCGTTTTGAGACTAGTGTACTCAATTTTTTTAACTTCACAGCTTCGGTATCTGTCTTTAAAATTTCGTGCTTGCGTTATTTCACAGAATTTTTTTAGCTTTGACGGACTTCGCTTGAAAGGTGATTAGGCTTTTGACATCTGTTGCCGTTATTGCGCAATAAACAAGTAAATTTTGTTGTCTTTGTTCGTAATTATATCGCTTCAGTTGCAAATCTGTGCATGACACGGAAAACTAAAAAAACATTTCGTCTTTTTTTGTTAAATGACTAAGCACGTTGTTCAGCGAGGTAAGTTACTGCAGTGAGAACATGACGCGGATAGGGAACATTTCTTTCAATATTAAAATATTAACCAGCGCAGTGGATAGTCTCTTATGAAAGAACTGAGTGGACTGTTATGATCAGACAGTAAATTAAAATGTTTTCTTCCTTCAATCCTCACATAAAATATTATTTTCACAATAGAAGTATTAGGTATAGTATTGTCAATTGACTTGTAATGCTAAATATTATAGGCCTAACGACTACAAAGAAAATTTATATTGAATTTTTCGTTTCGTTTCATACCAGTAAACAATTCAATTTCATATTATTACCAAAATACACAGTTTGTGGACCAAAATCTTTCTCTTCGATGCAAGATGTACGAAAGTAACGAACTAAAAGTACAAGAAATATATTCGAGATCAGTACTACCAAAACCCAATTCTAAAGTGTCTATTTGAAAACTCTACTCATTGCATTGGCAAAATAGTGTAAACACCGGAAAAACCGTATACAAGAAGAGCTACCATTGCACAAAGCCAGGCAGAGAGCTATGATTATGCTTTCATTGTTTGCGCGAAACGCGTAGATAAGCCTACGACTTACCCAAATGACAAAACCTGCTCATGTGTATAATCGTGATGAAAAGCTTCAACAAGCTTTAGGAGCTCTAGCAAAATAAAATCTTCCTGTCGAAGTCTCGAAGCCAAGCATAACCTCACATTTTTCTTGTTCCTTGTGAAAGCAAGAATAGTTCCCTTTGACGTCATTACTCTGCTCGGTGAATGTTGCTCAAATATCTCAATCATACCTGGCTCCAGGTGGTAGGTTTTCGTTCACGCCTACACATTCTGTAATAAAGGCATCCAGAGAAATTACACTCAAGAAAAAAAACGTTTTCGATAATAGTTAGGTGGTGTACTTTGTCGAGTATTGGAGCCGAAGTGTAAAATAAAGGGACGAAAGATAATTATAAAGCAGGAGTATAGAAAGTGTGAATTGCTTAACCGATACAATTTTGTTGCTGGAGAAACTTTTCACCCATAGAAAAGCAGTGTGCGTTCAATTAACCCTAGATCAGTAAATCACCGTTCGATGCCTCAGGAGTACATCAAAAATTTTAACCGATGTTTTTGTCCAAATGTCACCCGCCCTGAGAAACACCCCCAAATTCGGGCGAAGGATTTCGTACTTGACATTTAGAGTGACGAGTTAGAGCGAAAAACCGAAAAGTTTCTATGATGAGACGGGTGCCTCTGAGGCCTTCAGTGTACGAATGCTTTCCAGGAGGCGCCGGGGCAGTGTCCGTATGCTACTGAAATACGCTTGTGCCGTCCGTAACGGGACCTACAAAAATGGCGTTACAAATGAAATTACAGCAAACTCACCACCACATCTACGTCGGCATTATTCTTATACGCCCTGCCAAGCACTATCCACTGGTATGCAGTATGCTAGGAGCCTATTGGCACCTACTATTTAGCACGCTGGTGTCAGTTATCACATGATGCTTGTGCCACGAGATGAGCTGGAAAATTGCTGACTTCAAATTGCACCATGTGTTTCTGGAATGTTTGCTATGTTTGCGTTACTCTGCTGCTTTTGGCAGGCGAAGTTTCTGAGTTGGTTGTCATGTGCATTGCTTGAGAAGCATTGTGAATCACGCCGGCGCTGGCCTCTCAAAACGCGGACAAGCTCCTATCGTGGAATCGTCGAGTGTATGAGGCGAGTACGAGGCTGGTTTACGTTGGGGATTCGAGGCGAATCGGTAATGTATTTTCAGTGAGCATTCGCTGGGATGCCAATGAAAGACGATAATGAACTTACGAACGTGTCTCTCGCTTCAATCCTAACATACGACCCAGGTGCACCCTGCATTTCCGTAATTAGCGGTCACTGCGCGACGAAACAGTCAAGAGCGCAAATTGCGTCATGTCTGAAAAGTTGTCTCAGAGAGTTGTTGCAGATTTTGTTATCAGCCACTAAAAAATTCTGATAACAGAACACTGCTTATACATGTGAGAATTTGGAGCGTAGAAACCAATGTGGAATGGCAAATGTGCACTTTTGAAAAATTCCAGGGCTGCGATGTAAAAAGGTACACGCGTGAATTTTCCTACAATAATGCAAGAGCCACTTTGCTTTTCCCTTCAAATACGAAACCATTGACACGTTACAGAATGACCACCCTTTCCTTTAGTGAAATTTTGACGAGTTGTGTTTTTTCAACGGGACTGATCTCTGTTATTCTTCCTTATAATTTGCCGCATCAGTCAATATGAACCGAGTACAAGGAATCGACCTTATTGCGGTTTTCGCCATTGCGATAGGTAGCCCTGAATTATCTCAAGCTTTGATATTTTCATCGGGAATCCATGTGTGTGAAAAAGAGGGGCTTGCTTCTGCCCGAAATATCTCAGTTACTTTTTCACTGCAAGTCACACAAAGAGGACGGAGAAAATAAAGTTTGTGTGGTTGTACTTTCAGCGAGCATGGAGCAGTCAACGCTGCGTGACTAAACAATTGATCTGCGCAGTCGGACGTTCACAGCGTATATGTGCGTTCTTCCACACATCGAAATGTAGCACTTTTCTTGCAGAACCCGGATTTAATGATGAATATGACTAGGTTATTATAACCATAATTTAGTAATACACATTTCCTATTTTTTTCAGATGAGGCATCCAGAATGCTTCGTATTTGTTATTTGTGTAAGTATGGCTTAGTTTGGCAGGTGTCTGATGCACTAACAGTCCACTCTGTCCTACCGAAGGGCTATCATGTCAACTCACAGACAATGCACTAACGTGAAGTGATGGAATTGGCACGTACCTCAGAACATCCAAAATCATAATAATGCGATTTTGAGTATGGCATTCATGACGGTGTATTCGACTGTGGGCCATAACTTATTTTAAAGAATGACACTTCTACGACTGTTATCGTTTTTTCCAGTAGGTGGTAGGAGGTTGCATTGAGTTCGAAAATTCAGGCATGCTTACTTACGGAAAAGACTTTCGCGTGGAATTAGAGGCTTTTCTAACATACACGACAGGTAACATGATATTTAAAGCGGATGGGGTAAAAAACTGCCAATAGTTTGTTGGTGTGCCATTTAAACACTAGCATAGTCGATGCTTACCAAGAGCTTGATTGCATACATCGCAAGCTAAACATACTCGTACATCAATGCGGCTAAAAATTCAAATATTAAACATCGTTATAATTTTGTAATTGCAGCTGTAATTATGATTGCACTCAACGAAGCTGCCGTGCTCAGCCGTGGTGTTGGAGAAATCAACGAGATCATGGGTGGTCGGAAGAAAAGAATAACTGCATATCTATCCACTCATCGCGATGGCTGAAGTGTCAAACAAAACAGAACTAAATCAGCTGCAATGAAGACCATGTTCTAAAACATGGCTTCCGATGTAATAAAAAATTAAATGGCGTGTCTATCTATCTATCTATCTATCTATCTATCTATCTATCTATCTATCTATCTATCTATCTATCTATCTATCTATCTATCTATCTATCTATCTATCTATCTATCTATCTATCTATCTATCTATCTATCTGTCTGTATGTCTATCTATCTATCTATCTATCTATCTATCTATCTATCTATCTATCTATCTATCTATCTATCTATCTATCTATCTATCTATCTATCTATCTATCTATCTATCTATCTATCTATCTATCTATCTGTATGTCTATCTATCTATCTATCTATCTATCTATCTATCTATCTATCTATCTATCTATCTATCTATCTATCTATCTATCTATCTATCTATAAGGGTGTCCCAGCTAACATTAGCCACAGTTTAAAAATATGCGAATGCCATGTAGCTGAACACAACCACGGTAATATTGTTTGCTCCCCTCGCTTGGAGATACTCAAATTATTTTACATTCCGCCACATGAGATAATCAGTCCATATACTTAATAAAATTTCACATAATAAAATGACATGAAAAGTGTCATTTAGAATATTGTACAGCGAGATGAGAAACTCCCCATACCGGTTCCTGTTGCTGAATACGTACTATATAAAAGTGTTTTTCCAAGCGTGAGAGAAGCCTGCAACTGCAAGCAAAATTCTCGTGAGGCTCGCCGCTTGAAGCATTTTGCGTGTATTCGCTGGCGTCTTTCATGCTTGGAAAAACTCTTTTATGTAGCAATTATCGAGCAACAGAAAGCTCTACCGGGAGTTTCTTTATGTCGTTCTACAATTTTCTACTCTATGCCATTAATCGCGTGTAGAATAGCTACGGGGCTCACACGGGTCCCCTTTTGGTTCCGCTTAGTTGTCCTTTCGCCGGGATCCCATTTAAAGCATGAAAAGAAAATTTCCCAAATATTAAAAATGAGTTGGAGTGCTTACAGCAGGCTTTACCAAATCCTGACTGGGAGCTTACTACTGTCACTGAAAAGAAAAGTGTGCAATCTTCGCATTCCACCAGTGATAACATATTGGGAGAAACTTGGAGTTTAGCAAAGTTCGAGAACAAGTTAAGGACCGCGCATAGAACGATGAAATGAAAGGTGTTGGTCGTAAGGCTAAGTGAGAGCAAGAGAGCGGCGTGGATAAGCTAAAAAGCGGGTACAGCCGATATTCTTGTTGACGTTAAGAGAACAAAATGGAACAGAGTCGGCCATGTAAGGCGTAGGGCAGATAACGGGCGGCGCACCACTGGAAGCAAAGAATCGGTGCCAAGAGAAGGAAAGCGCAGTCGAGGGCGGCAGAAATGTAGGTGGGTAGATCGAATTAGGAAAATTTCAGCTCCGAATTGGAAGCATCTAGCGCAAGATAGGGTTGATAGGAGATCACAGTGGGAGGGCTATACACAATATATAGACTGATGATGATGATGATAACTATTTACTCTGACACGGACAACTGAGAACTATCTCAGCTGACAACTATCTGAACTGAACAATCGCCTTACATTCACCCACATTTAATATCCGCCTTAAAGTCGGATGTTAAATTTACACTTTACAGTTTCAATGAATAAAGCAGATACTTTCTTTTACGAAAGTAAGCTCCATCATTTAACGAACATGTAGCACTTAGAGACTGAAGTCTGATACAGCAAAAAAAGCAATGCAAACACCATAGTTCTCTGAGAATCCCGTTGTCGTGTGGCCAGCAGTCTGTACCATTGTTCTCGGACATCAACACTGACAGCGAACTCACCTGCGAAAAATATCTTAATATGGGATTGAGGGCCAACTATAAACCATGACAGCTTCGTTATTTGACATGATCTTTATAGCTCTTCTTTCAAATATACCATAAGTTTAAGGATGCCGTAGAAGCTGATCGCTAAATTAAAGCCACAGTAACTGTTTGCAAGGGAAATGTTCAACATTTGTTGAAGATTAATGCAACACTCACGAATTTCTTCATTTCGAAAGCTACACATTGAAAGGCTTCTTTAATTTTCCTGGTGATAACGAATTGTCTGTGTGATTGGCATCGTTCTCTTAACCACACGCATACATGGAGTGATATTTTTTATCAGAAAACTCGTACAGCACTGTTATAGTGCATTTCTCTGCCACGTAGTTCTGACATAAACACTCATCAGTAGGCTCAACGTTAACTTGCGGATGCGAAATGTTTTCATTGTAAAGACACATCACTGTTTTTTTAAAAGAGGACCTCCTTCCATGCATTGGAGTGAGAAGTACAGGTTTAACACGTGGCAGAAACTGATTCATTTCTTAATTTACCCCGCTGTTTTCCAACCTTCTTCACAAAAATATACCTCCATGATACTCTGACACCCACGCACCATCTATACGGCCGAAAATATTAAGAACACAACAAATCTAATGAAGCTATTTCTTTACGTTCCCGTGTAACAGTTTGTTATCTCGGCAAGAGCTCTTCTTGTATACGGTTTTTCTGGTGTTTACATTATTTTACCAATGCAATGAGTAGCGTTTTCAAGTAGACACTTTAGAATTAGGTTTTGGTAGTACTGATCTCGATTATATTTCTTGTACTTTTAGTTCGGTACTTTGGTACATCTTGCATCGAAGAGATAGATTTTGGTCCACAAACTGTGTGTTTTGGTAATAATATGAAATTGAATTGTTTACTTGTATGAAACGAAACAAAAAATTCAATGTAAATTTTCTTTGTAGTTGTTAGGCCTCTAATGTTTAGCATTACAAGTCAATTGACAATACTATACCTAATACTTCTATTGCCAAAAGAAATTTTTATGTGAAGATTGACGGAAGAAAACAGTTTAATTTACTGTCTGATCATAAAAGCCCACTCAGTTCTTTCATAAGAGACTATCCACTGCGCTCCTTAACAATTAATTTTTAAAGAAATGTTCCCTATACGCGTCCTATTGTCACTGCAGTAACTTGCCTCGCTGAACAACGTGCTTAGTCATTTCACAAAAAAAGACGAACTGTTTTTTAGTTGTGCGTGTCATGCACAGATTTGCAACTGAAGCTATCGTTAAAAAAGTGATAATATTACGAACAAAGACAACATAATTTACTTGTATATTGCGCAATAACGGCGACAAATGTCAAAAGCCTAATCACCTTGCAAGCGAAGTCCGTCAAAGCTCAAAAAATTCTTTGAAAAACCGCAAGCACGAAATTTTAAAGACCGAAGCCGAAGCTGTGAAGCCAAAAGAATTGAGTACACTAGTCTCAAAACGCATGCCTATTAAACAAATAAAATTGCAGTCGCGAAATTAACTTTGAACAGCACATCTCAAAAGAAAAAAAAAGGTGCTTGCCTAAGTGCAATAATTTCATAATCTAATAAGCTGGGACAAGCTCTGGCGTTTGAACTTAATTAACCTTCTTTGTTATCACCCTTTCTTAACAACACTAACAATATGAATCTTACTGATGTAGTTCCTCTGACAACATTTAAGATGTGTTATCAAGTGGAATGCTTTGTGCAGATTGAATTAAGCATATTTATTTTAGTGATCTACTTCGTAATATTTTATGTATATTTCCATTTGTAGTTTTCACTCTTAGAGTAAAACGTCATCGTAGTTAATGTGGGATGTCTTCTATGCTTTCATTTGGTCGCTGCTAGATGGCGCAGATCTTGAACAAGGATTGAAAAAGAGGTCGGTGTCATGAGCTGCTTGTGACATGTATATACAAGTAGTAAAGCCAGCAATCGTTGCAACAGAAAATACAATACAAGCTAGATTTGATCAAAAGAAAATTGGTGCCTCCTTTCTAAGGGTTTTCCAATGGCCATCTTTATGTTGTCACTGCCCTATCCACGATATGCAATTAATTCCAAAACCGGGTGATAGCGGTTGCATGGAGACAGGAAAAGGCAATATAAAATTGAGAGAGAGAAAGTAACGATGCTGTAATGGAATCGTTGCTTCATGGCATCTGCTCTACACTTAATGTCATTTTACAGAACGAAAAATACAAGGCAAGCATTTGCCCACTGCGCAACATAGGCGCTCCTGCCCTCTAATTAGGTAAAACGCAAAATTGCCGCAGGTTTGAAGCAATTATCCAAGTTTTCGCTTGGCCATTCTTTCTATTGTTATGTTGTACTATTGGCGCCAAAACATTTCATTAGTGAGCTTGTTTTTTCCTAAATCCCGTGTATGATTTTTATCGAGCTGTTGCACTTCCATCCGAAAGGTCAAATATTCGTTAGAACGATGTTCCGCAACATCCAGCTTTTAATATTTTAACTCATGTTATTTGCCACAGCTGGTAAAACGAAGACTCGCAAGTACTTTTTGCAGCATATAAGCGAGGCCTGAAGCTTTACAAATTTATCCATTTGCCTAGCGACATTTCAGACGCTGCCATCAACAGTCTCACTGGTGAGAATAAGCCTTTTTTCGAGCAATATATTGTCGCGCGCTTTTTCGCCACATAAGTTGTATCAGCAGCGAGCGTCCTGGGTATACTGGTTTATTTAAAAATTCTCTGAAAAGAAAAAGGAATGTCATATCGTGTTTCTGAATACACCACATGAAATTTTCATAGTTCAGTCAGAATATTTTTAATGTCAAAACCGTTCTACATAGTTTCAACCACATGGAAAGGTATGTCAGGACCTGAAAGTTTCCGCTTGAAACCCTATCTATAAAATGGTTCCACTGAAAAGAATTGTACTCACAGGATAACAGGCCGTTATTATATTTTTGAAAGAGAAAGCACAATGAAGAGTCAAACCTATGTGTGTTCGATTGAGGACCGAGGTTCCTTAGAGTTGGCGAAATTTCCAAAGAAACACCTGCATTGTGAGACAGTGGCTCAGGTACACCCTAAGCTGGGACACCGTTTCTTTTTCAAAATAACTATAGCGCTGTGAAGAAATGGAGACGTTCACGAAGAATCGAAAACATATTTTAACACTCAAATAAAGGAGAAATTCGTAGCCTGGCTGCAAATAGAAATACTAATGTAGGCTATAGATTTCCATTTTACAAAAGAAGAGCATAATACTGCATGTAGCATGCGTGGTGTTCGAATATTATTTCCCGCTTTCTATGTTTAGAAGCTGCGGGTCACAGGTATAAGGGCTTGATCTTTCCCTCCAAAATCTATATGTATCGGTACAACCATATTCTCAGTTTTCTCCTGCATTCCAATGTTCGAAATACGGTTGCCCGGTCAGCGTTTACCGTACAATGCTTATTAAATGAAAACCAATGCAGTTTTCCTGTTGAATTCACAGGTGGCACAGTTTATTTTTCTGCAGCGCAAGCAACATGCACCGTTTGTTTGGAGTGGACCTTCTGTCTGTCGCCGCAATCGTAATTGGTAAGATAACCATTTGCTTTCTATAGATTGCCTATTTTTTCACTTCATGGCAAAACAAAAGCTACAATTAGCTAAATTAAATCTAAAATCTAAAACACCAAATCGAATATCTACAAACACTACAATTGCGAAGCAGTGACATCTTCGCATGATTTTATGTTGATCATGGAAGTGTGAAAATTTTTATGGTACCAGTTGCTGCTCATAAATTAACCACTGAAAGAAAAAGTATTTTACCGTTCTGCGTTCTGATATTACGCATTCACGTCATTTCCATAAATATCGCAGGAAATGTGCGCTACAATATTCCTGAACCCTGAGGCCTATACAAATAATAAGAAGCTACCCTCCAAGCGCTCATGCCAGGAGAATCAAATGCGTAGTAGTGCCCTTTGCAGAGCAAATGCTGAACTAAAAGTTTTTGAAGTAACCGTTGTTTTCTGAAAGCAATTTAAGGGGATGAACAAACATAACGTATATCAATGAACTTTATAGCGAAGCTAGTCAGCAACATTCCATGATAAAATTCTTGCTTTTCATATATTCCTTATAAAATGTTTCAAGCATTTATCTACCAATGTCTCATGTAGTTCGATTATATATAGCACAACGTTACCGATCATTGATTGCTAATAAGCCTTTGCAAGTGGAATACGGGTACCAAAAACTTTGAGTAAATGTCGAATATATGAATCGACTAAATATTAACCAATACCATCGAACTTACGCTGCAAAAACTCTTCCGGTACAGTTTCGGTTATTCTTCCTCAAGTTGAGCGTTATTCTTCGATCGACTATGATACTCAAAAATGTCTGCTGAAGAAAATAATGTTGAGCACTTGTGTGTTTGGTAATTTGGTAATACAACAGCATAACAGTTTTCAGCTTATAACACTCAATCTTATTGTTATTAGACCCTGTTGTAGTTAGCTGTCTAATCCTGCTGTTATTGGTTATTAGATTTATTACACATGCCTTCAACTATGAATTCTGTGAAATTGAATACAAGAAAATTGGAAGAATGACGGAGTTGTGAACCATGTTCTCTACTTGCCTAGCGCTCTTGGTGGTGTCGAAGTCTTAACAGGAATGGAGCATTTGGGGGAACCATTTGTGGCGGGACACAATTTGGGCAGCACAGACGCCCAGTGGGCTTTTCAACTGCCAAACATTTCTTTGCTGCTTCTCAGAGAGGTTGTTAAAGGCAGTGAACGTAAAAAATTATGCCGCTGCCGTCAACATGGTTATCTGAAACTAGAGTCGAGCAGGGTGTACCGGCTCCCTTCTTTTTGGGCAAATTGCTCCTTAACTACTGACAAAAATATTTGTTGGTTTCTTCATCTGACAACCAGAACATTTGTTCTAAAATGCTGCCTCAATAATTATAAATGCAACCCATGACTTTTGCCAGGAATTACACGTCATTTTGAAGAACGGTTATTGTTAGAAACGTTTTTAAAAGGCCTCAAGCTGTTTTCTTCTACGTTTCAGCTTTGATCGTCATGGCTCCGAAAGAAGCTCTCGCTAGCCTCGGCGGAGGTGTGGGAGGAGGACAAGGTATCCAGAACTGGGGAAAAAAGTGAATTTCCGTGCGTGCTGAATCTAGGCATTCCACTGTTGCCATGCTCTGGATGACCCGCTCGCCTGCATTAAAATGCGTGTTGAGAACATAATTGTGTAAACGTGCTTTAATCACAATGAATATACGGCTGCGTGGATAGGTTTGATGGTAATGGGCACAATGTTCAGTACAAATTGCGCAGTCGTTATAATTGAGTTGTTGCGCATGTTCATGGAAACGAAGGATGTGAAGAGGAGACGCGCTATCTTTTCTACTCTTTGCGAAATTAGGGCGACCACGGATTACACTGCGAGTATTTTCAATGTTGGGCTCTTTACCGTTTCATTTGACGTAAATATCTCACATTTGGTTATTGAACGAGGAATGTCCCCGTATATACCATAACATCGTTGTCTGGATGGTTCAGGTGGCGTTTAGGATACTTTTTTTAATATTTGCTCCCTGGATCCGCATTATTCTGCTCTATCATGGTGCAGCGAGTTTCTCTACTCTTACCGTCGATGTTTCGATTCGATAAGTTGTTATCAACATTTCAGACTCCAGGTTTATCATCCCTGTGATGCCTGCGGTTGGATATATCAAACCTACCAGGCTGCCAAAGCAGGGACTGGAGCAGACGAACTGTTGATTGAGAATTTAGTACAAATACAAAAATACAAAACAAGGCGTAATGCGGCATATACGCCACCCTAGATGGACTGAAATAAAGTTACCCGCTTTTTCAGAACACGCAGTGTCGGCTTCTACAGGCGGCAACTTCTTTTCTTCAGGGTTTAATTTCATATTCATGTTATTAAACGCGATAGCAATATAGCTGGGCTTGACCAACCTTTGTGGTGCCGAAAAGCAAACATCGACCAACCCAGAAAGGGGTGGAGTGTAACTCAGCGGCTCAAAGAACACCCTCTGGCGGCGTAAGAATGTGAGAAAGTGTCACGTGACGAACGGCCTAGATATTTCGAGGAGAGACTTTGTGGAAGAAAAGTGGAACGCCTTCAATCGTGGGTTGAGGGTTAGATCAGGATTAGAATAGATTAGACGTCAGGGATGTGTTGCCGTCAAAGAGAGTTTCACCCTCACCATCGCTCGTGCGCTTCTTTATGATATTACATGCAGACTTTGATGACTTTGCTAATATCTTGAAAAAAAAACTCGAGATCTTGTGAGCATGCCACGCTGAATGAGAAAGCGTGACTTTGTGCGTTTGGAATTACAATGACTTGACACCCATCAATACGACTGTTCAAGGTCTCCTGTGACGTAAGCGTTCACCGACTTCGTTAATATGTATTATCACATGTAAAAGTTCTTGAGTACTTGATTTACGAAAGCTTTATAGGTCATTGTGGTATCTTTATTTAAATTTCACTAAGAGGAAGAAAGCTTGCTATCCGTGACCTGTATTAAATTCGTTCTTTTCATACTGGCTTGGTTAGGAAGACCGACATATTTCTATTCTGACTGTTTATATATTTTGGAGATGTCCTTACGTCGAAAAATGTTTCAATACATTCGAAACAAGCTTACTTTCTAAGAGATATTTCGTTTGTCAGTATTAGCAAACCTTTATTATAATAATGTAGATGATGCTTTCCACGCATGTGCAAAATTTATGAAATTTGAGAGAGTGTGAAACTTTTCATCCCTCTATATTATCAGAATTTACTGACGGTGAAGAAAAGAGTAGTGAAAAGTGTGAGCCACAAAACCATTGCTTTATTGGAGGAAATGTTCCCTGTGAAATAAGTAAGAGTCACCCACAACGATCGCGGTGAGCATAATTGTTGGTCGTCCCAAGTCTTATCACTGGGTCAAGCGCAACGCCTTTAACACGTAACATGTGAGAAACTACAACGTACTCGCTGGTTACCGCGTGCTTTCTAGAAAGTACTACACAGCTCTTATAACACATATGTTCAGGTGGCGCACACATAGAACCACAGATAACATTCCAGGACCTTCCGATACATGGAACTGGTGAAAAGCGGTCACGGGATAAGTAACAATGAAGTACACGTGTCATATGGTCGCCTTTTAAGTATTACAAAAACCATAAACATAAGCAACATAGTAAAGATAAATTCAACACAGCGAGAAAGTTCCAGAGTTCATAAGCGGGAGCATAAACGCTTAAAAGATACAACGTGGATGATTTAAGGTCACGGACGGCACCGCTTTTATTCCGACATGACGTCTCGGAATCGTCACTGCATTCCTTCGGCGAGGGCCGCCGTGCTGTGTGGGTAGCACGCCCGTGTTCCCTGTATCCTCAAGAGTCGACTGGTATCACGGAACGCTGGGTGGAAACACTAGTCTATATTAGAAAAAACTTGGAGGCTTATCAAGGTTAAGCCAAGTGGATGCGAAGGATGTTAAGCAGCTGCCTCAGTGTGGATGGGGCTAAGTAACGGAGACGTGGTTTTAGGTTTATCGTTCTTCGCGTTCTTCATCGGTTTCCGTAGCACGCTGCAGCCTTCGTTTTGCATTCCTATTATTAACGTCCTTAGCGTTTGGAGGCATGTTGACCGCATACGCGCCCGGCGCAAAGACGCTGGCGTGGTTGCGGGCACGCGACGGCGGGCGCGCGCCGCTTCATCCCTTGCGTGACGTCACATATCACGTGATGCAGCGATGGTGGCGCCGCCGCCGCGTCGCGCGCGACGGCGCGAACCGAAGCGTGGAGGCCTCCGCCGGGCGACGTCCGACGGCGCGATATGAGGCCCCATCTGCAGCCGGTGTGACGTCATCACGTGACGTCACATCATGTGATCTCACTTCAGGGTCAATGGTGGCCACCGCCGGGAGGCGACCGACGGCGCGATAGGAGGCCCCATCTGCAGCCGGCCCCATCTGCAGGCCCCATCTGCAGCCGGTATTAGCTCTAATATGATGTTAGCTGATGTTAACTGATATGATGTTAATGTTAGCTCTAATACCACATATGTTCAGGCGGCGCAAACCTACAACTAGCGATAACATTCCACGACCTTCCGATACATGGTGCTGGTGAAAAGCGGTTACGGGATAAGTAACAATGAAGTACACGTGTGATATGGTCCCCTTTTAAAGAAAACAAAAACAATAAACACAAGCAATATAGTAAAGATAAAATCAACACAGCGACAAAGTCCCAAAGTTCGTAAGCGGGCGCAGAAACGCTTCAAAAACACCACGTTGTCAATTTAGGGTCGCGCACGGCACTGCTTTCATTCCGAGATGACGTCTGACACGACCTCATAGTCAAGTGCGCCAATACGTCGGATGAACTGGCAGCTTGGGAAATAGCGGCGTAAGTGCTTCTCACTAAGGCCTCGTCAAGCCGACGGTTGCTGGGCTGCTATTTCGGCTGTCTGTCCTTTGCTGGTTGTCCGTCCTTTACGGGCGTGTTGATGCACTGTGGTGGGCTTTAGACAGGTGGCGAAGTCGAGATTATCTCCGTCGTTGGCCTCATCGAGAAGTGTCGCCGTGTGCTTTCTTCCGTAAACATACGTGAACGCTGTGACCTGCGCGATTTCATGCGCTGCCATGCTGGAAGGGCAGGCAATGTACCGAAGGATGGCATCACATGTTATCTGTTCGACGTCCATGTGCGTGGGTAACATGTCAGCTAGGGCCTGATTCAGGCGCGATGTAAGACGATTGCGGTGTCTTGTCAGACTATTTTGCAGGATGGATTGAGTAAGCTTCTCCGTGAAAGCAGTGTGGTCGGTGATAAGGACTTGAGGGGCACAATGTCGTCACAGGATGTTGTCGACTAAGGATTTCGCGACTTCACACAAGTTACCGCTGAATAGGGCTTCTGTGTCGGCGTAGCTGATAACACAGTCAGTAGCCACAAATATTTATTATTTACAGAAGGTGACGTCGAAGATCATCCTAACGACTCCATTCCAATGTGCTTGAATTGTGGGCAAGGTGACTTGATTGGCTGCAGCAATCCTGCTTGCCTTGTTTGTAGGGAGGAACCGCAAGGGGCCCCCGAGCAGCGCACTACTGCTTGCATCGCGCTCCGAATTTCGATGTGTTTTTTCAATATAGACTAGTGTTTGCACCCAGCGTTCCGTGATACCAGTCAACTCTTGAGGATACAGGGACCACAAGCGTGCTACCTACACAGCACGGCGGCCCTCGCCGAAGGAAGGCAGTGAGGATTCCGAGACGTCATCTCGGAATTGAAGCGGTGCCGTCCGTGACCTTGAATCGTCCACGTTGTATCTTTTAAGCGTTCATGCTCCCGCTTATGAACTTTGGGACTTTCTGGCTGTGTTGAATTTATCTTTACTATGTTGCTTGTGTTGATTCTTTTTGTATTCTTTAAAAGGGGACCATATGACACGTGTACTTCATTGTTACTTATCCCGTGACCACTTTTCACCAGTTCCATGTATCGGAAGGTCCTGGAATGTTAGCTGTGGTTCTATGTGTGCGCTACCTGAACATATGTGGTATAAGAGCTGTGTAGTGCTTTCTAGAAGGCACGCGGTAGCCAGCGAGTACGTTGTAGTTTCTGACATGTTACGTGTAAAAGCCGTCGCGCATGACCCAGTGATCAGACTTGGGACGACCAACAATTATGCTCACCGCAATCGTTGTGGTTGACTCTTATTATTTTTCTGGGCACATTTCCTGCAATAGAGCAATGTCTTGTGGCTGACACTTTTCACTACTCTTTTCTTAACCGTCAGTACATTCTGATAATATAGAGGCATGAAAAGTTTCACACTCTCTCAAATTTCAGAAATTTTGCACATGCGTGGAAAGCATTATCTGCGTTATTATAATAAAGGTTTGCTAATACTGACAAACGATATATCACTTAGAAAGTAAGCTTGTTTTGAATGTATTGACACATTTTTCGACGTAAGAACACCTCCAAAATAATTAAACAGTCAGGAATGCAATATGTCGGTCTTCCTAACCAACCCAGTATGGAAAGAACGAATTTAATACAGGTCACTGATAGCAAGCTTTCTTCCTCTTAGTGAAATTAAAATAAAGATACCACAATGACGTATAAATCTTTCGTAAGCCAAATACTCAAGAACTTTTACATGTCATAATACATATTATCGAAGTCGGTGAACGCTTACGTCACCAGAGACCTTGAACAGTCGTATTGATTGGTGTCAAGTCATTATAATTCTGAACACACAAAGTCACGCTTTCTCATTCAGCTTGGCATGCACACAAGATATCGAGTTTTTTTTTTCAGATATTAGCAAAGTCATCAAAGTCTGCATGTAACATCATAAAGAAACGCACAAGCGATGGTGAGAGTGAATCTCTCTTTGACGGCACAACATCCCTGATGTCTAATCTATTCTAAACCTGATCTAACCTTCAACCCACTATTGAAGGCGTTCCACTTTTCTTCCACAAAGTCTCTGTTCGAAACATCTAGCCCGTGCGTCACGTGGCACTTTCTCACAATCTTACGCCGCCAGAGGGTGTTCTTTGAGCCGCTGAGTTACACTCCACCCCATTCTGGGATGGTCGATGTGTGCTTTTCGGTACCACAAAGGTTGGTCAAGCCCAGCTATATTGCTATCGCGTTTAATAACATGAATATGAAATTGAACCCCGAAGAAAACAAGTTGCGGCCGGTAGAAGCCGACCCTGCATGTTCTGAAAAAGCGGATAATTTTCTTTCAGTCCATCTAGGGTGGCGAATATGCCGCATTACGCTTTGCTTTGTAATTCTGTATTTGTACTAAATTTTCAACCAAGAGTTCGTCTGCTCCAGTCTGTGTTTTGGCAGCCTGGCAGGTATCATATGTCCAACCGTAGGCATCACAGGGATGATAAACTTGGAGTCTGAAATGTTGGTAATAACTTATCGAATCGAAACATCGACACTACGAGTCGAGAAACTCGCTGTGCCGTCTGTGAGCAGAATAGGGCGGATCCCGGGGGTATATTTTAAAAAGCTTAAACGCAACCTGAACGATCCAGACAATGATGTCCTGCTTTATATATACGGGGGCATACCTCGCTCAATAACCAAATGTGGGATATTTATGTCAAATGAAACGCTAAAGAGTCCAACACCGGTCGCCCTAATTGCGCCAAGAGTAGAAAAGATAGTGCGTCTCCTCTTCACATCGTCCGTTTCAGTGAGCATGCGCGAGGACGTTATGATAGCGACTGTGTAAATTGTACAGAACATTGTAAGCATTACCATCAAACCTATATACCCAGCCGCATGTTCAGTGTGATTAAAGCATGTTTGCACAATTATGTTCTCAACACGCATTTTATTGAACCCGATCGGATCATCCAGAGCGTGACAACAGTGGAATGGCTGGATTCAGGACGCGCGAAAATTCACTTTTTTCCCCAGTTCTGGATACCTTCAGCTCCTCCCACTCCTCCGCCGAGGCTAGCGAGAGCTTCCTTCGGAGCCATCACGATCAAAGCTGAAACGTAGAAGAAAACAGTTTGAGGCCTAGTAAAGACTTTTGTAACGATAACCGTTCTTCAAAATTTATAATTATTTCTGCAGAATTTTAGAACAAATGTTGTGGTGCTCAGATGAACAAATCAACAAATATTGTTGCTAGTAGTTAAGGAGCAATTTGCCCAAAAAAGAGGGAGCCGGTGCACCATATTCGACACTGTTTCCATGTCACCATGTTCATGCCAGTGGTGTAATTGTTACGTTCACTGCATGGTAACAATCTCTTTGAGAAGCAGCAAATAAATGTTTGGTAGTTGAAAACGCCCACTGGGCGTCTATCTTGTTCAAAGTGTGTCCCGCCACTAATGGTTTCCCGAAATGCAGTAGCTGCTCATTTCCTGTTAAGATTTCGACACTACCAAGAACGCTAGGTAAGTTCACCATATGGTTCACGTCCTTCTCCTACTTCGGATTTGATTGTATATAATTTGACAAAATTCATATTTAAGACATATGCAATAAATCTAAGAGCAAGCAATAACAGCAGGATTTGACAACTAACTACAACAGGATCTATTAAGAACGGGATTGAGTGTTCTAAGCTAAAAACAGTTAGGTCTGCTGTTGTATTTCCAGGTTACGAAGCTTACAAGTGCTCAACATTATTTGCTTCCACAGCCATTGCTTAGTATCATAGTCGATCGAAGAATAACGCTCAACTTAAGGAAGAATAACCTAAACTATACCGCACGATTTATGGCAGCGTATGTTCGATGGTAGTGGTTAATATTTAGTCGATACATATATTTGAGAATTACTCGAGAGTTTTGGCACCCGTGTTCCACTTGCTTATCAGCAATCAACGATCGCTAACGTCGACCTATAAATAATCGCACTGCGGGAGACAATTGTTGAAAAATGCTTGAAATATTTCATCAGCAAAATTTAAGGAAACCAAGAATTTCATCATAGAATATTGCTGACTAGCTTCGCTATAAAGTTGATTGATATACTTTGGGTTGATTTATAAGCTTAAATTGTTTTCAGAAAATAACGTTTACTTCAAAAACATTTAGTTCAGCATTTACTTTGCAAAGGCGTCAGCAAAGCAATTGATTCTTTTGGCATGAGCACTTGGAGGGTAGCTTATTATTTGTATAGCTGTCAAGGATCAGGAAAATGGCAGCCCACTTTTTCTTCGATATTTATGCAAATGACGTGAATGCGTGATATCAGAATGCAGAACGGTAAACTGCTTTCTTTATTTCACTGGCTCAATTATGAGTGGCAACTGGTACTATAAAAAATTGTCACGCTTCCATGATGGATATATTATCATAGAAAGAGTTCACTGCTTCCCAATTGTAGTGCTTGTTTGTGGATATTTTATCTATTTCTTTTTGATATTAGATTTATTTAGCTAACTGTAGCTTTCATGTTGCCATGAAGTGAAAAAGGAGCGATGCATAGAACGCAAATGATTCTCTGTACCAATTACGATTGCGACGACCGACAGAAGGTCCACTCCAAACAGGCGGTTCATCTTGCTTTGCGCTGCACAAAAATAAATTGTGCCACCTATGAGTTCAACAGGACAACTGCATTGGCTTTCATTTAATAATCATTGTGCGGTAAACGCTGACCACTCAACCGGTTTTGCAACATTGGAATGCAGCAGAAGACTGAGAATATGGCTGTATCGATACATATAGATTTTGGAGGGAAAGATCAAGCGCTTATACCTGTGACCCGCAGCTTCTAAACATAGAAAGCGGGAAATAGTGTTCGAACACCACGCATGCTACATGGAGTTTCATGCTCTTTTTATTTTGTAAAATGGAAAACTATTGCCAACAGTAGTATTTCTATTTGCAGTCATGCTGCTAATTTCTGCTTTATTTGTCTTTTAAAATGTGTTTTTTTTTTGTGATAGACTCCATTTCTTCACAGCGCTTTATTGATCTTTAAAAAAAAAAATGCTCTCCCACCTTAGGATGTACCTTAACCAGTGCTTCACAACGCAGATGATTCTTTCGAAGTTTCACCAAATCTAAACAATCTCGTTTCTCAATCGAACACGCGTAGGTTTGACTCTTCAATGTAGTTTCTCTTTGAAAAGTATAATAAAAGCGTCCTGAGCCTTCGAGTAGAATTCTTTTCAGTCGAACCATTTTGTAGATAAGGTTTTACATGGAAATTCGCAGGTCTTGACATACATTTACATGCAGTTCAAAGTATTCAGAACGATTTTCAGTCAAACTTTATATCTAAGCTATGAAATTTATATATGGTGTATTCATAAACACCACATCACATTCTTTTTTCTTTTCAGATAATCTTTAAATAAACCAGTATACCCAGGACGCTCACTGCGGGTGCAACTTATGTGCCGAAAAAGCGCACGATAAGATATTGCTCGAAATCAAGCAGCAAATAGGCCTCTTGTCACCAGTGAGACTGTAGAAGCCAGTGTCCGAAATGTCGCTAGGTGAAGGGATAAGTTTGTATAGGTTCAGGCCTCGCCTATATCCTGCAAAAAGTACTTGGGGTTCTTCGTTCTACCAGCTGTGGCCCCACCAATAAAATAAGTTATAACAATAAAAGCGCCATTTCGCGGAACCTCTCCGTAACGAATATTTGACCTTCCCGATAGAAGAGCAATGGTTCGATAAAAACCGTACACGGGATTTAGAGAAAACAAGCTCACTAATGAAATGTTCCTGGCGACAATAGTAAAACATAAACATACAAAGATTGGCCAATGAAAAACTTGGATAGTTGCTTCAAACCTCCGGCAATTTTCGTTTTTACCTAATAAGAGGTCAGGAGCGCCTATGATTGAGCAGTGGGCACGTGGTTGCGTTGCATTTTTGGTTCTGTAAAATGACACTGAGTGTAGAGCAGCTGCCACGAAGCAACGATTCTATCATAGCATCCTTACTTCCTCTCTCCCAATTTGATATTGCCTTTTTCAGTCTCCATGCAACCGTCACTAACCCGGATTTTTCATTGCATATCCTGGATAGTGCAGCGACGACAGGAAGAACGCAATTGAAAACTGTTAGAAAAGAGCCATCAATTCTATATTGATAAAATCTAGCTTGTATTGTATTTTCGGTTACAACAATTGCTGGCTTTACTACTTGTATATACACGTCACAAGCACGTCATGGCACCGACCTCTTTTTCAACCCATGTTCAAGATCTGCGACACCCCGCCGCGACCAAATGAAAGCATAGAAGATATCCCACATTACCTACAATGACGTTTTACTCCAATAGTGAAAACTACAATTGGAAATTTACATAAAATATTACGTCGTAGATAAGCAAAAAAAAAAACGTTTAGTTCGATCTGCACAAAGCATTCCTCTTGATGACACATCTTAAATGTTGTCAGTGGAATTAAATCAGTGAGATTCATATTCTTAGTACTATTAAAAAACTGTGATAGCAAAGAAGATTGTTGAATATCAAAGGCCAGAGCTTGTCCCAGCTTGTTGGATTATGAAATCATCATCATCAGCCTCGTTACGCCCACCGCAGGGCAAACGCCTCTCCCATACTTCTTCAACTACTCCGGTCATGTACTAATTGTGGCCATCTTGTCCCTGAAAACTTCTTAATCACATCCGCCAACCTAACTTTCTGCCGGCCCCTGCAACGCTTCCCTTCCCTTGGAATCCAGGCCGTAACCCTTAATAACCATCGGTTATCTTCCCTTCTCATTACCATGTCTTGCCCATGTCCATTTCTTTTTTTTGATTTCAACTAAGATGTCATTAACTCCCGTTTGTTCCCTCACCCAATCTGTTTTTTTCGTATCTGTTCACGTTAGACCCATCATTCTTCTTTCCATAGCTCGTTGCGTCGTCCCCAATTTAAACAGAACCCTTTTCGTAAGCCTCCAGGTTTCTGCACCATAGGTGAGTACTGGTGAGACACAGCTTTTATACACTTTTCTCTTGAGGGATAATGGTAACCTGCTGTTCATGATCTGAGAATGCCTGCCAAACGCACCCCAGCCCATTCTTGATTATGAAATGAATGCTCCTAAAGCAAGCAGCGTTTTTTTTTTTTTTGAGATGTGCTGTTCAAAGTAGATTTCGCGACTGCAATTTTATTTGTTTATTAGGCATGCGTTTTGAGACTAGTGTACTCACTTTTTGCAGCCTCACAGCTTCAGTTTCTGTCATTAAAAGTTCGTGCTTGCGTTATTTCAAAGATTTTTCTTGAGCTTTGACGGATTTCGTTTGCAAGGTGATTTAGCTTTTGACATTTGTTGCCGTTATTGTGCAATATGCGAGTAAATTATGTTGTCTTTGTTCGTAATAATATCGCTTTCTTAGCGATAGCTTCATTTGGAAAATCTGTGCATGGCACAGACAACTAAAAACATCCCATATTTTTTCCTCAAATGCCTAAACACGTTGTTCAGCGATGCAAGTGACTGCTCTGACGATGTGACGCGAATATTGAACATTTCTGTCAAAATTAAACTTAAAAAAGAACTCAGGGGAGAGTCTCTTAAGAAAGAACTCAACGGACTAATATGATCAGACAGCGAATTAAACTGTGTTTTGTTCCTTCAACCTTTACATAAAAATAAATGTGGAAATAGAAGTAGGAGGTATAGTATTGTCAATTAACTTGTGATGCTGGATTTTACAGGCATAACGAACACGAAGAAAATTTATATTTAGTTTTTCATTTTGTTTCATAAACAGGAAACAACTCAATTTCATATTATTACCAAAATACACAGTTTGTGGACCACGGTCTTTCTCTTCGATGCTAGGTGTACCAATGTAACGAACTCTAAGTCCAAGAAATTAAAATCGAGAACAGTGCTACCAAAACCTATTTTTAGAGTAACTATTTGAAAACGCTATTCATTGCATTGGCAAAATAGTGTAAACACAAAAAAAAAACGTACACAAGAAGAACTCTTGCCAAGATAATAAGACACTGTTATACGGGAACGTAAACAACTAGCTTCATTTAGATTTGTTATGTTTCTAATATATTTTCGGCCGTATAAGTGGTGTGTCAGCGTCAGATCATCATGGAGGTGTATTTCTCGTGAAGTAGGTTGGAAAACAGCGCGGAAAATAAAGAAATGAATTAGTTTCTGTCACGTGTTCACACCTGCACCTCACGCTCCAATGCATGGAAGGAGGTCATCTTTTTAATAACAGTGATGTGCCTTTCCAATCAAGATATTTCGCATTCGCAAGATAACGCGGAGCCCACTGATGAGTGTTTGTAATAACCACGTGGCAGTGAAACGCACCATAAGAGTGCTGTACGAGTTTTCTGATAAAAAATATCAGTTCATAGACGCGTGTTGCTTGGTGTCGAGACATGGGGCTCGGCTGCATTCTAAAAGAATGCGTTTTGGCACGTGCTAAAAGCGACTGCAAAATTTTAAGCTTTCGTGTACGAATGGGTATTAATAATAAACTTGCATACGATGGAATATGTCAATTTTCTTGATAGCGATAACAGCTTTCATTGGCCCTTGATATTCCTTTGATTAAAACGTAGCAGAGCCCTGTGATATATGGCTCACTGCTGAACCGTGCCAGCAATGCAACATTTCCAGGGAGGCCACGAACGTGTCTTTAGCATGTAACTAGCACGGCGCCAATCATGTTCTTTTGAAACAATGAACCCGGCTTCAATCATGATTGGGGGGTCATTTGACAGTTCGCACCAGACTTTCGTTTTGTGTTCGTCGACAATAGATTGCTACTGCGACGCTTTTAAACTGCGCAATGGATTCAACTGTAGGAAATGATTGTACCTATGGAAACTTTTGTTTCCCAATTCTTCCCATCAAGATATAAGCAAAAGAACGCGTAATGTTGAAAATAAGCCTAATGACCTTTGGTTTGGTTTGCATCTCACTCAAATAAAAAGAAAGAGAAGACGTTTTCCTTCATTCTCCCTGCAGCAAAGAAACCGGCTGCATTTGATGGGAGACGACCACAGTTCGGTCACTAACGTCTCAAGAAAATCTTATGTCTTGTCGACTGAAAAACCAACGATTCGTGTTCCATGCAGTACTTCATTAGGAAAATAATGCACAACGCGCCAAGCACCTGATATGCCATGATGTACTCACCAGTATTCGATGATGAATCTCTCGTTCTCAATAGAAGGTTTGGATATAATGGTGTTCGTGCTTGTGGCTCTTATATACTACCACGAGTCATTGTGGTGTGCCAATTTAGCAGCGAATAAGCGAAGCGAAAGCCGCAATTTGAGCGAAAGCTCAGTTCTTGTGACATGTAATTATTTTAGCTTGACATCCCTCATTTATAAATCAATCAGAAAAGTGAGTGGCGAAATAGGACCCGGATTATTGTGAAAACACAATCATGATCTGCTAATTAAAGGAGGAGGTAGTGAAAAAAAAACAGTGAAACTGATTTGCTTTCAATTTCTAGTTACATTCAATGCCGGACGTACTATATAGATGATCAGTGAAAAGAGAATATTTCTGTACCTTACTCTGTTCTTGAGCTTTGTGAAGCTTTTGCGATGAAAAAACAAATGCCTAAATTTACACTGAATGACTATTGTTCAGGCATCGTAGAAATACGATCGGCTCACTATTGAGGATTTCAGAAATTTTACCATGACCTATAACAAACTTCTCAAATCACACACATGGTGGAGGGGAAGCAGGCCGAAAGCCTGCTTCACCTCCGCCACGGGTCGACCCGGTATTGCGCTATCTTCGTGATCGGCCCACGTCTGGGGAGTGCTCGAAAGCCTGTTTCACTTCCACCGCGGGTCGCCCTATGGCACTATCTTCGGGAGCGGCCCACGTCTGGAGAGTGCTTAAAGCCTGCTTCACCTCCGCCGCCGGCCGGCCGGGTATTGCACTATGTTCGGGATCGGCCCATGTCTGGGGAATGCTGAAAGCCAGTTCCACCTCCGCCGCAGGTCGCCCGGTATTGCACTAGCTACAGGATCGGCCCGCGTATGGGGAGTGCCTAAAGCCTACTTCACCTCCGCCGCAGCCCGGCCCGATACTGCACTATCTTAGTTATCGGTCATCAGGTGGGGCGTGCTTAACGCCTGCTTCACCTCCCCCGCTGGTCGCCCGGTATTGCACGGCCCACGGTATCGGCCCACGTATGGGGTAGTGCTTAAAGCCTGCTTCACCTGCGCCGCGGGTCTACCCGGTATTGTATTATCTTCCGGAAGGACCCAATCCCTTGAACATGGTTGTTCTACGTGTCGTTTGTACCCAGAGATGATCCGCCAGATTCGAGCCATTTACAGCTTCGCTTTAATATTCTGTCATTTCGAAGAGCATGGCAGCAAAAATTAACAGAAGACAAGAGCGCATACGTAGACATGCTTTCAAACATGATCGCCTTACGTTGACATTATATTTATTTATTTATTTACAATTCAGGCAGACACTACGGAGACCACAGCAGGTGGGAAGTATGTATATGTACATACACAAAAAACGCTCGTCATGTTAAAAATGAAGCAATACATGTATAGCATCAGCTTTGCGCTTTACACATAGACAGTTTACACTGCATAATCTATACGCCAAATACAAGTACATGCTAATTTTCAAGATAGAATAAATGGCAATTTAGGCATTATACGCTTCATGAACCACTACTTGCAGAGGGTACAAGCACATGATGGTTTGCATGAGCTAATAATAGGACTACTAATTTTAACCTGCTAGAAAATAACTAATAACCCACTTGTTTTGGTATGCGCAATATATTTGGATATCAAAAGTGCCTACGACAACGTCTTCCACCATTCGATTCTTCAGGCGCTTGAGGATATTGGTGTTGGTGGCCGGATGTATGCATGGCTGCAGAGTTACCTCAGTGGACGCACCATTTTCATGTCCACTTCGGATGGCGAGACTGATAGACATGACGTTCGCAGGGGTGTTCCGCAGGGTGGTGTCCTTAGCGCAATATTGTTCAATATCATGCTGGTGCGCCTTGCAGACGAGCTACCTGAAACAGTGCGTATCAGTACGTACTCGGATGATATCTGCATCTGGTCATCTGGGGTCACACGTCCACAAGTGCGTGCAAGGCTCCAAAGTGCGGCTACCATAACGGCGACGTACTTGCGTCATAGAGGCCTGCAACTCTCAGCCACTTAGTGTGCAGTCATGGCATTCACGCGCAAATCAGTGTCCCATTATCCAATCGCTGTCGACGGAACAGCGCTGCCTTTAGTCACCCACCAGAGATTTCTTGGCGTGATAATAGACCGCAGCCTTTCTTGGACCAAACATGTTACAGCGCTTAGGGCTAAACTGACCAACTTCATACACGTTCTTCGTGTAATATCAGGACTGAGATGGGGCCCTTCTGAGCGAAGTTTGCTCCACGTGTATCAGGCACTTTTTGTGGGCTACATACGCTACAGCATGCCTGTGTTATCTAACATGGGGTCATCCTGTATACGCACGCTGGAGAGCCTTCAGGCAGAAACACTACGGATATGTCTTGGCTTGCCACGCTGCACGTCAACTAAGGGCGCGATAGCGGAAGCACGGGCTTGTCCTATCGACATATACAGGTCTTGTGAACCTGTGCGAACCTATCTTCGCCTCCTAACCAGACACTCACACCATCCACTGTCAACACTTCCAAGCGCCAATCTTGACTGTGTTTTTTCTAAAGCTATTGCATGTCACGCAAGGATTACACCTGCAAGATTCCAGGCCACCCACATCCCCGCGACAGCTCCATGGACATTGCCAAGACCACTATGAGGCTTCATATACCCGGAATTATGAAGAAATCTCACGTTTCCTCCATTGGCTTGAAGCAGCTCACCCTGTCCCATATATTTACATTACATAGTAGGACTGTACAAGTATATACCGATGGTTCGGTCACGCCATCTGCCAAAATGGACGCATTTGTCATCCCACAACTTGGAATTACTCGACGATTTCAATTAGACCACAAATCGACATCTACGGCTGCGGAACTTGCGGGAATACGGGAGGCTGTCTGTTTTATGAGAACGGAGACAACCCATAAATGCACGATATTGTGCGATGCCAAATCAGCGCTACAGGCGCTAAAATACTTTTTAAAGAAAGGACCATACTATCTGCTCGTGCTGGAAATCGTCGAACTTCATCACAGTGTCGTGTTAAGTAACCACGTGATCACCTTTCAATGGGTTCCTATCCATTGTGGTATTTTTGGCAATGAACTCGCTGACAGTGAGGCAAGATCGGCCTCCTCTTCCTCTGATGAAGTACGGATTGCCTACTCGCGACCTGACACCAACTCCACGATCAGGGCACTTATGCAGGACCCTACAAAGGCTTACAGAGCCCACTATGACAACACTCACAGACGTCTAGATATGATTGACCCAGACGGTAAATTCTGTTTGCTCCCGAAGCTTACACGGAGCAAAAGATCATTGCTACACAGGATTCGGCTCCGCGTTGCTTTCACCCGTCGCTACGCACACCTCATCGGCCAATCGAACAGCCCTGATTGTGAACACTCCCAGATGCCCGAAACACTGCAACACGTACTGTGCGACTGCCCAGCATATATGCTGGAGCGAAGGACGTTAGACAGTTTCCTAGCCAGCGTTGGCAGACAACTACTGTCGGAGGAAGCTATCCTCGGCCCACGGCCTGACACTGCAATTTCAATGCGTGCAACAAAAGTATTGTTGAAGTTTCTGCAGGACACCAAGCTCGACGAGCGGCTCTAGCGAGACAACTGTCTCACGTACATAAGCACTTACCACTTCTCTTATCATCATCATCCATGCCGATACATTCACTCCCCTTACCTCGTTTCCAGTGCAGAGTAGCAGACTAGAGCGCACTAGCTCAGGTCGAACTCTGTCTTTCCTATCAATATATTCTATTTATTTAATAACCCACTTCTTTATTTCCTTCGAAATATTTGATCAATTACATGTGTGAACAATTACATGTTTAGGGTTTGCAATCATAAAAAAACTATAGGTCGAAAGTGTGTGCGCCTTTAGACGCGCGTTGAATGGGGTCCACTGATCAGCCATAACCTGTGTGGCGCCTCGGGGTTGCGTTCGGGCTAGGTATCCTCTAGGCATAGGGAGAAGTACGTCCTGGAGTAGAAGCGAACAATATGTTTATATACATATTGAAACAAATCATATTTTAGTCAGAGCTCTATCAGTCCTACTCAATAGGTCCTTTTTAAGCCGTTTAAGCCAAAGCACGTCATTACGCCAGCAAAAACTATTTTGGACGGTTTCTCACTAGCAGACGACAAGAAAAAAAAATGGTCGCTCGCCGCCATTACTGTGGGGATTCGACGGATTGCAACGCGTTCGCTTGAGCGCACCCTCTCCGAAAACTTGTCTGGCCGGTGTAGGATACCGAGCAGTATGCGTATGGTTCTCTGTGGACGAAGCGTCTCATGTTTTCTTCAATGCACAGCCACATCCAGCACACATACGCCAAGTACACAGCACCGTAATTATGTTACCATGCCCTCCATAATTGTTGCTCCATCCGGTGTGGTTAAGCTTATTGATGGAATAAGCATTCATTCTGCTCCCGGATACGACTGCATTAACTCGAAATTCTTAAAAAACACTTCATATTATTCTTCCATTATACTATGCAAACTTTTCCAGCAATCCGTTGACCATTGTACGCTACCTAATGAGTGGAAAATAGGCAAAGTGATTCCGGTGCATAAATCTGGCAGCAAAGCATCCCCTAATAATTATCGTCCCATCTGTCTCACCAGTACATGCTGTAAAATGCTCGAACATATTATTTTTACTAACCTGGTTAATTTCCTTGAATTGAACTCATATTTTACGTCAGCACAGCACGGTTTTCGGAAATCTTACTCCTGTGAAACCCAATTAATATCATTTACACATGCACTACACCATATTCTTGACAAATCATCACTAGCTGATTGTATATTCTTAGATTTCTCAAAAGCATTCGACAAGGTGTATCACAAACTATTACTTCATAAACTAATACAACTTAACATAGACGGTAACCTTTTGAAATGGATTGAATGTTTTCTTCTCAACCGCTCGCAATTTGTTTGTGCTATCGGCATTAACTTCGGTTTTACAGAAGTCCGTTCAGGTGTTCCACAGGGTTCCGTCCTTGGACCCCTACTGTTCCTAATTTACATTAATGATCTTCCCTCGCTTATCAACTCCCATATCCATCTATTCGCTGATGATTGCGTCATCTTCAGAGAAGTTACCAATGCTAACGATATTCAATTACTTCAGTCAGACCTTACCACGATAGGGAACTGGTGCAATGAATGGTTAATGGAGCTCAATATTAACAAATGCAAAGTCATGCGTGTTTCTAGGAAAACATCTATAATACCGTCGTACTACATTAACAACATGTCGTTGGAATCAGTTTCTTCATATAAATATCTTGGTGTTTACATCACTTCTAACCTAAACTGGTCTCTTCATACTGAAAACATAATCAAAAACGCTAATCGCATGCTTGGATACCTACGTCGCAACTTTTTCAACGTACCTACTAATTTGAAACTTTTGTTATATAAAACATTAATACGACCCAAACTCGAATACGCGACTCCGGTATGGGACCCTGCTCATGAAAACCTAATCACTGACCTCGAGATGGTTCAAAATAACTCTCTACGTTTTATTCTTGCTAACTACAACCGCACAGCGAGTATAACTAACATGAAATCTAATCTTTGCCTCCCATCGCTGGCATCTCGCAGAAAAGTGTCTCGTATTGCCCTCTTCCACAAGTTGTACCATCACCATACTCTACGAGATCACCTCATCCCCCATCCAATTTATGTATCCCGTCGCATTGATCATCAGTACAAAGTTGGTATTTTGTCATGCAACACTAAACGTTTTTCACAATCATTCCTGCCGCGAACCTCGCGTGACTGGAACCATCTACCCGCCGAAGCTGTAGGCCTTATTAATTATGAACAGTTCCGTGAAGCCTTGGCTAATATTGTATATACAGGTGCCATTTAAACACTCCAGTAACCAGCTGTCTTTGTCTTCTTTTTGTATTTATCACTCCCCCTCTGTAATGCCCTTGGCCCTGAGGGGTATAATAAATGAATGAATGAATGAATATTCCTTCGGTAGCCATACAAGGTGCCCAAAGTAGGCATTCGATTGTGACCAGCATGCTTCTCTTCGCGTGTTCTTTTTAATTTCGTTGCCCTGGCTCTCCAAAAGAAAAAGAAAATACATTGTTGCGGCGCAGCGAATCGCCGTATGCTAAAAGTTCGATTTTGTTACTTCGTTTGCGGAAAGTAAACCGATACTATGCCCCAGGCGACTCGGGCATAGTATAAGTTTGTCGTTTTCATGATTTGATAAAGCGCTCTTGTTCTCACTTCTACTATACGGAATGTTTTACGGCAAGCCATCGCTCACACTTGTTCATTTTAGCGTCATAGTTGATGTGCGCAAAAATGGAAGTAAACCATGTTTTAACTTGATACTGAGCTGCCACTAAGCGGATTGTGTGTTCAGCAGCCAGTGTGGTAGATCTCATTTCGTGGCGCTAGATCCGGCCAAGATAAACGCTCTGCCACATGTGTAGTGAAATTCTAGTGACACGCTTTACGTATATATCTCGAAATTGTGGTAGCATGAAGAATTTTCAAACAGAATGGTGTAGTTGAATAACTGCTAGCGTACTCGCATGAAGGGCTGTGTTTGCGGGGCATGCATCAGCAGTGTGTGCACTGCCGTTTTCGTATAGTTTAAAAGTAGCAGTATCTTTAAGGTTCCTGGCAACCACTCTAAATAATTTTGGGAAGTTACCGCAAGGAAAACGCGAGACTTGAAGAAATATCTAGCAGAAATATCTAGATTCACCCAATCTAAATATATGGAACCACAAACGCTTTTGGAGCATGAACCATGCGATAAGCTCACTCTCTCGCAGCTTCGTAACTTAGCCGGAAAGATTAGAGATCAATAATTTGGTCGCTCCGGGAAGCACCTTTGCACGTTTCAAACTGAAGGCATCGCGTTTGACGGTAGTTGGAAGATTTTTCTTTTTCTCTTTTAGAAACAGTTTAGCAGCAGAAGTTATCTTTCGGGCTGTATGAAAAGCGTTAAGCGCCTTTCGATGCTTCGGCGTTTTGCAGGGGCCCTATAACGTAAAACTATTCCAATATGTTTTTATTCGAATCTCCTGACCTCAAACTTTCGTAACCGCCGAGGCAAGCACCATGCGGTCACCCGCAGGGTTGTCTGAAAAGACCAATCAAATGATCTCCTCATGTATAGGAGGTCACATTGGTTTGCTTGAAAAACGAATAACATTGCCGACACTGAGCAGCTTGTCTTATCTAATTGGCTGACAAGAGGTGAGCAGCAGGCTCAAGTGGAGAGGGTTTCGATAGGGTCGAGCCACTGCACTTAAAATCGATAATCTGATAAAGAAGGTGGTGCGGGCGCCTGCGATTGGCCTGCTTTCCTTTACTTAGCTTGCAGTCGCGGGTCGAAAATTGCAGCGGCATGCAACGGAAGCGTAGGAATGCCGCTAAAACGGATTCTTAGCAGAGAAGAGTTGACCGATTGAGGTCGTAAACGTGCCGAAAGTGCTCCAAAACGTTACATGGCCACGCAAGAAGTTTCATTATACGCAAATGAACCCATGCTCTCCGGTATGTGTGAGTACCCAGCGCCTGAGCGATTGGCGGCAGCCATCTTTTGTTCCTTTCGGAACGGGGCAGCCTGCGGCTATTCAGAAGAAAATTCAGTTTTGTTTGGCATATTATTGCATCTTTAATGCGTACACGTCACTTTGACGCGGTGAGTTTTTGTGGTTTAGTGGCGTCGCGTGACAGGCAGGTGAAGTGGGTGCAGTCAGAAAACTTTTGACCAATAGCCGGGGGCTAATGGCGAAGAGCCTTCGAATCAGAAATAACTATTTTTCTTTTTTTGGTCAAACCATGCATAATGAGTGTGCACAAGTCATATCAGATGGAGAGCTATCGTGGTTGCCGTGACGTCGCGTGACTGACAGGTGAAGTGGGGGTGGTCCAAAATTGTTTTTGACCAATCGCGGAGAGCTGATTACAAAATTGAAATATAAAAGTTTAGAATAGTTTTACTTTATGGCGCCCCAGTTTACGTGCTGTTAATGACTAGGTAACTGCTCGCGCAGACTCGCATTGTGCCAGTCGTGCATGGTATGAAGCCCTTGTCATGCGTAATAAGTGTTCCGGTTTTCATTACTGTTGCATTTAGTGCCGTCGTCATGGACAGACTGTACAATATGGGTGCTATAACGTAAAGCCATTCCAAACCTTTCTACTCCATTTCGGCAATGAGCCCTCCGCGATTGGTCAAAAACTTTTTTGGACCACCCCCACTTCACCTGTCCGTCTCGCGACGTCACGAAAACGGCGTTAGCTCCCCATCTGATGTGACGCGTAGAGACTGATTATGCATGATTTGTCCGAACAAAAGAAATATGGTTATTTTTGATTCGACGCCTTTTTGCCATTAGCCCTCGGCTATTGGTCGAATGTTTTCAGGCTGCACCAACTTCACCTGCCTGTCACGCGACATCACAAAACCGCAAAAACTCACTGCGTGAAAGTGACGTGTACGCGTTAAAGACGCATTAATATGCCGAACAAATCTGAATTTTCTTCGGAACAGCCGCAGACTGTCCCGTTCGGAAAGGAATAAAAGATGGCTGCGGCCGAACGCTCAGGCACTGGCCACTCGCACCTGCTGGAGAGCATGGATTTATTTGCGTATAGAAAAACTTTTGCGTGGCCGTGTAATGTTTTTGAGCACTCTCGGCATGCTTCCGACCTCGTTCTGGCAACTCTTCTTTGGTGAGGATCTGCTTTAGCGTCATTCTTAAGCTTCCGTTGCGTGCCGCCGCGATTGTCCACGAGCCACGGTAAACTCAATAAGGGAAAGCGGACCAATCACAGACGGCAGCAACACCCTCTTCGTGCGATTATTGATTTTCCGTGCAGTGGCTCGACCCCATAGAATCCCTCTCCACTTGAGCGTGTCGTCGTCTTTTGTCAGACAATTAGATAAGACAAGCTGCTGAGTGTAGGCAATGTTATTCGTTTTTCAAGCAACCAAATGTGACCTCCTATGAACGAGGAGAGCGTTTCTTTTGTGCCTTGAGACTACCCTATGGGATACTGCCCGATGCCTGCGTCGGTGGTTACGCAAATTTGATGTCAGGAGATGGAAATAAAAATTTATTGGAGTAGTTTTACGTTATAGGGCTCTATATGCACTGTACAAAAATAAAGAGCCATATTATCCATTTGCTGGCCTTTTCTGAGCAGATAACCAGCAGATAACTCAAATAATTTAGTGGACATTACACTTGTTCTATCCTTATCAACACACCTAAGAGACCGCAACATGTTTTAGTTGAAAAGTAACCTTAGTAATACGCCCCCATTCATGTGCATTCTAATGAAAGTGTGGCAAATGTATTCATCTCGAAGTTTGAGAAAAGAGACGTTGCAGACTGTTCTAAGAGGAAATAAATTGCAGTTCTTAACGTGATTGTTCACAACTGCAGTGACTATGCTGAGCATGTTCCTTCGGCATGGGCATATTGCATTAACACCTGAATAATGTGCACAGACAAGCCGGGTATCTTTGTTTCAGCAATTATTATTATAGGAATCGATTGGAATTCTCGCAATTCTTTTATTCTTATGAGTACACTGCGTGTCACATAAACCTGTCTTGAAAGGAATCGTATCGTTGCTGGCACCGGCAACGATTACGGATGTCTAACTGCTTATCATACTGTAACATAACGAAACATCATAATGGTACTCATTCATATTGCCATGTAGTCTTTAGTCAGAGGTAAACAAAGTTAACTAGAGGCAACAGGGATGAGAGCAAATTATATAGAAAACAACGAAAGAACCGCAAAAATAACTCATTGAATAGGTTTCCCTCAGATTGTTGCATTTACTTTACGTGTGTGTCTCTTTGTCCTTGTCTTCCGTGCTGTACTCGTGTGGCCATCAATTACGAACTTGCCCAAGCCTTTCTCAGCTTTATTAAAGAAGGTATTTAAGTCAGTTGAGTCTAATACTGCATGTAAAGTGACTGACGTTTTGTTCGTTTTATCTAAATATTATGGACTGGCAGTACTTGGCAAGCACTGAACCACAATATTTTTATCGCACTTAAGCTGCGGGTGTCATGGAATGCCAGCACATTTTTAGGAAAACAGCCAGGGAAGACTTGGGAAAAGATCGGGAAATTTTAACATGACCACATAGGTATACTATCTTGCTATATGTCATACAAAGTTTCCAGAGAATCTCTCTAATAAATATATTTTTAAAACGTTTCACCTCATGAAAGGTTGAGGGAAATTGGTCCCATTTATTGAAAAAAAAATGAAAGTCAAGCATACTGACATGGAATTTCTTACTGAATTTGTTTTTTTGCGTTAACTAAAAGTCCTGAACCTCGAAACCCTAGAAAAAAATTTCATCTTTGAAAGCACCTTAAGTAATTTACTGTGACAGAATTCATTCGAAGTATAGTATCAGTTCTGTTTCCTAAGAGGTGCATATCTGTCGTGCCATCAAACAAAGTGCTCCCGTGGTATTTCGGGTGCTCATGTGGTGTACCTAACTTGGAAACCTGTTAGCATGCCCAAGAGGCCTCATTACCTGTAAGAAACTAAGAAATCCATCTGCCTTTTGTTGAAGTTATGACCAATGACCAGTTCATTTAAGAATATGACGAAGACATTTAAATGTGTATTAAAGGGACCCTGAAACGATTTTGACGATTTTCTACAAACATGCTGAGTCGTTAGAGTACCTGCTTCTGATCATTAATTGACGCATCTAAGTGCTCCGCGTAAGGCGTGTAATTTATTATAAGGTTTTAAAAATGCACATCGCTGCCGATCGCAGCATGCTGCTCGGCGGAATATTAAACCGCCCCTACCCATATGACGGAAATCACCCATATGACGTCAGTGGCGCGAGCTATCCGATTGGCTGACCAGGGTGCGTGATCGATAATTTTTCCAACTTTATGGTAAACAAATGAACTTCGTAATAGTTGGAATGTTAGTTAAAATGTTTTTATAAGAAGAAAGTAACATACAGGGAAGGCACAAGAACAATTTTTCAGTACACTTAAGCACTTCCGGCACACAGCAAGCGTCGTCTGCTTGTGTTACAACGTACTCCGTTTTGAGGAGAGCTCCGCGATCAGGGTCGGTCTCAGTCTTTTCGCAAGCACTATGATTCGACTTTGTTGCCTTGTGGACTGCAAACGTAGCGACTGGCAATATGTCAAGCTCCGACATCGTGTCCCTCTGCAAGGCAACATACGAGCGAACTGGCTGCTGCGCATCGGACTGCCACTATCCGATCGACGCCAGGATTTGCGCGTTTGTGGCCGTCACTTTACACCGGAAGATTACTAACGCAATAGCGTTTGGTGACTCCGGTATTAGGGTAAACGCAAGCGCAAGGGGACAGAGTCTGGCCGCCTGACTGTGCCGGGATGAGATGAGCAGGAGGGCAAATGTGGATGGTCTGCACGGTGCAGCCACCTGGTGGCACAGAGCTCAACCATACACAGTAGCAGCAACAAAGTGTATTCTTTGCTGCTGGTGTGTATTTTTCGCAGGAGTGTAATCATCAACACGTTGTTTTTATAAATGTTTAGAATGTTTTACACTTGGTTAGAGCAATATTAGCGCTTTGTTTGTCTGGTTAAGCGCTGCGCCAACAAGTGTCTGGACCGTGCTGACCGATCAGGCTGCTCACGTACGTCTACGCTAAAGTCTCTTCATCCGCTTGAGTTTATGCCTCCAGTCATTTGCCGAAATGACCAGCTTGCCTGTGGTTACCGGAATACCGGACACGTTCGGCGCTTTGTCAGAATGCTCGCAACGCACGCTACTTCAATAGCTCTTGGTCGACGGCCAAGCGGCTAGAGGAGAGGTCTCGCGCGGGAGGGGGCGTGCTCCAAAACAACCGGAAGTGGACAATGTGACGTCGCATCATGACGCATGACTAGTGAAGGCGGAGCTTATCCCCGCCCACTCGGTGAACGAGTTGAGGAGGAAAAGCCTGGCTAGGGAGGAGGGTAACTTCTAATCGCTTGTAGCTCCAATAATACGTAACCCTTCACTTAAATTGTGGTGCGAATGTTCTAGTTAAGGCTGTACCCTACGCGCCTACAAAATCGGTCCGAACCGTTTCAGGGGCCCTTTAAGCAAAATAAATTACAATATTTGGCATGATACTCTGAATACTCCAGTCAAGCCTTCTGAGTATATCCCTCTGCACGGGCATATTTAACTACCAGCCAAAAAAATGTACAGACAGTCCAACTGGGTAACGTTTCAGCAATAAATTCAGAGATCATTTGGGGTAAGTAAATAATGCATCATATATGAACTTGTCATACAAGGGAACATAGTGTTGCTGGAACGAGCAGCAGTTTTGTCTGTTTAATTGCTTGCCATACCATAAAATAAAACACTGTGTAAAGGTATTGATTGTATTGACAAGCAGCCATTAGTCATAGTTAAACTGCATTAAGTATTGTCTCAGATAGCTTGAGCAAATATATTAAGCTGCCTAATGAACATACAAAGAATCCACACTTGTTATTTTTGCGTCATGTTGCTGCATCTACTTATTTCCAGCATTCACCTGCAGCAACTTTGGGACTAATGACACAAAGATCAAGGCAAGTCTGGCGACCATGCTTGCTAAGGGGAAGTAGTGTAAATATTTAGTCTCTTTTCATAATAGCATAAGACATGTATGTTGAGAAATTCATCTATTATATCGTGCAATAAAAACAGTTAATTCATTGCCGGTGCATTTGTTTTCTTTCTTGCACTGCATAATTCAGCACTCAATTCTTTCTGTTTATGCAACATATATGAAAGTACAGCTGGTTCAGGAGAATTAGTAATCTACTAACGTTAATTCATAAGTGAAAATGAAGAGCAACAGGTGCACATGCATAAATACATTGAAAAGTTTTTGGTACCACATGTAAACAAATATGTAAACTAACTTGTAGATATTAGCTATGGACTAATGGCCTTATTCACTCTTGTAGATTTGTCCATAATATGTCTGTGTCTATGGACTTTCTGTAGAATAATGAAAATTTACATTTGTTGACAAATGTCTGCAGAATGTCAGAAAAAAGTGTATAGGATTATAAAGTTCTATTTTTGTAGACTGAAGTTTATAGAATATCATTGGACACATGTCTATAGACTATCGATAGACATTTGTCGATAGACATCCCATAGACTTCAGTCTACGAAAGTAGAACTGTATAATAGTTGTACTTTTGTAGACTGAATTGTATAAAATGTCGATAGACAAATGTCTATAGATAGTCTATAGACATTTGTCTGTAGACATTCTATAGACTTCAGTCTACAAAAATAGAACTGCATAACGCTATACACTTTTGTCTAGAAACATTCTGCTGCATTTGTCTACAAATGTGAATTTTCATGAATGTATAGACAGTCCATAGAATCAGACTTTTTATAGACTAGTCTGTAAAAAGTGTATGGACATAAGTCTATAGACTGTCTATAGACCGGTCTATAGGAATATTCTATAGATAGTCTACAGACATTTGTCTATAGACATTCTGTAGACCTCAGTCTTCAAAAGTGGAACTATAAGCCTATACTCTTGTCTATAGACATGCTGCAGACAATTGTCTACACATGAATTTTCATTAATCTATAGACAGTCTATAGACTCAGACTTTTTATATACTAGTCTATAAAAAGTCTATAGCCTTAAGTGAATAGAGTGTCCATAGACATTTTATAGAAAATCTATAGACTCACACTTTTATAGACTAGTCTATAAAAGTGTATGGCCATAAGTCTATAGACTGTCTATAGACTAGTCTAAAGAAATGTCTATAGACAGTCTATTGACTTCATAGACATATGTCTATAGGCTGTCTATAGACTTTCTATAAAAAAATTTGTGTAAGGGATCCACCACGATTACCCAGCATATACGGGGACCCGGCGGGTCTGCCAAGCACCTATTACTACAGCGATATGTAAAGTATTGACTACCTTGCAAAGGCAGTAATGGCCATTTAGGCCCCTTGCTTGTGAGCCTGGTTCCGTGCCCATTTAGCGGGTGTTCCTTTTGTAGGCTCGTAGTGGATGACGTCATCCGGTGGCACCACATCCGATCAATGGGAATTCTTACCTTCCATTTCCAAAGAGTCGCACATCGAGGAAAGAAAGCGACTTTAGTCTGCTCCCCTTCTACCTCGTAAAAAAATATCACGGCAGCATGTGCAAAAGCTGTTTAGGCATCTTGCTTGCCAGACAAGTGCCGTGCCCACTGCGCATTTGCATCCATAGTATGTCATGGCCTTTCCACAAATTGCGTATGAATGTAAGGCCTGTCCTACAACTGTTACATACCATAATGGCACGTCGACTTGTCTATCTTTCTTGGGTGAGCGATTTTCACCGTCTAACAAATGTTGTCGCATAGGGCGGGCTGCACCGGCGTGTGTCTGAAGTTTCTGGAATGTTATCGATGGTTCTATCCGCTGTCTGTTGTCGCCAAGCCTCGTGTAATCTGATTGCATGTATGCGCGACGCGAATAGTGTAGAACTTTCGGGAAGACACGCCGTCACCATCAATTAGGGACGTTCCATGGCTCGTGTATAAAAGCCGATGCACTTGACCGGCAGATCTGATTTCAGCGATCGCCGACCATGTTCACCGCTATTGCTATCGTTTGAGTGTAACTTGCCTTTTTGGGCTCAAGTTCATCCAAGAAAAAGTTAATTTTTGCCATTCACAATTTTACAGCAGTATTATTCACCGTCACTATTTCTTGACAATATTGTGCTCCAAGTTCACCTCATGCATTTCATGATATGGCACTCTTGTCAAGCATGCGTGTCATATGTATATTTATTTATATATTTATTTATTCAAAATACCTTACAGGCCCTATGGGGGCATTGTGTAAGGGGGGTAACAAAATCAAGGCAAAAAAAGTAAAAATAGAGTAAGCAGCCTTCTAAAGTCTAATACAAAAGATACGCATCAATGCAGGGCTCATCAACACTACTACCAAGATCAAAACATCATGTGGCATGTCAAGTTCACCATGTCACATGATGCTTCTCATGAATGATTGCCCTTCTTGGCATGTGATGGTTGATGTGATGATTACCTAGCTGAAAGCGTCAAATGGGGCATAGATGAAAAAGCTGTCGAATGTAGTCTGTGTCAATCAAGCGGGACCTAAAGTCCCATTGGCTGTGACGCCTCGTCATGAGCCCGCCAAGACGGAGCAGAGCGGGTGATAGGTGACATCTGCTGCTGCACCGCTAGCGCGCCAGGTGTAGCGCGAGGGGAGGAGGCATTGTCGCGACGCCACGTGACCCTTGCTCCCGGAAGAGGGCATGCGGTCCGTATCTCTCTCACCCCCGCTGGGCTTAGCTGCTGTGTGCATCTGCGGGCCTTGGTGGCAACAGCTGCCTCCTCTTTCTTTTGTCGTGCAGAGTGTCTGTCTCATGCGGCGTTTGCACAGCAGGCTGCTGCTGCTTTCTGGCTCGAGCAGCAAGCAGCGCTAAGCTACATCACTCGCAGCGCAATCTTGCAGGAACACTTAGCGGCGTTCTGCAATAATGCTTTCGCATTCACAACTCATAAGAAGTCGTTCGGTGTCCTCGAATTTTTAAATACATATCCAGGTAAATAGTGTTATTATATATAGAATCAAGCAAAGCAGCCCGTGTACTCAAGCCCTTTCCACTTTCAAGACACTGACACCAGCCCGACAGGCGAGACAAGGATCACTCGGACGGGCTCGGGAGGGGCCTGCCTCTGGCCGAAGCATGCCATCGCGCGCGGAAGGCAGTGCGAAACAAAGCAGTGGAAATTCGTGGCATATCCTGACAATGATAAGCGTATTAACGTTTCTTTTCTGTTTCGCCTGAACGGCGAAGCAATGACAGCTATAGGTACGTTTAGCACTGCGCTCGACGTACTCAAACACCACTGTACCTATACGCTGTTTAAACAGTTTCGTGGGAGGCAGCCCGCTGCGCGACTGTTACTGCGCAAGAGGAACAGCGCCGTGGGCGGCGCAATGCGCCTAAATATGTTGACATGATGAGCAGTGGGAAATGAAACTCGTGGCACACAGTTGGTTTTAATAAGCACCCTGCGAATAATTAGGTAGCATTACTCTCAATTTTGTCACTCATGTCAGCACTAACCGTGTAGCCTTGCATTTAAATGGATTTCACTCGTGTTGAAACTCAAGCGAAATTTATCAACTCGGTAAGAAGTTGCAGCTGCAAGTGGCATGACTGATTTGAGGGAACCGACTCCGTCACCAGCGGAATCCTGTAGCCAATTCAATCGCGAGCGCGGCTCTCACGTGATATTCAATGGCTATACGACTTCATTACCTAGCTGATTCTTATTCATAAGATGTATACATTGAGCATCTTCAATTTTCTTGTTCTCGCTAGCCACAAGCTTCGAGAGCGAGCCTGAGCGCATGCGCTTTTCTCATGTTGCCGTGACCACCGCCAGGCGCACTTTGGTGCGCGTTAGTTTTTCTCTGGCCCAGTAGATTTTCGCCGGGCAGAGTTTGTGACGCTTTCTCGCTAGCACACGACCAAAAAAAAAAAAAAAATGGTCGCCCGCTGACATCAGAAAGCTCTCCGGAATGTCTTGTGTCGCCGGTGTACGAAACCGATCAGTATGCGTCTGGTTCCCGTGCCTACGCGACATATGTTAAACGAGCCTTGTTTGTTTACAAACGACAGCTCAATAAACAAGCCTTTCCTTTAAAAGCAATATTTAAATAATAAACAACCCTGTGCTCCAATACACAATGCACATACGGTCTGGCTATCTCAATTTCTTGCCCTGTTGAGGGATGCGCTTAACATCAGGTAATCGAATGATGTTGTAGTAGAAATGTATATCTCTTCAGAGCCTCTTCATAGTGTTGCACTTACTGTCAAATATGTCTAATCTCACGTGCGACAGTTCAAGTAAATGTCTGCCAGTTAGGCTTCTTTACTCGAATGCGGATGCGGTTTAGCCTCTCTAACATTATATTGTCACGTGGTAGTGACGGTGAAGAAAGAAGCAGTACGGTGGAATACAAAACTAGCTTTTATTGGGCGAACCTGTGCCCACAAAACAGGCTACACTTATAGCACAACGAAAGCGGCGAACACAGTCGGCGATCGTCGAAAATCTGATCTGCGGGTCAAGCGGGTCGGCTTTTATAGAGCAGTCGTCGAATGTTCCAGACTAATCGTTCGGACCTGCGTGCCTTCCACAAAGTTCTACACCATTCGCGTCAGGTGATGAAATCAGATAACATAAGTCTCGGCGACAACAGACAGCGGATAGAAGCATCGATAACTTTCCAGAAACTTCGGATACATGCAGGCGCGTCCCATGCTGTGCGATTACATTTGTTAGGCGGCGAAACGTGGTTGCCCGATAAAGATAAGTACACGTGTCAATACCCCCCTCTTAAAAAAAGCATCGTCCCGATGCTACAAATATAAGAGAGCGAAACACAAAAGGACACTTCTTAAACATAAGTAACAAAAAAGAAATAAAGTTCAAAGGTCAGTTATGCGAAGCCACAAACTTCGTTAACGCTGGTAGTAGGGCTTGAGTCGCACAACGTGGACTATTTCAGGTCGCGAGCGGCGCCGCTGTGATAGCGAAATACCGTCTGGCACGACCTCATAGTCCAGTGCGCCAATACGTCGGATGATCTTGTACGGTCCGAAATAGCGACGCAAAAGCTTCTCGCTCAGTCCTCGTCGGCGTATAGGGGTCCAAACCCAAACACGGTCACCAGGCTGGTACTCCACGAAGCGTCGTCGGAGGTTGTAGTGTCTGCTGTCGGTCCTCTGCTGGTTCTTGATTCGCAGGCGGGCGAGCTGTCGGGCTTCTTCGGCGCGCTGGAGATAGGTACGGACGTCAAGGTTCTCCTCGTCCGTGACGTGAGGCAGCATGGCGTCGAGCGTCGTCGTCGGGTTCCTGCCGTAGACCAGCTTGAACGGCGTGATCTGTGTCGTTTCTTGTACCGCCGTGTTATAAGCGAATGTTACGTACGGCAGGACGGCATCCCAGGTCTTGTGTTCGACGTCGACGTACATCGCTAGCATGTCGGCGAGGGTCTTATTCAGCCGCTCCGTAAGACCATTCGTCTGCGGGTGGTAAGCCGTTGTCCTCCTGTGCCTTGTCTGACTGTATTTCAGAATGGCTTGGGTGAGCTCCGCTGTAAAGGCCGTTCCTCGGTCGGTGATGAGGACTTCTGGGGCGCCATGTCGCAGCAGAATGTTTTCGACAAAGAATTTCGCCACTTCGGCTGCGCTACCTTTCGGCAGTGCTTTTGTTTCAGCGAAGCGGGTGAGGTAGTCCGTCGCCACGACTATCCACTTATTTCCGGTTATTGACGTCGGAAAGGGTCCCAACAAGTCCATCCCGATCTGCTGGAATGGTCGGCAAGGAGGCTCGATTGGCTGTAGTAATCCGGCTGGCCTTGTCGGCGGTGTCTTGCGTCGCTGACAGTCTCGGCATGTTCTGACATAACGGCTGACGTCGGCGGTCAGGCGCGGCCAATAATACTTTTCTTGTACCCTCGATAGTGTCCGGGAAAATCCGAGGTGTCCAGCGGTCGGATCGTCATGTAGGGCGTGCAATACTTCTGGACGAAGTCCTGACGGGACAACAAGAAGGTAATTGGCGCGGACTGGTGAGAAGTTCTTCTTCACGAGTAGACTGTCTTGAAGCGTGAAGGAAGATAATCCGCGCTTAAATGCCCTGGGAACAACGTCGGTGTGCCCTTCCAAATAATCGACGAGGCCTTTAAGTTCCGGGTCCGCTCGTTGTTGTTCGGCGAAGTCTTCCGCGCTTATTATTCCAAGGAAGGCGTCGTCGTCCTCGTCATCTTGCGGCGGCGGGTCAATGGGGGCGCGTGATAGGCAATCGGCGTCTGAGTGTTTTCGTCCGGACTTGTATGTTACAATGATGTCGTATTCTTGTAGTCTCAGGCTCCACCGTGCCAGCCGTCCTGAGGGATCCTTTAAATTCGCTAGCCAACACAAGGCGTGATGGTCGCTGACGACTTTGAATGGCCTGCCATATAGGTAAGGGCGAAATTTCGCTGTAGCCCAAACGATGGCGAGGCATTCCTTTTCGGTTGTAGAATAATTGCCTTCCGCTTTTGACAACGACCGGCTAGCGTAAGCTATCACGTGTTCATGTCCATCTTTTCTCTGGACCAGGACGGCGCCGAGGCCTAGGCTACTGGCGTCAGTGTGGATTTCGGTATCGGCGTGCTCGTCGAAGTGCGCAAGTACGGGCGGCGACTGCATGCGTCGTTTGAGTTCTTGAAATGCGTCGGCCTGCGGCGTTTCCCACTTGAACTCGACGTCACATTTAGTTAGCTGCGTCAGCGGCTCAGCGATGCGTGAAAAGTTCTTGACAAATCGCCTGTAGTAGGCACACATGCCAAGAAATCTACGCACTGCCTTCTTGTCGATGGGCTGTGGGAACTTTGCTATGGCAGCTGTCTTCTGCGGGTCGGGGCGGACTCCAGATTTGCTGATGACGTGGCCTAAAAATAGAAGCTCCTCGTAAGCGAAGCGGCACTTTTCCGGCTTCAGAGTAAGTCCTGATGACCTGATGGCCTCTAGTACTGTTGCCAGCCGCCTAAGGTGAACGTCGAAATTTCCGGCGAAGACGACGACGTCATCCAAGTATACGAGACAGGTCTGCCACTTCAATCCTGCTAAAACCGTGTCCATTACGCGCTGGAACGTTGCAGGCGCCGAGCACAGTCCGAATGGCATGACCTTGAACTCGTAGAGGCCGTCTGGGGTGATGAAGGCGGTCTTTTCGCGATCTCTTTCGTCGACTTCTATTTGCCAATAGCCAGACTTGAGGTCCATGGACGAGAAGTATTTAGCGTTGCAGAGCCGATCCAATGCGTCGTCTATCCGTGGGAGGGGGTATACGTCCTTCTTCGTGATCTTGTTCAGACGACGATAATCGACGCAGAAACGTAGGGTTCCGTCCTTTTTCTTTACCAGAACAACAGGGGATGCCCACGGGCTTTTCGACGGCTGGATGATGTCGTCGCGCAACATTTCGTCGACTTGTTCTCTTATAGCTTCACGTTCTCGCGCCGAAACTCGGTAAGGGCTCTGACGGAGTGGTCGAGCGCATTCCTCGGTGATTATGCGATGCTTGGCGACTGGTGTTTGTCGAATCCTCGATGACATCGAAAAGCAGCCTTTGTATCGTCGGAGCAGACTTCTGAGCTGCTGTTGCTTAATCATAGGGAGATTTGGATTAATGTCGTAGTCTGGTTCGGGAACCATGGTCGTCGGGGTAGATGCGGCGGAATCCGAGAGGACAAACGCATTACTTGTTTCCAGAATTTCCTCGATGTACGCGATCGTCGTGCCCTTGTTGATGTGCTTGAACTCCTGGCTGAAGTTTGTCAGCAACACTTCAGTTTTCCCTCCATGCAGTCGAGCGATCCCTCTTGCGACGCAAATTTCACGGTCTAGCAGTAGACGTTGGTCGCCTTCGATGACGCCTTCTACGTCAGCGGGTGTTTCGGTGCTGACCGAAATAACAATGCTGCAGCGAGGCGGGATGCTCACTTGATCTTCGAGCACACTCAAGGCGTGATGGCTACGAGGGCTCTCCGGCGGCATTGCTTTATCTTCCGACAGCGTTACTGACTTCGACTTCAGGTTGATGATTGCGCCGTGTTGGTCCAGGAAGTCCATACCGAGAATGACGTCTCGTGAACACTGTTGGAGGATAACGAAGGTGGCAGGGTAAGTCCGGTCATGAATGGTTATTCTTGCCGTGCAGATCCCAGTCGGCGTGATGAGGTGTCCTCCAGCGGTGCGAATCTGAGGGCCTTCCCATGCGGTCTTAACTTTCTTCAACTGGGCGGCGATGGGTCCACTCATGACGGAGTAATCAGCGCCTGTGTCCACTAAGGCGGTAACTGCGTGGCCGTCGAGAAGCACGTCGAGGTCGGTGGTTCTTTGTCTGGCGTTGCAGTTAGGTCTTGGCGTCGGATCGCGGCTGCGTCGTGTTGAACTGAAGCTGGAACGTCGCGTCGTCAAGTCGTCTTTCGTCGGTGTAGTCTTGGCTTCCTGACTGCGTCGGGACGGCGGCGTGTCGTTATTATGTCGTCGAGGTGGTCTCTTCGTCGTCTTCGTCGGCGGCGGAGGATCTTCGTCAGTTCGACGAACAGCAACCGCACCTCCATCGGTTGCTGCTTTTAGTTTTCCGGGTATGGGCTCGCAGAGCGGCCCCGGGCTGGGCCAGTGTATGGACGGCGCTGCGGCGACAGGTAGCGGCCTGGTGACGGCGAACGGGACGGTCGTCGAGAGTTCCACTGAGTGCCGGCTAGGTAATCGGCAATGTCACGTGGGCGCTCCCCAAGCTGTGGACGCGGCGCGTTGACGGCGAACCCTCTCAGTCCCATGTCGCGGTATGGGCATCGGCGGTACACATGGCCGGCTTCTCCGCAGTGATAGCAGAGCGGGCGGTGGTCGGGGGCTCGCCAAATGTCCGTCTTCCTCGCATAGGTGCGTTGGGCGACGGGTGGGCGCGCTGGCGGCGGCGGCGGACGACGGAATTGCGGTGTTGCAGGACCTTGGCGCGGTCGCGCAGGGGGGCCTTGACGGCGGGCGACGACGGCGGCGTAGGTCATTGCTTCCGGCTGCGGTGGTTCTGGTTGCACCTCAGGAACTCCAAGGGATCGGTGCACCTCTTCTTTCACGATGTCGGCGATAGAGGCCACTTGAGGCTGCGACGAAGGCAAGACCTTGCGCAGTTCTTCGCGCACAATGGCCCTGATGGTCTCGCGCAGATCGTCCGTGGCCAGTGATTGAATTCCTGCGTAGTGGGTAGAGCTTGTGCGGCGGTTGAATTGCCGGTTCCGCATTTCGAGTGTCTTCTCAATGCCGGTGGCCTCGCGAAGGAACTCTGCTACGGTCGTCGGTGGGCTTCGTACCATTGCGCCGAAAAGTTCTTCCTTCACACCACGCATGAGCAGGCGTACTTTCTTTTCCTCGGCCATATCCGGGTCGGCGTGGCGGAACAGACGGCTCATTTCTTCCGTAAAGATGGCAACGTTCTCATTTGGTAGCTGCACTCGGGCGTCCAGCATAGCTTCGGCCCTTTCCTTGCGCACGACGCTTGTAAAGGTGCGCAGGAAGCCGGTACGGAACAGGTCCCATGTTGTCAATGTCGACTCCCTGTTCTCGAACCACGTTCTCGCGGCGTCTTCTAGGGCGAAGTATACATGCCGCAACTTGTCGTCGGAGTCCCAGTTGTTGAAAGTCGCGATTCGCTCGTACGTCTCCAGCCAGGATTCCGGGTCTTCAGTTGCTGCTCCATGGAAGGTCGGTGGGTCCCGAGGTTGTTGAAGGACAACGGGGGTCGCTGGGGCAGCCATTGGGGTTGTCTTGGCCACGATCTTCTTGGTCTTCTCAGGTAGAAGTCCGTGTTCCGGGGGCAGCTGTTGTAGACGACGGCTTACTCGATGGTCCGTGACTACGTTGGTGCTCTCTTTACGGTCCGGGCTTGGATCACGGCTTGTCGGGGGCGTCCGGTACATGGACCAAAAGCACCTCCACCAGATGTCACGTGGTAGTGACGGTGAAGAAAGAAGCAGTACGGTGGAATACAAAACTAGCTTTTATTGGGCGAACCTGTGCCCACAAAACAGGCTACACTTATAGCACAACGAAAGCGGCGAACACAGTCGGCGATCGTCGAAAATCTGATCTGCGGGTCAAGCGGGTCGGCTTTTATAGAGCAGTCGTCGAATGTTCCAGACTAATCGTTCGGACCTGCGTGCCTTCCACAAAGTTCTACACCATTCGCGTCAGGTGATGAAATCAGATAACATAAGTCTCGGCGACAACAGACAGCGGATAGAAGCATCGATAACTTTCCAGAAACTTCGGATACATGCAGGCGCGTCCCATGCTGTGCGATTACATTTGTTAGGCGGCGAAACGTGGTTGCCCGATAAAGATAAGTACACGTGTCAATATGCCAACGTGCAGACCTAAAGGTAGAGGTTACTCTGGCGAGCCGCAACGCTCTCTATTGTCCCGTATACATTTCCTCGTCTATATTAATGATTTAATCACTTGTGTAAGCTCTTCAATTCCTTTCTTCGCTGATGACTGTGTTATCTACCGCGAAATTTCAAGTAAGGTAGACGTTTGATCTCTCCAAGGTGATATCTCTAATATTGCTCGTTGGTGAAGAACTTGGCACATAGAACTAAACCCTAGCAAATGCAGTTTTACGCGTTTCATTTACTAACGGACAAACTGTTGTCTATATTTTACATAATACTACTTTAGTATCTGTTACTTCTTATATGTACTTGGGAATTCGTATAACATTTCATATGAGCTGGAAACATAACAGTAATTGCGGTATTAACACTGGTAAGCGCTTACTAAGGTATCCACGACATATCTATTGTCGTGCTCTGGTAGGTGTGACACAAATAATGTATAAAACGGTAGTACGCCGAAGACTTTCATGTAGGTATGCTCCATGGCAGGACCACTTTGATCGCACTTATTGCCTTGAAATGATACAGAATAAGTCAGCACGTTTTATAATATGTAACTACCTTCGCACAACCGTATCATGACGATGAAACGCACCCTCTACTTGCAGTCAATTGTATCACGTCGCAAAACATGTCATCTAACTCTTTGCCATAAGATATACCGTCATGCCGTTTTGAAAGCTCAGTTCCTGACTACACCATCGTAGATTATCATTACGACGGGCACGTTACTTCTTGTGACACTAAGTCTTTCTTAATAATTAGTTCTACGCATGCCCAATGACGGGATCCACCTACCTTCCTATATCGTTTCCGTTTCCGACATGCATTACCTATTTTTGCAACCACAAACAATTCCATTTTGATGACGCATCAGGTGTTCTTTTTTTTTTCTTTTTTATACGTTGTTCTTATATTTGCGCCTTTATTCGAACTTTCTGTTGCTAGCCTAACATTGCTTCCTCACATGTATCATAGATGTTAATAGATCTTATATTTTGTTTCGATATTTTAGATGCCCCACTCACCATGTAAAGCTGGGTGCGCTTCCAGGTAAAGAAAAATTAATAAATACGAATTACTACCAGTTAAGACGAAACCTCAAATCTAACGTATTGGATATTTAGTAAGAAGTGAATTTCAAAAAATACTGCCTTCATCGGAGTAAAAGGCGGTCTTATGGAACATTTGCAAAACTTACGGGCTGCGGAACGCAGTAGAAGGTTGATAGCAAGATTACACCATTATATTCTGAGGCTCGTCCACGTCCCCAGGAGAATGCGTCACCATGTTCCAGAGCATTAAGAAAAAAACCATATTGGTTTATCTCCAGTTAACACCAGCTTTATCGTAATATTGCGTAATACACTTATCTAATTTACATTACCTCACAGAAATTGCGTAAGTCCACAAAATAAAAATTATATTTAAACTCTGTAACTACCACTGGCTGTCTCGATGTCGACTACAACATTGCAGCTGGTGAAAGATTCAAGCAACGTGGGCAATAATGTGACATTACAAGAATTTTTTTCATCCTAGGACCGCTTTCAGATTTAGCTAGTTCGCTCACAAACTTCTGGGTCAGAACTGACGTGCGGACATCGCCAAAGATGTATATATAATATTTATTTGCGGCGTTATGCGATGGGAAAGTAGTAGGTTTGTCAGGGCTTATACCACGACATCACTGAACTTTTTCTCTTGGACCAAACAGTGGCCGTGGTCATCCGTCCTACAGGAATTGCCAGACGTTACTTCCCCGTATTTACTCACACTTTTAAAGAGAACGTTTCGTTGCAGAGTATGACCACATTTTCCTCTCTCGCCAGAGTAACAACGCCTACATTTGCAGCAGATAACTTATGGCAGGCAGCTCTGACTCCTTTCAACACACCTGTGGAGCGTATTGGCATTTCTTCTCCAGCCACCTTGAAGCTCGGGCGCCACCAAAGTGAAAGGCGCGCATTCGGACGTTCCCTTTAGCAATGGACCGCACTGTAAATATCATTCAAGTTGATTCGGTGTGCGCTATACGTATGTCCTATTTAAATATTGAGCAGATGGCATCACTTTCGCAATCGACATACACACAGTTGGTTTTCAGCCTAGCCCTTAATGCAATAAAAATAAATTAAAGCAATTTCCTAGATGTCGTTCAGGCCACTGATTGCCCCGTTCTGAACAGAACTCGTCTGTAGCATTTACCTTATTTGTGAATTCATAATACGTGCGTAAGTAACTGGTTTGAGCTGCCGTTCAAAGGTAGACGTAATTACTGAATACATCCGAGAGGTCGCAAGCGAACAAATGTTCTGCTTTGTCGAGTGCAACCGACAGCTCGTTCTGTAGGAACAATGATTGGCGGTACATTTTCATGACACCACTTGAGCCATTTAGAGTCCCTGCAGTAAGCACACTTGTCTTCTGCTTTTGAGCAATTGCGTACGTTCGATGATTCCTGCGCAAATCACGTCAGAGCTTCCTTTAGAAGGCTGGAGAAATGGCCACGTTTCTTCGAGAGCTTGTTATACGAACGAGAGGACAAGACGTTGAATGTTAAGTGTATGCGTTATGAATTCAGGTTCAACAAATTTATGGGCAGGTATTTGCGTACGGGCACAACTGTGCAAGGTGAACATTTCAGTCACAGCTGTCAGGCTCTCAAGAAGGATCACGAGTAGCCTAAACCACATACACATTACCCGTTATTGTCGGGAATTATGCAAAAAACGATATGCTTTGAGCGATATTACTGGCACACTTAAGCTGCTTGCGTTTTTCTTTCTGAACAGTTCGGTGGAGCTGCAAACTTTGCTGAATATAGAGTTAGACATGCTTTACATTAGGTAAAGCCGCAATTTAGCCGTAAAATGCGGCTAATTTTCTTTTAGTCCATAGCGGGTACCGTACAAGCCACAGTACGCTATGTTTTGTATTTCTGTATTTGTACGAAATCCACAATCTGTCGTTCGTCTGTTCCAGTCCCTGCTTTGGCAGCCTCGCAGGTATGATATATCCAACCGTAGGCCTCACGGATATGATACACGTGAAGAATGCAGTGTTGGTAATAACTTATGGAATCGAAACGTCGAGATTGCGAGTGGAGAAACTCGCTACGCAGTGAGTGAGCAGAATAAGGCGGATCAAGGGAGTATATTATATATAAAAAATGTTAAACGCAACCTGAACCACCGAGAGAATGATGTCTTGGTATGTAAGGGGACATATCTCGTTCCATAACTAAATGTGGATATTTACGTAAAGTGAAATGGAAAAGAGCCAAACACTGAAAATATCCACACTTTCGATCCCTGGTCGCCCTAATTTCGCAAAGAGCAGAAAAGATGGCCCGTCTTCTCTTCACACCAACTGTTTCCATGAACATACGCAACAACCTATATATTGCGGCTGCGTAAATTGTAGAGAACGTTTTTCCAATTCTCGTCAAACCTATTCAACCAGCCGTTTTTTTAATGTGATAAAAGCAGGTATTCACAATTATGATGTCAACAGGCATTTTATTGCAGGCGAGCTGGTCATCTAGACCGTGACAAAGCTGGCATGGCTGGATTCAGGACGCACGAAAATTCACTTCTTGCCCGCGCCTTGGATGCCTCCGATTCCTCCCACGCCTCCTCCGAGGCTAGCGAGAGCTTCCTTCGGAGCCATAACGATGAAAGCTGAAATGTAGAAGAAAGCAGCTTGAGGACTAATAAAGGGGCCTTTTGTAACAATAACCGTTAACCACAATGACGTGTTATTTCTGGCAAAAGGTCAGAAGTTGAATTTATAACTATTGAGGCAGAATTTTAGAACAAATGTTGTGGTGCTCAGATGAAGAAATCGAAAAATATTTTTGCGAATTTTTTTCATGAAAAAAGCAGGCGATATCCGTGCTCGACTGTATTTCCATATCCCCATCTCCACGGAAGCGGCATCGTTTTTCGTTCACTGACTGGTAACAACCTCTCTGAGAAGCAGCAAGTAAATGTCTAGCATTTGAAATCGCCCACTGGGCATCTGTCCTGCTCACAGCGTGTCTCGCCGAAAACGGTTGCCCGAAAAGCTGTAGCTGCTCATTTCCTGTTAAAACTTCGACATCACACAGAGCGCTAGGCAAATTCAGAATATGGTTCACATGTTCTCATAGTTCCATATTTTTTCATTTAATTTGACAAATTCATGTATTAGGGCACGTGCAATTATTCTAATAATAAGCAATAACAGCAGGATTGGAGAACAACCAATTACAACAGGATGTAATAACAACAGGGTTGAGTGTTCAAAAGCTAAAAACAGGTATGTCTGTTTTTGTATCACCAGCTCACCAAGCATACAAGGGCTCAACATTAATTTCTTCAACAGACATCGTTTAGTATCATAGTCTATGCAAGAATAACTCTGAACTTGAGGACGAATAACCATAACTGTGCCACACGAGTTTTTACAGCGTAAGTTCGATGGTAGTGGTTAATATTTAATCGATATATATATATATATATATATATAATCGGAATCTTTTCGCTAATTTTGGCGCCCGTATTGCACTTGCAAAGGTTTACTTCGAACTCTTTTAGTTCCACATTTTCTTTGCAAAGGCCTCAACAAAACATTTGATTGTTTTCGTATAAGCGATTGGAGGGTAGCTTCTTATTACTTCTATAGTCGTCAAAAGTTCGGGAACATGGTAGCGCACTTTTCCTCCGATATTTATGTGTATGACGTGAATGCGTGATATCAGAATGCAGAACGGTAAAGTACTTTTTCTTTCACTGGTTCAATGATGAGCAGCTACTGTTACTATAAAAAATGTCCCGCTTCCATGACCGACATATTATCATACAGAGATGTCACTGCTTTGCAATCGTAATACTTTATTCTGGATTTTACATTTACTTGTGTTAGATTTTAGACTTATGTTGGCTAATTGTTGCTTTTGTTTTGTCATGATGTGAAAAAGTAAGCAATAGATAGAAAGCAAATGGTTATCTTTACCAATTACGATTGCGGCGACCGACATGAGGTCCACTCCAAACTGACGGTTCATGTTGCTTTGTGCTCCAGGAAAATAAATTGAGCCACCTATGAGTTCAACAGGAAAACTGCACTGGCTCTCAGTTAATAAGCATTTTACGCTAAACGCTGACGGGCCTACCGTATTTGCAACATTGGATTGCATTAAAAGACTGCTAATGTGGTTGTATTGATACTTATATCTTTTGGAGAGGGAGATCAAGCCCCTATACATGTGATCAGCAGCTTCTTAAGATTGATTAGCGGAAAATAAAGTTCCACAGCCAGGCATGCTACTTGCAGTTTCATGCTCGCTTTTTGTAAAATGGAAAACCGTAATCTACATTAGTATATGTATTTGCAGCCATACGACTAATTACTGCTTTATTTGCGTGTTAAGATATGTTTTCTCTTCTTCTTGAATGACTCCATTTCTTCACTGCGCTTAATTTATATTGACAACAAAAAACCGCTGTTCCACCTTAGGGTGTACCCTAATAAGTGTCTCACAATGCAGATGATTGTCTCGAAATTTCACCAACTCTAAGGAATCTCGTTCCTCAATCGAGCAAGCATAGGCTTCATTCCTCAGTGTCTTTTTTCTTTCAAAAATATAATAACGGCCTCATTAGCCTTCGAGTAGAATTCTTTTCAGTGGAACCATTTTGTAGATAAGATTTGAAATGGAAACTCGCAAGTCCTGGCATACCTTTACATGTGGATCAAACTATCTAGAACGATTTTCACATTCGATATGTTATACCTAACTATGAAAATTTTATATGGCGTATTCATAAACACGATATGACATTTTCTTTTCTTTTCAGATAATATATAAATAAGCCAGTATACATAGGACGTGCAGTGGCGATACAACTTATGTGCCGAAAAAGCGCGCGACAAAACATGGCTCGATATCGAGCAGCGAAAAGGCCTATTCTCACCAGTGAGACTGTAGATGGCAGCGTCTGAAACGTAGCTAGGTGAAGGGATGAATTTGTGAAGGTTCCGGCCTCGTTTATATCCTGCAAAAAGTACTTGGGGTTCCTCGTTTTATGAGCTGTGGCGAATAAAACAAATTAAAACAATAAAAGCGCAATTTTTCGGAACGTCTCTGTAACGAACATTTGACCTTCATTATGGAAGAGCAATGGTTCAATAAAAATTGTACACGATATTTAGAAAAAATCAATTTCTCTAATGAAATGTTCATGCCCCCAATAGCGCAACATAAAAATGGAAAGAATGGCCAACAGAAAACTTGGATGATTGCTTCAAACATCCGGTAATATTGGGTTTTACCCAATTAGAGAGTAGGAGCGCCATGTGGGCAAATGCTTGCCTTGTATTTTTCGTTCTGTCAAATGACATTGAGTGTAGAGCAGCTGCCATGAAGCAATGATCCCATCACAGCATCTATACTTCCTCTCTCTCAATTTTATATTGCCTTTTCCAGTCTCCATACAACCGCTATGACCAGGTTTTGGAATTATTTGCACATCGTGGTTAGGGCAGCGACAACAGGAAGAAGGCGATATAAAACCCTAAGGAGGCGTCAGCTTGTTTTGTATTTTCGGTTGCAACTATTGCTGGTGTTATTACTTGTACATACTCGTCAAAAGAAGCTCATGACAGCGACCTGTTACTCTAACCTTGTTCAAGATGTGCGCCACAAAGCAGCGACCGAATTAAAGCATAGAAGATAGCCCACATTAACTACAACGACGTTTTACTCCTATAGTGAAAACTACAAATGGAAATATGCATAACATATTACGTCGTTGTTAAGTAAAATAAAAAGGTTTAATTCAATCTGCACAAGGCATTACACTTGATAACACATCCTAAATGTTGTCATTGGAACAACATCCGTGAGATTGATATTGTAACTGTTAATAAGGAATCGTGATAGCAAAGAAGATTGTTGAATTTCAAAGGCGAGAGGTTCCAAGGCGAGAGGTCTTTAATTCTGTCGTTCTATGCGTGGTCCTTAATTTGTTCCTGGAGCTTTGTTAACCTCCAAGTTTCTCCCCATATGTTAGCACTGGGGGAATGGAAAGATTGTACACGAATCTTTTCAGCGATAGTAGCAAGCCCCCAGTCAGGATTCGGTAATGCCTGCTGTATGCACTCCTAATCATTTTTGATATTTCGTAAATTTCCTTTTCATGCTTGAAATGGGGTTCTGCCGGAAGTACAACTAAGCGGAACGAAAACGGCACACCTGTGAGCCCTATAGCTATTGTTTGCACGATTAAAGGCATAAGGTAGGAAGGAAATTGTAGAGTGACATGAAAAACTCTCGGTACAGATTTCTGTTGCACTATAAGTACTACATAAAATTGTTTTTCCGAGAATAAAAGAAGCCAATGAATACACGCAAAATACCTACATTGGTCAGCCACACGGTAATATTGCGTGCAATTGCAGGCTCCTTTCAGGCTAGGAAAAGCACTTTTATATCGCACGTATTCAGCAACAGAAACCTGTATTTGGAGATTTTCACCTCGCTGTACTGAGACCACAATGTATGCGGGCAGTGGAACAGGACCGCTTCTTCAAAGCTTCAAGACTACGACACCAAGCAGATGGTGGGGCTAGTTAAACAGACGAGGCAGCGCTTTGTATTGTCTGTTTGACCCGTCCGGTCGTTTGCGCTGTTTCGCTGCGTTGAACGTCAACCAGCTAGTTCTTCTTAGAACCCTTTTGGTGTGCTATTCTTCGAAAAGTAGGCACGCGAGTCTGCCAATGAGACTGGGGCCACATGATTTGCGGTTCACTCTTCCTTACACACGGTTTTTTTTTTATTGGAAGGCACACTACTGCCCTGAACAGTCAGTGGAGTATTGGTACGAGCGCATATGGTATGCTGAAACAATGCTCTCGTTGTACGGCAGATTTCCGCAAATAATTCAGTTTATCCCCCACACTGATGAAAACGCCTTCTGTTAAGGTTTGCAATGACTTTGGGAAGTGCTCAATTATAGCTGGCGTTCTTCGGTTGACAGACTTCTGTTTACTGTGCATTTACAATAGGCATTCTTCTTTTTCATTGTTAATTAGTATTAGACAAATTGAAGCGTTTTGTGCATTCGCTACACCATGGTGTACATTAGAAAAGCTGCAGCTTTTTATGCTACCCAGAATATCAAAAAAAAAGAAAAAATAGGAGGAAGCGTTGTTTAGCGTGGGAAAGAAAAATAAACTATGAAGATTCGCCTTTCCTTCGGTATGCGTTACCAGAATGTTACCTACGTATTGCGTTCAATACAAAAGGTCCTCATTCCTCATTCTTAGATGTCCGCAACATCATCTACGGCAATATTGATATCATGTCGTCCTATATTATTGATATATATTTTCAAGACAATATCGAGTAAAACATAACAGAAGACGCAATAATGTTTCACGTGCTCACTGAAATAAATTTCGTGGCACCTTGCTCGATGTCCTACACAAAACGTTAGGCTCAAGAACTTTCATGCAGTTAGAGTCGTGGTAACAACTGCAACTCCATATGAGCCGTCTGAGAAAATAATGCCAAAAAGCTCATATTGTCTGAACCTTCGCACAAAGTCTTAGGAGTTTCGATTATTTCTACAAGAGGCCAGTACAAGCGCGTTTTTGGTTCGCACAAGTTTGGGCCACACAAGACTACGCGTTCGCTTTCTTCTCTTGATTGAAAGCGAAACCATCTTTGTGGGCCTGTCAGTAGATGCATGACTCGGTTCTTGATGCACAGAGCTTCACTTCTTGCGAAAGCCAATTCCACCAGTTTCTCCGACACCACCACCGAGCGCGTCAGCTTCATTGCGAGCTATGGTTATCTGATCTGAATACGAAACAAACGCAATGCTTGTTAGGTGCATGCCTTTTTTTGCATTTCTTCGTGAATGCAATGCATTCTTGATAACTAAACTTGGTGACCTAAGTTTCAGTATACAAATGTGCTTTATTTATCTAATGAGCTGGTGCAGAGCCCTTCCTGCCCATGCGCTGATGCCGCCACAGTTTTGAAAATTGACAAATTAAGCTCGCGGTCCCTAGAAGGAGAACACCTTATACTTATTATCTCATTTTACCTATGAGCAGCAGCAATTTTTATGGCGGGACGAGAAAAATGCTCACTGTAGTCTCAGTTATGCAACTTAATTATGCCTATTTTGTTGTAGACGAGGTTGTTAGAAGCGCAATAGAGAACTCAGTTGTGGGTTCTTGATGTGACTCACTTTCATTTCAACTGCGATACTTCTTAACGATCATGCGGCTGACAGGAAATAATTAGTGCAAGCGTGACGCTTTGCTGTTTCCGTGCATGATTATTTGATTCGATATTATCATAGAATCTTTTCACTCAATGTTTCAACAGCGACAGCTACAGGAAAATTTTAACGCACTGACGGAATAACGAGACATCCAGAAAAACGATATGAAACATTTTGAGGGCTAGTGTGAATAGCCTATATAGGGTGTTTAAGCCAACACTTTCAACATTTTTAGGAATAAGGCCATAAGTCCATAGCTAATGTCTACAAGTTAGTTTACATTTTTGTTTACATGCGGTACCAAAAAATTTTTATGTATTAATGCACGTGCACCTGTTGCTCTTCATTTGCACTTATGAATTGACGTTAGTAGATTACTAATTCTCCTGAACCAGTTGTACTTTCATATATATTGCATAAACAGAGAGAATTGAGTGCTGAATCATGCAGTGCAAAAAAGAAAACAAATGCACCGGCAATGAATTAACTGTTTTTATTGCACGATATATAGGATGAATTTCTTAAAATACATGACTTATGCTATGATGAAAAGAGACTAAATATTTACACTACTTCCCCTTAGCAAGCATGGTCGCCAGACTTGCCTTGATCTTTGTGTCATTAGTCCCAAAGGTGCTGCAGGTGAATGCTGGAAATAAGTAGATGCAGCAACATGACGATAAAATAACAAGTGTGGATTCTTTGTATGTTCATTAAGCAGCTTAATATATTTGCTCAAGCTATCTGAGTCAATACTTAATGCAGTTTAACTATGACTAATGGTTGCTTCTCAATACAATCAATACCTTTATACAATGTTTTATTTTATGGCATGGCAAGCAATGAAACAGACACAACTGCTGCTCGTGCCAGCAACATTATGTTCCCGTTTATGACAAGTTCATATACGAGGCATTAATTTACTTATCCCAAATGATTTCTGTATTTATTGCTGAAACGTTACCCAGTTGGACTGTCTGTACATTTTATTGGCTGGTTGTTAAGTATGCCCGTGCAGAGGGATATACTCAGAAGGCTTGACAGGTGTATTCATAGTATCATGCGAAATATTGTAATTTATTTTGCTTAATACACATTTAAATGTCTTTCTCGTATTCCTAAATGAATGGGTCATTGGTCATAACTTAAACAGAAGGCAGATGGATGAAAGATGCAGTTTCTTTCAGGTAATGAGGCCTCTTGGGCATGCTAACAGGTTTCCAAGTTTGGTACACCACATCAGCACCCGAAATACAACGGGGTCACTTTGTGTGATGGCACGACAGATATGCACCTCTTAGGAAACAGAACTGATACTATAGTTCGAATGAATTCTATCACAGTAAATTATTTAAGGTGCTTTCAAAGATGAAAATTTTTTCTAGGGTTTGGTGGTTCAGGACTTTTAGTTAACGCAAAAAAACAAATTCAGTAAGAAATACGATGTCAGTATGCTTGACTGTGATTTTTTTTTCAATAAATGGGACCAATTTCCCTAAACGTTTTATGAGGTGAACCGTTTTAAAAATATGTTTAAGAGAGAGATTCTCTGGAATCTTTTTATCACATATAACAAGATACCATACCTATGCGGTCATTTTAAAATTTCCGTATCTTTTTCCAAGCCTTCGCTGGCTGTTTTCCTGAAAATGTGCTGGCAATCTATGACGTCCGCAGCTTAAGTGCAATAAAAAATATTGTGGTTCAATGCTTGCCAAGTACTGCCAGTCCATAATGTTTAGATAAAACGAACAATACGTCAGTCACTTTACATGCAGTATTGGACTCAACTGACTTAAATACCTTGTTTAATAGAGCTGAGAAAGGCTTGAGCAAGTTCGTAATTGACGGCCACACGAGTACAGCACGGAAGACAAGGACACAGAGACACACACGTAAAGCAAATGCAACAATGTGAGGGAAACCTATTCAATGAGTTAGTTTTGAGGTTCTATTGTAATTTTCTATATATTTGCTCTCATCCCTGTGCCTCTAGTTAACTTTGTTTACCTCTGACTAATGACTACATGGCAATATGAATGAGTAACATTATGATGTTTCGTTATGTTACGGTATGATAAGCAGTTAGACAACCGTAATGGTCGCCGGTGCCAGCAACGATACGTTTCGTTTCAAGGCAGGTTTATGTGACACGCAGTGTACTTATGCAAATAAAAGAAATGCGTGAATTCCAATCGATTTTTATAATAATAATTGCTGAAACAAAGGTACCCGGCATGTCTGTGCACATTATTCAGGTGTTAATGCAATATGCCCGTGCCGAACGAACATGCTCAGCATAGTGACAGCACTTTTGAACAATCACGTTAAGAATTGCAATTTATTTCCGCTTAGAACAGTCTGCAATGTCTCTTTTCTCAAACTTCGAGATGAATACATTTGCCACACTTTGAGTAAAATGCAGATGAATTGGGGCGTATTGCTAAGGTTACTTATGAACTAAAACATGTTACGATCTCTTAGGTGTGTTGATAAGGATAGAACAAGAGTAATGTCAAACAAATTATTTGCATAATCTGCTGGTTATCTGCTGAGAAAAGGCCACCAAATGGATAATGTGGCTCTTTATTTTTGTACAGCTGATATAGGGCCCTATAACAGAATACTACTACAATAAATTTTTATTCCAATCTCCTGACGTCAAATTTGCGTAACCGCCGACGCAGGCATCGGGCAGTATCCCGTAGGGTTGTCTGAACTGACAAATCAAACGCTCTCCTGGTTGATAGGAGGTCACATTTGGTTGCTTGAAAAACGAATAACATTGCCTACACTGAGCAGCTTGTCTTATCTAATTGTCTGACAAGAGACGACGAGCACGCTCAAGTGGAGAGGGATTCGATGGGGTAGAGCCATTGTACGGAAAATCGATAATCGCACGAAGAGGGCGTTGCTGCCGTCTGTGATTGGTCCGCTTTCCCTTATTGAGTTTACATTGGCTCGTCGACAATCGCGGCGGCATGCAACGGAAGCTTAAGAATGACGCTAAAGCGGATCTTCACCAAAGAAGAATTGCCAGAACGAGGACGTAAACGTGCCGAAAGTGCTCAAAATCATTACACGGCTACGCAAAAGTTTTTCTATACGCAAATAAGTCCATGCTCTCTGGCAGGTGCGAGTGGCCAGTGCCTGAGCGATCGGCGGCAGCCATCTTTTATTCCTTTCCGAACGGGACGATGATGATGATGATATCAGATGAGGAGCTATCGCCGTTTTGGTGACGTCGCGTGACGGACACGTGAAGTGGGGGTTGTCCAAAAAAAATTTTGACCAATCACGGAGGGCTGATTGTAGAAATGGAGTAGAAAGGTTTGGAATGGCTTTACGTTATAGCACCCATAATGTACAGTCTGTCCAAGACGACGGCACTAAATGCAACAGTAATGAAAGCCAGAACACTTATTAGGCATGACAAGGGCTTCATACCACGCACGACTGGCACAATGCGAGTCTGCGCCAGCAGCTGCCTAGTCATTAACAGCACGTAAACTGGGGCGCCATAAAGGAAAACTATTCCAAACTTTTCTATTCCAATTCTGTAATCAGCTCTCCGCGATTGGTCAAAAACATTTTTGGACCACCCCCACTTCACCTGTCAGTCACGCCACGTCACGGCAACCGCGTTTGCTCTCCATCTGATATGACTTGTGCAAACTCATTAAGCATGGTTTGACCAAAAAAAGAAAAATAGTTATTTCTGATTCGACGCCTCTTCGCCATTAGCCCCCGGCTATTGGTCAAAACTTTTCTGGCTGCACCCACTTCACCTGCCTGTCACGCGACGTCACGAAACCACAAGAGCTCACCGCATCAAAGTTACGTGTACGCATCAAAGATGCAATAATATGCCAAACAAAACTGAAATTTCTTCTGAATAGCCGCAGGCTGCCCCGTTCCGAAAGGAACAAAAGATGGCTGCCGCCGATCGCTCAGGCGCTGGGTACTCACACCTACAGGAGAGCATGGGTTTATTTGCGTATAATGAAACTTCTTGCGTGGCCATGTAACGTTTTGGAGCACTTTCGGCACGTTTACGACCTCAATCGGCCAACTCTTCTTTGCTAAGAATCCGTTTTAGCTGCAATTCTTACGCTTCCGTTGCATGCCGCTGCAGTTTTCGACTAGCCACCGCAAGCTAAGTAAAGGAAAGCGGACCAATTGCAGACGCCGGCACCACCTTCCTCATCAGGTTATCGATTTTAAGTGCAGTGGCTCGACCCTATCGAAACTCTCTCCACTTGAGCCTGCTGCCTGCCTCTTAATTGTCAGCCAATTAGAAAAGAAAAGCTGCTTAGTGTCGGCAATGTGACTCGTTTTTCAAGCAAACAAATGTGACTTCCTATAAATGAGGAGAGCATTTGATTGGTCTTTTCAGACAACCCTGCGGGTGACCGCCTGGTGCTTGCCTCGGCGGTTACGCAAGTTTGACGTCAGGAGATTGGAATAAAAACATATTGGAATAGTTTTACGTTATAGGGCCCCTGCATAACGCCGAAGCATCGAAAGGCGCTTAATGCTTTTCATACAGCCCGAAAAACAACTTCTGCTGCTAAACTGTTTATAAAAGAGACAAAAAAAAAATCTTCCAACTACCGTCATAACAATGCCTTCAGTTTGAAACCTGCAAAGGTGCTTCCCGGAGCGACCAATTTATTGTTCTCTAATTTTTTCGGCTAAATGCGAAACTGCGAGGGAGTGAGCGTATCGCATGGTTCATGCACCAAAAGCGTTTGTGGTTGCGTATATTTAGATTGGGTGAATGTAGATATTTCTGCTAGATATTTCCTCAAGTCTCGCGTTTTGCTTGCGGTAACATCCCAAAATTATTTAGAGTGGTTTCCAGGAACCTTAAAAATACTGCTACTTTTAAACTAAACGGAAACGGCAGCGCACACACTGCTGATGCATTCCCCGCAAACACAGCCTTTCATCCGTGTACGCTAGCAGTTATTCAACTACACGTCTCTGTGTGAAAATTGTTCATGCTAACACAATTTCGAGATATATACGTAAAGCGTGTCACGAGAATTTCACTACACATGTGGCAGAGCGTTCATCTTGGCCGGATCTAGCGCCACGAAATGAAATCTACCACACTGGCTGCGCTACACACAATCCGCTTAGTGGCGGCTCAGTATCAAGTTAAAACATGGTGTACTTCCTTTTTACGCAGATCAACTATGACGCTAAAATGAACAAGCGTGAGCAATCGCTTGCTGTAAAACGTTCCGTATAGTAGAAGTGAGAACAAGAGCGCATTATCAAATCATGAAAACGACAAACTTATACTATGTCCGAGTCGCCTGGGGCATAGTATCAGTTAACTTTCCGTAAACGAAGTAACGAAATCGAACTTTTAGTATGCGGCTTTTCGCTGCGCCGCAACAATGTATTTTTTTTCTTTTGGAGAGCCAGGGCAACGAAATTAAAAAAAACACGCGAAGAGAAGCATGCTGGTCACAATCGAATGCCTCCTTTGGCACCTTATCTGGCTACCGAAGTAATATTGAAGAAAACATGAGACGCTTCGTCCACAGAGAACCATGCGTATACTGCACGGTATCCTACACCGGCGAGACAAGAGCTTCCGGAGAGGTTGCGCTCAAGCGAACGCGTTGCAATCCGTCGAGTCCCCACAGTAATGGCGGCGAGCGACCATTTTTTTTTCTTGTCGTCTGCTAGTGAGAAAGCGTCCAAAAAAGTTTTTGCTGATTTAATGACGTGATTTAATGACAATTCGGGTCGTCAATTCCCGAATTGTCAGGTTTCCTCCATAATTGATACTTAAGCAGGTATTTAATATATCTTCAATAATTATTTCCTATATTTTGGTCAATACCGAGTTCCTAGCGGTCCCAAACACTCATAACCTGATCGAATATCCGCAAATATTAAAAAAAATCACCTTTTCTAAAAATTTGCGGCGGATGAAACAAGACACTGTATTTGTGACCTGAAGTCAAACAACAACAACAACATAATGATAAAGAGATGGTTATCTAGTACTGGGAGAGCGGGCTTTTATTCAACATCACGAAACTGATACAAAACAAATACAAATATACAAAACTGGGGCCTTATAACACAAAACTATTCCAATATGTTTTTATTCCAATCTCCTGACGCCGAATTTGGGTAACCGCCGACGCAAGCATCGGGCGGTGACCCGCAGGGTTGTCTGATCCAACAAATCAGACGCTCTCCTCGCTTATAGGAGGTCACTTTTATTTGCTTTAGAAACGAATAGCATTGTCTACAGTGAGCGGCTTGTCTTATCTAATCGGCTGACAAGAGGCGAGGAGCCCGCTCAAGTGGAGAGGGATTCGATGTGGTCGAGCCAGTGCACTGAAAATTGATAACCGGATGAAAAGGGTGGTGCAGGCGTCCGCGATTGGTCTGCTTTCCCCTACGCGGCTTGAGGTGGCTGGTTGAAAATCGCCGCGGCATGCGGCGAAAGCTTAAGAATGCCGCTAAAACGGATACTTAGCAAAGAAGTGTTGGCAGAGCGAGGTCGTAAACGTGCAGAAAGTGTTTGAAAACGTCACGCGCCCACGGAAAATGTTTTATTGGGCTCAAATAAACCCAGGCTCTCCAGCAGGCGCGACTAGACAGTGCCTGAGAGATCGGCGGCAGCTATCTTTCATTCCCTTCGGAAAGAGGCACCCTGCGGCTGTTCAGAAAAAAAATTAAGTTTGGTGCGGCATATTAATGCATCTTAACCACGCACACGTCATTTTGACGCGGTGAGGTTTCGCGGTTTTATGTCGTCGCGTGACAGACAGTGAAGCGGGTGCAACCCAAAAAGTTTTGACCAATAGCCGAGGGCTAATGGCGAAAAGCATCGAATCAGAAATGGCTATTTTTCTTTTGTTCGGTGGAATCATGCATAATCAGCGTGCACACATCATATCAGATGGGGAGCTATCGCGGTTTTCGTGACGTCGCCTGACAGACAGGCGAAGCGGGGGTGGTTCAAAAAATGTTTTTACTATCGCGGCGGGCTGATTGCAGAATTGGAAAAGTTTGGAATGGCTTTGCATCATAGCACCCCTAATAAATGGAACACTGTATAGAGGGTGTGCAAGTTTACTGTACTGTATCCAGTGAGCCCCGTTTTAAAGTATGCGAATGCAACGTAGCTGCACAAAACCAAGGTAATGCTGTTTACCGTCACTTGGGGATATTTAGATTATTTTTTTCTCATTCTACCTAATGACAATTACTCCTCATGAATTATACAGCTTTAGAATATTATAATTAGTTGAAGAGTGTCAATGAGGAAAACCGTAGAGCAACATGAAAAACTACCGATACAGCTTTCTGTTGCTCGTAATGTGCTACACAGAAGTGTTTTTCCGAGCTGGAAAGCAGCCCGCGAATACACGCAAAGTGCATCGAGCAGCCAGTTGCGCGGTAATTTTGCGTGCTCTTTTATGTAGCACGTATTGAGCAATATAAAGCTGTATCGGGGGTTTTTCATGTTGCTCTATAATTTTCCCATTGACACTTTTCATCTAATAAACATTTAGGAAGTTGATTTATTATATAGACTAATTACCGTATTAGGCGGATGAAAAAATGTAATCCGAGTATCTTCAAGCGACGGCAAAACAATGTTACCTTGTTCTGCCTAGGTATGTGACATTCGCCCTTTTTTTAAACTGTTTCTAATGTTAGCTGGGTCATCCTATTTATAATGACGCCACGTGAACCATGACGGGACATGAGCTCACGAGGGTTGCAATGTGGGCTTGCTGGTAATGCATCTTCAAGGGGAGCACGGTAGCGCAATTAAAAGGCACAGCACTACCCTACTCCCCTTGAAGGGACATGAGCGCACCGTACTCGTGCACCGCACCTGAAACGTTCCGCTAAGGCGAGTAGTTTAGCGACCACTTGGCGAACTGAACGTTTTAGACTGCGCATTGTGCACTTATTACGTAGGAGGTTGATAAAGCTGCAATCGGCAATGCTGCGCCACTGCACGCTTGGCACATCGGGTACACAAGCTCGGGCTGCTGGTTACTGGAGCATTCTTTACCATTTACGCCCATTCAATCCGGCGAAATGAGGGAGTCTTCAGTTTCCCCCCCCCCCCCCCCCCCAGCTGGCAACTGGCACCCGGGGCCAACAGCCCCCTTGCCTCACTTCATACTGCGCCACTCGGCAGCAGGACCAGTACAAAATGAGCAATTCTCCTTTATGTGTTATTACAGTTGCCACACCAGATCTCCAATGCTAGAAATATTGTAAGTGGGCGCCTGTTCCAGGAAATGTACATACCTTGACGCGTAATAAGGAAGCGAATGTAGGGAAAATATAACAAATGCAGTCTCAGCAGGTCGTGCTTATTGCAGAACTTGTTGTCAGATTGCTGTGGACAACGCTGACTAAGGACCACACTTTACTACATACAACAGACACTTTGCATAAAGACAAACTTTTGTGTTTGGCCGAAACGGTAGCGACGTCGAACAATAATCAACCCATGCAGTTTGAGAAAGATAATCTGAGTAGTTAGAGCTACTCGAAACACAAATTGCGGTAGTCGTACTAATTCACACATAAGGCAAGAAGCAGATACCACACCTAATTAATCTAATATAATTAACAGCATTGACTACATGTAGCGCCCGAAGGCATCACGGCGTCCGCTGTATAAGTGGTTCGAGGGAATCAAAAGTTTAGTTCTTGAGGTAAGAAGAATTGTTCCCCAAGAGGCCAGCTTCCTGCAATAATGCGCTGGGCTTCAGTGACAAAAAGTGAAAATTTTGCACCTGATATCCAAAGAACGTACACCGCACGTGGCAAAGTTGGCACTTCTGTATGGATCTTTTTTAAGAGAATGTCCATTCATTCAATTACTTGTAGAGGTATTTCACAGCTCTATACACACTCATCGCATATTCAGTGTCGTTGCGCCTTGTGCTAGTTTGGGTGGCAAGGCGGTCAATGAGTCTGCATGGCCTGCTACTCGATGACTAGCGATGAGGGCGCGAGGATGACCTGTTAGTGGTGTGCTTAAGCTGGGATCGCAAGAGAACAGGTCAGAGCCCCGGAAACCGCCTTCATGACTAGGCTATAGCATTTACAAAAGCCTCTAATTACATAACGTTCTCACAGGCAGTGGCCAGCTGTGGAGTTTGCCGAGGGATTTACCTGGGAATGCGACCACTAGTCTTTCACATGTTAGTTGCTTGCATGAATGTCTGGTAGGTTGCAAAATTTGCATGACTGATAATGTTTATGCAGGCGCGCATAATGACAGAGGCCTTCAACTGGTGGACAAGCTGCAAGATTGAGACGGCAGGTGAGCGTCATTGAGAGACCGATTCATCGAACGTCTTGAGGCCTGCTTCCCTGCGAAGAGTACCCATGGAAATGAGGTGTGGTAGACTCGTGGTGGTACGCTTTGCGTCTTTGCCAACCACTAGCCATTTCCCGTGCCTAAGCGATATATGCTAAGCGAGCCTTGTTTGTTTACAAGCGACAGTTTATTAAACAAGCCTTGACTTTATAAACGATATTTAAATCATAAACCACCGTGTGCTCCAATACACAATGCACATAGGGTCCGGCTATCTCAATTTCTTGCCCTTTTGAGGGATGCGCTTAACATCAGTTAGTCAAATGATGTTGTAGTAGAAATGAATGTCTCTTCAGAGCCTCTTCATAGGGGTACACTTAGTGGCAAATAACTCGAATCACACGTGCGATTGTTGAAGTAAATGTCGATCAGTTAGTCTTCTTTACTCAAGCACGGTTTAGCCTCTCGAACATTATATGCCAACAAGTATACCTGAGAGGTAGAGATTACTCTGGCGTGCCCCAATGCTCTGTATTGGGCCTTTACATTTCCTGATCTATATTAATGACTTAGCCGCTTGTGTACACTCATCAATTCCCCTCTTCGCAGATGACTGTGATGTTTACCGCGAAATTTCAAGTAACGGAAACGTTACACCTCGTTGGTAAAGAACTTGGCACATGGAACTAAACACTAGCAAATGTAATCTTCTGCGCATTTCCTGTACTAACGTACCTCCTGTTATTTATACCTTAAGTAATGCTACCATAGTATCTGTTACGTCTTATATGTACTTGGGAATTTATATAACATTTAATCTGAGCTGAAAATATAACAATAATTGCGTTATTAACAATGGTAACCGCATACTAAGATATGTACGACGTAACTTCCATCGCACAACCGTATTATGTCGATGAAAAGCACCCTCTTTTTGCAGTCAATTGTTTCACGTCGCAAAGCATGTCGTCTTACTCTTTGCCATAAGATATACCGTCATGCCATTTTGAAAGCTCCGTTTGCTACGACACCATAGTCTTTGATTATCATTACGACGGGCACGTTACTACTTGTGACACTATCTCTTTCTTAATAATTAGTCCCACGCACGTCCAATGACGGGAACCACCTACCTTCCGATATCGTTTCCATTTCGGACAATTACCTATTTTCGCAACCACAAACAATTCCATTTTGATGATGCATCAGGTGTTCTTTCTGTTTTTCCTTTTTATACGCTATTCTTATAATTGCGCCTTTATTCGAACTTTCTGTTGCTAGCCTAACATTGCCTTCTCACAGGTATCGTAGATGTTAATAGATGTTATATTTTCATTCGACATCTTAGATGCCCCAATCACCATGTAAAGCTGGGTGCGCTTGCGGGTAAAGAAAAATTAATGAATAGGAATTACTACAAGTTTAGACATAACCTCAAATCTAATGTATTCGATATTTAGTAAAAAGTGAATTTCAAAAAATACTGCCTTCATCGGAGGAAAAGGCGGTGCTATGGAACACCTGCAAAACTTACGGGCTGCGGAACGCAGTAGAAGAACGATAGCACGATTACACCATTATATTCTGAGGCTCGTCCACGTCCACAGGAGAATGCGTCACCATGTTCCAGAGCATTAAGAAAAAAAACATATTGGTTTATTTCCAGTTGTTAAAACCAGGTTTATCGTAATATTGTGTAATACATTTATCTAATTTACATTACCTCACAGAAATTGCGTAAGTCCACAAAATAAAGATTATATTCAAACTCTGTACCTGCCACTGGCTGTCCCGATGTCGACTACAACATTGCAGCTGGTGAAAGATTCAAGCAACGTGGGCAATAATGTGACATTACAAGAATTTTTTTCAGACCGCTTTCAGATTTAGCTAGTTCGCTCACAAACTGAAGCGCATGAAGCAGAAAAGAAAAGAAAACATTCTTTCTCCGGAATTGGAACAAAATATAGCTTTGCTTAGTTCTCAGCTCAAAAAGCAAACGGCCATTGACAAACAGCATTATTTTGAAAAATCTTTGCCCAAATTTATATCAGAGTCTCATGAGAAATTCTGGCGTTCGGTTTCCCCAACCTCAAAGACCCATAATGAGTTTGAAATCAAAGGTGTTCTGGTCAGTGATGCACACAAACTATCTAATGTCTTCAATGAACATTTTAAGTCCGTATTTACTAACGACAATAACATCTTTCCAAAATTTGAAGCATCACTGCCGCCTTTGGAGGATCTTGTCATTAGTGAGCATGGTATCTTAAGTATGCTGCTTAAGCTTGAGGTAAAGAAATCACCTGGACCGGACAACATACCTAATGCCTTTTTGAAAAGATATGCACAATGGACATCTAAATATTTGTTTGTTTTATTTACAAGGTCCTTGTGTGAAAGTCAAATCCCAAGAGACTGGGGGACTGCCAGAGTGAAACCGCATCACAAAAGTGGAGACAAGCGATTGATCAAGAATTACCGCCCGATTTCGCTAACATCGACTGCTTGTAAACTACTTGAGCACATAATTCACAATCACATATGAAACTTCCTCGAAGCTAACAATTTCTTTACTAAATATCAGCGTGGATTCAGGAGGGGTTACTCAACTTGTACACAGCTAGTAGAAACTATACATGATTTTTCCTCTTCAATTAACAATGGAACACAGATTGACGCCGTATTTATGGATTTCTCGAAAGCTTTTGACAGGGTCACTCACGAAAAGTTAATTTATAAGTTAGACACAATACTTCATACCAACAATTAGTAAAGTGGATTTCAGCCTACCTTTTAAACAGGGAACAATTCGTCGTTTTTAACAATCATTGTTCTGACAAGCTTACAGTTCACTCTGGCGTCCCTCAGGGCTCTGTTCTTGGGCCTCTATTGTTTTTAATATATATTGTGACGCTCTTAGGTGCATAGTGGGTTCACGAATGTGACGCGCTTAGGTGCATTGTGGGTTCACGCCTCAACAAACAGTATGTGGGGGCACCGAAGGGTAGTGAACGAGGACGACGACGTGTGGCTGGCTGGCTGAGTCTCGACAGGCGCTCAGTTGACCAAGGCCATCGCTTCTAACTCTACCCGGCTTCAAAGTAACGCCTTGTGTGGGCGTAACAGAGTGGTGGAGGTGCGGGGTACGACAGAACGTACCACGGAGTCGCAACATCTAGAACTTCGCCGGAGCCGTCGTCTTGCCGGTCTCTTGCCAACAACCTTCCCTATGGCTCAGGACGGAGGTGGACAAATGCCAGCTATAGTTTCACCTTCTCAAAGGTCAGCGCCAGTTGGACCTTTGCGGCACTACATGGAACCACGCTCGTTCGCGGGAAAAGTGGGCGAAGACGTCGACGAGTGGCTGATGCACTACGCAAGGGTGAGCCGCTACAACCGTTGGGATTCTGTCACTCAGCTTGAATATGTTGCACTCTTTCTGAGTGAGACAGCGTTGATGCGGTATGAAAACCACGAAGACTCCCTAACAACGTGGGAGCACTTTGTTGAGGAAATTAAGAAGTGTTTTGGCGACACCCACGCCAAACAGAAACGCGCCGAGAGAACACTTGCTCAAAGAGCTCAAGCTCCTGGAGAAACATGCACTATATACATAGAGGAAATCCTCAAGCTGTGCAAAATCGTAAATCCGCAGATGTCCGAGGAAGACCGAGTCGGACATCTCCTCAAAGGAATTGCAGAAGATGTGTACAATTTCCTCATAAGTCGGGAACACGTTGATTCCGTCTCAGATGTCGTGCGTCATTGCCGTACGTTTGAGACGTTGAAAACACGTCGCATTGTGCCAAAGTTTGGACGCCTGGCGAATGTGACAACCATTGCCAGCGTCGATGAGAGCCCGTCTGCCGATCTTTCGTCTACTATACGGCAGATCGTGCGTGAAGAACTGCTGCGGCACCAGGAACTTGCGCGCGACGTCATACGACAACCTGACGCTTATTACCCGCAACACATGGCGCCTGCCGCACCCTGCGCTTCCTGGCAACCGGCGGTATGTGTCACAGACGTCAACCACAGAGGTGCTCCATGGCCACGTGAGGACACATTTACGCCCGAACACCGACCAGCAGAACACCCTCGCCCCAGCAGGTTTGCACGCAGACCGACCGTTCCTCCTGTGCAGCAGGCTCAGCCGCTCCGCTCTGCTACACGACCCCCCACGGCTGAGCGCTTCGAAGGGCAGTTCATCGATCGTCGTTTACCTGTGTGCTATAGCTGTGGCGACTTGGGTCACATTGCCAGGTACTGCAATCGCCGCCAACCACCGAGGTTCGACCGATCGACGATGTCTAGGCGGTACCGCGCTCCTCTGGGCGAAACATATTCGCCCTCGCACACATATTTAGGAAGCTTGCCTCACCAGCACCCGGAGCCGCTACGGAACCGTTCTCCAGCATCCGATCGCAGCTTGACACCACCACCCGCTCCTCGTGTAAGCCGGTCGCCCTCTCCGCGGCGTCGATACCCGTCGCCACCCCCGGAAAACTAGCCAGCGCGGCCGTTGGAGGTGAGGTCGCTGGACAATCTTCGATATCGACAGAGATACCTCCAACCATTTGTATGTTTAAGAATAAGGTGTTTGTAGTAATTGATGGGGTTTCATCCATGGCCTTAGTGGACACGGGAGCAACCGTTTCAGTGATGAGTCTTGCGTTTAAAAGCCTCCTAGGACGAAAGGTGATGTTTCGCTGGGGCCGTGCCGATACGTTTCGCGGAGTGAGTGGGGAGTTGTTGTATCCTGTGGGCGTGTGTAATGTAGACGTTACCTTGGGTGGTCAAATATTTAACGCGGAGTTCGCTGTTCTACCTCATTCTACGCATGACGTAATCCTGGCTCTTGATTTTTTGAAACTGTGTGGTGCCACCGTCGACTGCAAAACGGGTGAAATCAGTGTAGGTACGAGCTTTGCTGCGGCGTTTATGGAAGCCCCACCGTGTCGTGAAAGTGTGCTTTGTGTATCCCGGGATACAGTTGTGCCTCCGTTATCCGCAACGTGTGTTTCAGTCGCCTGTTTCCCCACCACCGACGGAACGTTTGACGCTACCGTGGAGCCCGTTCACCTGAGTTGCATCAAGAGGAATGTACTGATACCGTATTGCACGCTGTCAGTTGTTCAGGGACGCACCAACTTATGGGCCGTAAACTGTTCGAGTGAACCTGCAATACTACCACAGGGTCTGAAACTTGCCGCCTACCATGAAGATCACGTGCTATCGCTCGCCATTCTTACAGAGGCCCTTGATTCTGCGGATGAGCGCCATTTCGCTAATGTCTGCCCTGCAGCGCACTCCTCATTTCTGACTATGGTAAACAAGTCGCTCAGCACTAAGCAGCGTCACGAAGTGGCGAATATTCTGCTAAAACATGCCCGACTGTTTGACTTCTTCCAGCAAGAGGGACCACCATTGTTTCCTCCTTCTCGTATACACCATCGCATCGATACGGGATCTGCCCAACCGCTGCGACAGAAACCATACAGAGTCTCACCGTCGGAACGCAAGGTGATCAATGACCAAGTCCACGAAATGCTAAATAAGAATGTAATCCAAGAATCCTGTAGTCCGTAGGCAGCGCCAGTGATCCTGGTTAGAAAGAAAGATGGTACATGGCGATTTTGTGTTGACTACCGCCGCCTCAACACCATCACTAAAAAGGACGTATATCCTCTTCCGCGTATTGATGATGCTATCGACTGCCTCTCATCAGCGTCTTACTTTTCGTCTGTTGACTTGAGGTCGGGGTACTGGCAGATTCCTATGCACGAGGCAGACAAGGAGAAAACGGCATTTGTAACACCAGATGGACTTTTTGAATTTAATGTGATGCCGTTCGGGCTCTGTAATGCGCCTGCAACTTTCGAGCGCTTCATGGACAACATCCTGCGTGGTTTGAAGTGGGAAGTATGCATGTGCTATCTAGATGATGTAGTGATTTTCGGGCGCACGTTCAGTGAGCACAACGCACGTCTCGATCTTGTGCTAGACTGCTTGGACAAAGCGGGTTTGGTGCTCAACTCGAAGAAGTGTCATTTTGGAGAGCGCCAAACACTCGTTCTGGGACACCTAGTGGATAAGGACGGTATACGGCCTGATCCAGCGAAGACTGCTACGGTGGAAGCCTTCAAGCAACCTCGCCATGTAAAAGAGCTACGCAGTTTCCTAGGGCTTTGCTCGTACTTCCGCCGGTTTATTCGTGGATTTGCCAACATCGCGTATCCGCTGACATGCCTCCTCCAGAAGGGCGTTCCCTTTGAGTGGACTCCTGAATGTGAAGCTAGTTTTCGTGAGCTGAAGTCTCGTCTGACGTCTCATCCCATTCTCCGACACTTCGACCATGCGGCTCCCACAGAAGTTCATACGGACGCTAGCGGTATTGGCATTGGCGCCGTCCTTATTCAACGCGTCGACACCAAAGAACACGTCGTCGCCTATGCGAGTCGTTCTTTAAGTAAGTCCGAGCGTAACTACACCGTTACAGAGCAAGAATGTCTTGCAGTTATTTTCGCAGTACAGCGCTTCCGGTCGTACCTGTACGGGCGCCCCTTCACTGTGGTGACAGACCATCATTCTCTCTGCTGGCTGGTTAATCTCCGTGATCCGTCGGGCCGGCTTGCGCGTTGGACACTCCGTTTACAGGAATATAACTTTACCGTTTCTTATAAAAGCGGCCGCCGACACGCCGACGCTGACTGCCTCTCGCGCATGCCGCTTCCAACGACGGACTGCGACGCGGACAACTTCGACTGCTATATCGCATCACTGGAGCCGGGATTTCCTGATATAGATACCTTCAAGGTCGAGCAACAAAAAGACAGAACTTTAGAACCACTGCTCATTACTGCAAGGCAATCAGCACCATCCACTCGTTTCTGTGTTCGTGATGGGGTTCTTTACAAAAAAAACTATTCTACTACAGGCCCACGATATCTTCTGGTGGTCCCGGAGAGTCTCCGTGTCTCCGTCTTGCGCGCTATGCATGACGATCCAACATCTGGACATTTGGGTTCTGCGCGAACTCTCTACCGCCTCCAAGAAAGGTTCTACTGGCCTAAAATGCGCCAGACGACCGCCCAGTATGTGTCCAGCTGCAGCGAGTGTCAACGTTATAAGCGTCCGACGAGTGCTCCTCCTGGTCAACTCCATCCAGTGCCACCCCCCTGCTCTCCCTTTGAGCAAGTTGGCATCGACCTCCTCGGTCCTTTCCCGCGTTCATCCGATGGGAATCGCTGGATTATCGTGTGTGCCGATCACTTGACACGCTACTGTGAGACAGCTGCAATACCATCGGCTACTGCAACCGAAGTGTGTATTTTTCTGCTGCGTTTTGTCATTCTCCGACATGGACCTCCCAGAGTCATCATCAGCGATCGTGGGCGGCAGTTCACTGCAGACGTGGTCGAAGAGATGCTTCGTCTATGTGCTTCAAGGTTTCGACATTCCACCCCGTATCATCCCCAAACAAATGGCCTTACGGAACGCACGAACAGAACTCTTACTAACATGCTGTCCATGTATGTCGAGTCAGATCATAAGAACTGGGACAGCGTGCTACCTTTCATTACGTACGCATTTAACACCTCAAAGCATGAAGTTACGGGCTACAGTCCCTTCTTTCTTCTCTACGCTCGTCCGCCTCGTTATACACTAGACACTATCTTCCCGTTTTCCAGCCACGATAATCTTTGTATATCAGAGACAGTCTGTCTTGCTGAAGAAGCCCGACGACTTGCTTCGTTACGCACTCTTGTTTCACAAGCCCGCTCGAAGGCACGCTGCGACCGCCGACGCCGACACGTGATATATGACCCTGGTGATTTAGTGTTGCTCTGGAAACCAACCAGGAAACGTGGACTATGTGAAAAACTGCTGGCCCACTATGTTGGACCCTATGTTATTACGGAGCGCATCAGCGAATTAACCTACCGCATAGCACGTCTCACATCAAATGGCCGACGGTCAGCAAAGACTGAACTTTCGCATGTCGCCCGTTTAAAGCCCTTTATTTCTCGACAGCCTGTTTGACTTGCCCGGCGGGCTTCGTCTGCGCGGAGGGAAATGTGACGCTCTTAGGTGCATAGTGGGTTCACGAATGTGACGCGCTTAGGTGCATTGTGGGTTCACGCCTCAACAAACAGTATGTGGGGGCACCGAAGGGTAGTGAACGAGGACGACGACGTGTGGCTGGCTGGCTGAGTCTCGACAGGCGCTCAGTTGACCAAGGCCATCGCTTCTAACTCTACCCGGCTTCAAAGTAACGCCTTTTGTGGGCGTAACAATATTAATGACATTGTGTCTAACATTCCTGTGAAGATTAGGCTTTACGCTGATGATTGTGTCATTTATACAGAAGTAAGAAGTGTCTCAGATCAAATACTACTAAATAACACGTTGCAGAATCTTTCTGCATGGTGTGAATCATGGCAAATGTCCATTAATTTTGAAAAAACTGTATTGATGAGGATTACTCACAAAAAGAATGCCTTACCGTTTGATTACAGTATTAATGATGTGACACTTGCAGAAGTAACAGAATATAAATATCTAGGGCTCTGGGTCGCTAACAATCTCAGCTGGAACAAACATATTGATTTCATAACGTGTAACGCTTATCGTAAATTGTTTTTCTTAAGACGGGCATTGCGGTTATCCACTCCATCTGTCCGCCTCCTTGCTTACAAATGTATTGTCTTGCCTACCTTAGATTATGCTGCTATCATTTGGGACCCATTCACTAAGACTAACATAAACAAAGTAGAGAGGGTTCAAAGGAGGGCTGCTCGATACATATATAATAATTACCGACGTACATCGATAACACATCTTTTAATCAAAGCTGGTCTGCCGACAATAAGTGAGCGAAATCGTTCTGCAAGACTTAAATTCATGTACCAATTAATTAAAGGACACTACAGAACTGAAATCACCCATTTAGTTCATTTTTCGTCAGGGTCTGCGACCCGACAACGACATCAGCTAACTTTAACTCCTTTTCGCATCCGTAATAACTGTTTTAAATACTCATTTCTTCCACGAACTATTACCGATTGGAATAATCTCACTAACAATGAAGTGTTGCAACCGTCACTGATGTTATTTGCCCAACATATTGCCTAGTCTGTGTTACTGCATTTCATCACTTCACTGTTCTATTGTGTATTTTATTTTTTTTACTGTTTGATATCTTGTCCAAATGTATTCCTGATGCTGGCTGCAGAGCTTCAACCTGCACCCTTATTTCTTGTTTACATTTTGCCATTTTTGTGAAACTGCTTAATTCTTTTTCCCACCCTGCTATAATCCCGATACCGGGATTGCAGTATCAAGAAATAAATAAATAAATAAATAAATAAATAAATAAATAAATAAATAAATAAATAAAACTTCTGGGTGAGAACTGATGTGCGGACATCACCAAAGATGTATATATAATATTTATTTGCGGCGTTATACGATGGGAGAGTGGTAGGTTTCTCAGGGCTTATACCACGACATCACTGAACTTTTTCTCTTGGACCAAACAGTGGCCGTGGCCATCCGTCCTACAGCAATTGCCAGACGTTACTTCCCCGTATTTACTCACACTTTTAAACAGAACGTTTCATCGCAGAGTATGACCACATTTTCCTCTCTCGCCAGAGAAACAACCCCTACATTTGCAGCAGATAACTTATGGCAGGCAGCTCTGACTCTTTTCAACACACCTGTGGAGCGTATCGGCATTTCTTCTCCAGCCACCTTGAAGCTCGGGCGCCACCAAAGTGAAAGGCGCGCCTTCGGACGTTCCCTTTAACAATGGACCGCACTGTAAATATCATTCAAGTCGATTTGGTGTACACTATACGTATGTCCTATTGAAATATTGAGCAGATGGCATCACTTTCGCAATCGACATACGCACAGTTTGTTTTCAGTCAAGCCCTTAATGGAATAAAAATAAATTCAAGCAATTTCCTAGATGTCATTCAGGCCACTGATTGCCCCGTTCTGAACAGAACTCGTCTGTAGCATTTACCTTATTTGTGAATTCATAATACGTGCGTAAGTAACTGGTTTGAGCTGCCGTTCAAAGGTAGACGAAATTACTGAGTACATCCGAGAGGTCGCAAGCGAACAAATGTTCTGCTTTGTTGAGTGCAACCGATACCTCGTTCTGTAGAAACAATGATTGGCAGTACATTTTCTTGACACCACTTGAGCCATTTAGAGTCCCTGCAGTAAGCACTCTTCTCTTCTGCTTTTGCGCAATTGCGTACGTTCGATGATTCCTGCGGAAATAACGTCTGAGCTTCCTTTAGAAGGCTGTATAAATGGGCACGTTTCTTCGAGAGCTTGGTATACAAACGAGAGGAGAAGACGTTGAATGTTAAGTTTATGTGTTATGAATTCAGGTTCGACAAATTTGTGGGCAGGTACTTGCGTACGGGCACAACTGTGCAAGGTGAACATTTCAGTCACCGCTGTCAGGCTCTCAAGAAGGATCACCAGTAGCCTAAACCCCATACACATTACTCATTATTGTCGGGAATTATGCAAAAACCGATATGCTTTGAGGGATATTATTGGCACACTTAAGCTGCTTGCATTTTCTTTTCTGAACAGTTCGGTGGAGCGGCAAACTTTGCTGAATATAGAGTTAGACATGCTTTACATTAGGTATAGCCGCAAATTAGCCGCAAAACGGGGCTAATTTTCTTTTAGTCCATTGAGGGTACCGTACAAGCCACAGTACGCTTTGTTTTGCATTTCTGTATTTGTACCAAATCCACAATCGGCCGTTCGTCTGTTCCAGTCCCTGCTTTGGCAGCCTCGCAGGTATGATATCTCCAACCGTAGGCCTCACGGATATGATACACGTGAAGAATGCAATGTTGGTAATAACTTATGGAATCGAAACATCGAGATTGCGAGGGGAGAAACTTGCTGCGCAGTGAGCGAGCAGAATAAGGCGGATCAGGGGAGTATATAATATATAAAAAATGTTAAACGCAACGGGAACCACCAAGACAATGACGTCTTGGTATGTAGGGGGACATATCTCGTTCAATAACTAAATGTGGATATTTACGTAAAGTGAAATGGAAAAGAGCCAAACACTGAAAATATCCACACTTTTGATCCCTGGTCGCCCTAATTTCGCAAAGAGCAGATAAGATGGCTTCTCTTCACACCAACTGTTTCCATGAACATGCGCAACAACCTATAGATTGCGGCTGCGTAAATTGTAGAGAACGTTTTTCCGATTCTCGTCAAACGTATCCAACCAGCCGTATTTTTAATGTGATAAAAGCATGTATTCACAATTGTGATGTCAACAGGCATTTTATTGTAGGCGAGCTGGTCATCCAGAGCGTGACAAAGGTGCAATGGCTGGATTCAGGACGCACGAAAATTCACTTCTTGCCAAAGCCTTGGATGCCTTCGGTTCCTCCCACGCCTCCTCCGAGGCTAGCGAGAGCTTCCTTCGGAGCCATAACGATCAAAGCTGAAATGTAGAAGAAAGCAGTTTGAGGACTAATAAAGGGGGCCTTTGTAACAATAACCGTTCACCACAATGACGTGTTATTTCTGGCAAGAGGTCAGAAGTTGGATTTATCATTATTGAGGCAGAATTTTAGAACAAATGTTCTGGTGCTCAGATGAAGAAATCGAAAAATATCTTTGCGAATAGTTAAGGCGCAATTTGCACATAAAAAAGACAGGCGATAACCGTGCTCGACTGTATTTCCATATCCCCATGTCCACGGAAGCGGCATCGTTTTTCGTTCACTGACTGGTAACAACTTCTCTGAGAAGCAGCGAATAAATGTTTTGCAATTGAAAACGCCCACTGGGCATCTGTCCTGCTCACAGTGTGTCTCGCCGAAAACGGTTGCCCGAAAAGCAGTAGCTGCTCATTTCATGTTAAAACTTCGACATCACACAGAGCGCTAGGCAAATTCAGAATATGGTTCACATGTTCTCATAGTTCCATATTTTTTCATTTAATTTGACAAATTCATGTATTAGGGCACGTGCAATTATTCTAATAATAAGCAATAACAGCAGGATTGGAGAACAACCAACGACAACAGGATCTATTAGCAACAGGGTTGAGTGTTCAAAAGCTAAAAACAGGTATGTCTGTTGTTGTATCACCAGCTAACCAAGCATACAAGGGCTCAACATTAATTTCTTCAACAGACATCGTTTAGTATCATAGCCTATGCAAGAATAACGCTGAACTTGAGGACGAATAACCATAACTGTGCCACACGAGTTTTTACAGCGTAAGTTCGATGGTAGTGGTTAATATTTAATCGATATATATATATATATATATATATATATATATATATATATATATATATATATATATATAATCGGAATCTTTTCGCTAATTTTGGCGCCCGTATTGCACTTGCAAAGGTTTACTTCGAAAACATTTAGTTCCGCTTTTCCTTTGCAAAGGCCTGAACAAAACATTTGATTCCTTTGGTATAACCGATTGGAGGGTAGCTTCTTATTATTTGTATAGTCCTCAAAAGTTCGGGAACATGGTAGCGCACTTTTCCTCCGATATTTATGTGTATGACGTGAATGCGTGATATCAGAATGCAGAACGGTAAAGTACTTTTTCTTTCACTGGCTCAATGATGAGCAGCTACTGTTACTATAAAAGATGTCACGCTTCCATGGCCGACATATTATCATACAGAGATGTCACTGCTTTGCAATCGTAACACTTTATTCTGGATTTTACATTTACTTGTGTTAGATTTTAGACTTATGTTGGCTAATTGTAGCTTTTGTTTTGTCATGATGTGAAAAAGTGAGCAATGGATAGAAAGCAAATGGTTATCTTTACCAATTACGATTGCGGCGACCGACAAGAGGTCCACTCCAAACTGACGGTTCATGTTGCTTTTTGCTGCAGAAAAATAAATTGAGCCACCTATCAGTTCAACAGGAAAACTGCACTGGCCCTCATTTAATAAGCATTTTACGCTAAACGCTGACGAGGCTACCGTATTTGCAAAATTGGATTGCATTAAAGGACTGCTTATATGGTTGTATTGATACTTACATCTTTTGGAGAGGGAGATGAAGCCCCTATACATGTGATCCGCAGCTTCTTAAAATTGATTAGCGGAAAGTAAAGTTCTACAACCAGGCATGCTACATGCAGTTTCATGCTCTCTTCATGTAAAATGGAAAATCATAGTGTACATTAGTATATGTATTTGCAGCCATGCGACTAATTACTGCTTTATTTGCGTGTTAAAATATGTTTTCTTTTCTTCTTGAATGAATCTACGTCTTCACTGCGCTTAATTTGTATTGAGAACAAAAAACCGCTGTTCCACCTCAGGGTGTACCCTAACAAGTGGCTCACAATGCAGATGATTGTTTCGAAATTTCACCAACTCTAAAGAATCTCGTTCCTCAATCGAGCAAGCTTAGTCTTCATTCTTCAGTGTCTTTTTTCTTTCAAATATATAATAACGGCGTCATTAGCCATCGAGTAGAATTCTTTTCCGTGAAAATACTGTTTAGATAAGGTTTGAAATGGAACCTTTACGGTCCTGACATTCCTTTACATATGGATCAAACTAAGTAGAGCGGTTTACACATACAAAATGTTATACCTAACTATGAAAATTTTATATGGCGTATTCATAAACACGAATGACATTTTATTTTCGTTTCAGATTATTTTTAAATAAACCATTATACCCAGGACGTGCACTGTGGATACAACTTATGTGCCGAAAAAGCGCGCGACAAAACATGGCTCGATATCGAGCAGCGAAAAGGCCTATTCTCACCAGTGAGACTATAGATGGCAGCGTCTAAAACGTTGCTAGGTGAAGGGATGAATTTGTGAAGGTTCAGGCCTCGCTTATATCCTGCAAGAAGCACTTGGGGTTCCTCGTATTATGAGCGGTGGCGAATAAAACAAATTAAACAATAAAAGCGCAATTTTTCGGGACGTCTCTGTAACGAACATTTGACCTTCATCATGGAAGAGCAATGGTTCGACAAAAATCGCATACGAAATTTAGAAAAAATCAATTTCTCTAATGAAATGTTCATGCCCCCAATAGCGCAACATAAAAATGGAAAGAATGGCCAACAGAAAACTTGGATGATTGCTTCAAACGTCCGGTAATTTTGGGTTTTACCTAATTAGAGAGCAGGAGCGCCATGCTTGAGCAGTGGGTGCCGTGTATTTTTCGTTCTGTCAAATGACATTGCGCGTAGAGCAGCTGCCATGAAGCAATGATCCCATCACAGCATCTATACTTCCTCTCTCTCAATTTTATATTGCCTTTTCCAGTCTCCATACAACCGCTATGACCAGGTTTTGGAATTATTTGCACATCGTGGTTAGGGCAGCGACAACAGGAAGAAGGCGATTTAAAACCCTAAGAAAGGAGGCATCAGCTTGTTTTGTATTTTCGGTTGCAACTATTGCTGGTTTTGTTACTTGTAAATACTTGTCAAAAGTAGCTCATGACAGCGACCTGTTTCTCTAACCTTGTTCAAGATGTGCGCCACAAAGCAGCGACCGAATGAAAGCATAGAAGATAGCCCATACTAGGTACAATGACGTTTTACTCCTATAGTGAAAACTACAAATGGAAATATGCATAACATATTAGGTCGTTGTTAAGTAAAATAAAAAGGTTTATTTCAATCTGCACAAGGCATTACACTTGATAACACATCCTAAATGTTGTCATTAGAACAACATCCGTGAGATTCATATTGTAACTGTTAATAAGGAATGGTGATAGCAAGAAGATTGTTGAATTTCAAAGGCGAGAGGTTGTTCCACCTTGTTGGATGATGAAATGAATGCTTCTAAAGCAAGCAGCTTTTTTTTCTTTTGAGATTGGCTGTTCAAATAAGATTTCGCGACTGCAATTTTATTTGTTTATTAGGCAGACGTTTTGAGACTAGTGTACTCAATTTTTCAAGCTTGACAGCAGCTTCGGTTTCTGTCTTTAAAACTTCGTGCTTGCGTTATTTCGAAGATGTTCTTTTAGGTCTGATGGATTTCGTTTGCAAAGTGATTTGGCTTTTGATATTTGTTGCCGTTTTTGCGCAATATAGATTAAAATATGTTGTCTGTGTTCGTAATAATATCACTTTCTAAGGATAGCTTCATTTGAAAAATTTTTGCATGAAACAGACAACCAAAAGACATCCCAGTGTTTTTACTCAAATGACTAAGCACGATGTTGAGCGACGTAAGTTACTGCAGTGGCAATTTGACGAGAACGAGGAACACTTCTTTCAAAATTAAAATTTAAGAAACGCAGTGGATAGTCTCGTATGAAAGAAATGATTGGCGTGTTGTGATCAGACAGTAAACTAAACTGTTGTCTTCCTTCAATCTAGAAATAAAAAATAAAATTGGGAATAAAAGTAGGAGGTATTGTAATGTCAATTAACGTGTAATGCTAAATTTTACAGGCCTAATGACTACGAAGAAATTTTATATTGAGTTTTTCGTTTCGTTAGATTAACAGTAAACAATTGAATTTCATATTATTACCAAAATTCACTGTTTGTGGACCATAACCTTTCTCTTCGATGCAAGATGTACTAATGTAGGAAACTCACAGTACAAGAAATATAATCGAAAACAGTACTACCAAAATCAGCTTCTACAGTGTCTCTTCTACAAAACAGCGTGGTAATTAAAGAAATGAATTGGTTTCTGTCACGCGTTCACACCTGCACCTCATTATGCAACGCATGAAAGGGGGTCTTCTTTATAATAGCAGTGATGTGTCTATCCAATTAGGGTATTTCGCATTCGCGAGTTAACGTGAAGCCCACTGACCAGTGTTGATATCACAACTGCGTGGCAGGGAAACGCTCTATTAGAGTGCTGTGCGAGTTTTCTGATAAAAAATATCAGTCCATAGATGCGTGTGGTTAAACGAACGATGCCAACAGACAGGCAATTCGTTATCACTAGGAAAATTGAAGAAGCCCTTCAAAATGTAGCTTTCGCAATGAAGAAATCCCTGAGAGTTGTGTTACTGTTTAATAAATGTTGAACATTTGCCTTACAATCAGGTATTGTAGCTTTTATTTAGCGATCAGCTTCGACGGCATCCTTAAGCTAATTGTGTATTTGAAAGAAGAGCTGCTACCTATAAAGATGTTGTCTGAGAGCTGCCCAGTCAATGACGGGATTCTCAAAGAGATCGGCGGTGTTTGCATTGTTTCTTTTTTTTTTGCTGTATCAGTCTTCTCTCTCTTAGTCCTACATGTTCGGTAAACGATGGAGCTTACTTTCTTAAAAAAAGTATCTGCATTATTCATAGCAACTGTAAAGTGTAAATTTATTATCGCTCTTTAAGGATTAAGGATGAATGTAAGGCGATTATTCGATTCAGATAGTTGTCAGTTGAAATAGTTCTCAGTTGCCCGTATCAGATTATCTAGTTATCATTATCATCAGCCTATATATTGTGTCAACTGCAGAACGAAGCCCTCCCCTGTGGTCTCCTATTACCCCTGCCTTGCTCTAGCTTATTCCAATTTGCAGCTGCAATTTCGCCAATTTTATCTCCCCACCTAGTTTTATGACATCCTAGACGGCGCTTTCCTTCAGTTGGCACCGATTCTATGCTGCCAGCAGTGCACTGGTTTTCTGATGTGCGCATTACATGGCCGACTCCGTTCCATTGTTTTCTCCTAATGTCAACAAGAATATCGGCCATTCCCGTTTTCTAGCTGATCCACACCGGTCTCTTCCTCTCACTTAGCGTTGCGACTAATATCTTTCATTCTATCGTTCTATGCGTGGTCCTTAAATTGTTCCTGGGGCTTTGTTAACCTCCAAGTTTCTCCCCATATGTTAGCACTGGGGGAATGCAAAGATTGTACACTTATCTTTTCAGCGGCAGTAGTAAGCTCCCAGTCAGGATTCGGTAATGCCTGCTGTATGCACTCCAAATTATTTCCTTTTCATGCCTTGAAATGGGGTTCTGCCGAAAGGACAAGTAAGCGGAACGAAAGGGGGACACCTGTGATCCCTGTAGCTATTGTTTGCGCGATTAAAGGCATAAGGTAGGAAGGAAATTGTAGAGCGACATGAAAAACTCTCGGTACAGATTTTTGTTGCATTATAAGTACTTCATAAAATTGTTTTTCCGAGAGTAAAAGAAGCCAATGAATACACGCAAAATACCTACAGTGGCCAGCCGCACGGCAATATTGCGTGAAATTGCAGGCTCCTTTCAGGCTAGGAAAAGCACTTTTCTATAGCACGTATTCAGCAACAGAAACCAGTATTATGAGATTTTCACCTCGCTGTACTGAGACCACAATCTATGCGGGCAGTGGAACAGGTCCGCTTGTTCAAAGCTTCAAGACTACGACACCACGCAGGCGGTGGGGCTAGTTAAACAGACGAGACAGTGCTTTGTATTGTCTGTTTGACCCGTCCGGTAGTCTGCGCTGTTCCGCTGCGTTGAACGTCAACCTGCTAGTTCTTCTTAGCACCCTTTTGGTATGCTATGCTTCCAAAAGTAGGCACGCGAGTCTGCCCATAAGATTGGGGCCACATGTTTCGAGGTTCACTCTTTCTTACACACGGTTCTTTTTTTTTTTTATTGGAAGACACACTACTGCCCTGAACTGACGGTGGATTATTGGTACGAGCACATATGGTATGCTGAAACAATGCTCTCGTTGTACGGCAGATTTCCAGAAATATTTCAGTTTATTCGCCAGAGTGATGAAAACGCCTTCTAGTAAGGTTTACAATGACTTTGTGAAGTGCTCCATTATAGCTGGCGTTGTTCGGTTCACAGACTTCTATTTATTGTGCATTTACAATACGCATTCTTCTTGTTCGTTGTTAATTAGTATTGGACAAATTGAAGCGTTTTGTGCATTCGCTACACCATGGTGTACATTAGAAAAGCTGCAGCCTTTTATGCTACCCAGAATATCAAAAAAAAAAGAAAAAATAGGAGGAAGCATTGTTTAGCGTGGGAAAGAAAAATAAACTATGCAGATTTGCCTTTTCTTCGTTATGCGTTACCAGAATGTCACCTACGTATTGCGTTCAATACAAAACGCCTCATTCCTCGTTCTTAGATATCCGCAACATCATCTACTGCAATATCGATATCATGTCGTCCTTTATTATTGATATATATGTTCAAGACAATGTCGAGTAAAAGAAAACAAAAGACGCAGTAATGTTTCACGAGCGCACTGAAATAAATTTCGTGGCACCTTGCTCGAAGTCCTACACAAAACGTTAGGCTCAAGAACTTTCATGCAGTTAGAGTAGGGGTAACAACTGCAACTCCATATGAGCCGTCTAAGAAAATATTGCCAAGAAGCGCATATTGTCTGAACCTTCACACGAAGTCTTAGGAGCTTCGTGTATTTCTACAAAAGGCCAGTACAAGCGCGTTTATGTTTCACACAAGTTTGGGCCACAAATGACTACGCGTTCGCTCTCTTCTCTTGATTGAAAGCGAAACCATCTTTGTGGGCCTGTCAGTAGATGCATGACTCGGTTTTTCATGCACAGAGATTCACTTCTTGCAAAAGCCTATTCCACCAGTTCCTCCGACACCACCACCGAGCGCGGCAGCTTCATTGGGAGCCATGGTTATATGATCTTAATACGAAAGAAACGCAATGCTTGTTAGGTGCATGCGTTTCTTGCATTTCTTCGTGAATGCAATGCATTCTTGATAACTAAACTTGGGGACCTATGTTTCAGTATACAAAAGTGCTTCATTTATCTAATCAGCTGGCGCATAGCCCTTCCTGCCCATGCGCTCATGCCACCACAGTTTTGAAAATTGACAAATTAAACTCACGGTCTCTAGAAAGAGAGTACCTTATACTTATTATCTCATTTTACCTATGAGCCGCCGCAGTTTTTATGGCGGGACGAGAAAAATGCTCACTGTAGTCTCAGTTATGCAACTTAATTATGCCTATTTTGTTGTAGACGAGGTTGTTAGAAGCGCAATAGAGAACTCAGTTGTGGGTTCTTGATGTGACTCACTTTCATTTCAACTGCGATACTTCTTAACGATCATGAGGCTGACAGCAAATAATTAGTGCAAGCGTGACGCTTCGCTGTTGCCGTGCATGATTAATTGATTCGATATTATCATAGAATCTTTTCACTCAATGTTTCAACAGCAACAGCTACAGGAAAATTTTAACGCGCTAACGGAATAACGAGGTATCCAGAAAAATGATATGAAACGTTTTGAGGGCTAGTGTGAATAGCCTATATAGGGTGTTTAAGCCAACACTTTCGACATTTTCAGGAATAAGGCCATAAGTTCATAGGTAATATCTACAAGTTAGCTTACATCTTTGTTTACATGCGGTATCAACAAATCTTTTACGTATTTATGCATGTGCACCTGTTGCTCTTCATTTGCACTTATGAATTAACGTTAGTAGATTAGTAATTCTCCTGAACCAGGTTACTTTCATATATGTTGCATAAACAGAAAGAATTGAGTGCTGAATCTCTCAGTGCAAAAAAGAACACAAATGCACCGGGAATGAATTAACTGTTTTTATTGCACGATATAACAGATCAATTTCTTAATATACATGACTTATGCTATGATGAAAAGACACTAAATATTTACACTACTTCCCCTTAGCAAGCATGGTCGCCAGGCTGGCCTTGACCTTTGTGTCATTAGTCCCAAAGGTGCTTCAGGTGAATGCTGGAAAGAAGTAGATGCAGCAACATGACGCAAAAATAACAAGTGTGGATTCTTTGTATGTTCATTAAGCAGCTTAATATATTTGCTCAAGCTATCTAAGTCAATACTTAATGTAGCTTAACTATGACTAATGGCTGCTTGTCAATACAATCAATAGCTTTATACAATGTTTTATTTTATGGTATGTTTTATAGTTCATATATGATGCATTTATTTACTTATCCCAAATGATCTCTGTATTTATTGCTGAAACGCTACCCAGTTGGACTGTCTGTACATTTTTTTGGCTGGTAGTTAAGTATGCCCGTGCAGAGGGATATACTCAGAAGGCTTGACTGGAGTATTCACAGTATCATGCCAAATATTAATTTATTTTGCTTAATACACATTTAAATGTATCTCTCATATCCTTAAATGAATGGGTGATTGGTGATAACTTCAACAGTAGGCAGATGGATAACCATGTTTCTTACAGGTAATGAGGCCTCTTGGGCATGCTAATGAGGCCTCTTGGGCAGGCCTCATGGGTACACCACATGAGCACCCGAAATACCACGGGAGCACTTTGTGTGATGGCACGACAGATATGCACCTCTTAGGAAACAGAAGTGATACTATAGTTCGAATTAATTCTATCACAGTAAATTATTTAAGGTGCTTGCAAAGATGAAAATTTTTTCTATGGTTATGAGGTTCAGGACTTTCAGATAACGCAAAAAAAAAAAACTAATTCAGTAAGAGATATCATGTCAGTATGCTTGACTTTCATTTTTTTTTCAATAAATGGGACCGATTTCCCTCAACTTTTTATGAGGTGAACCGTTTTAAAAATATAATTAACAAAGAGATTCTCTGGAAACTTTGTATGACATATAATACGATAGCATACCTATGCGGTCGTTTTAAAATTTCCCTATCTTTTTCCAAGCCTTCCCTGGCTGTTTTCCCGAAAATGTGCTGGCAATCTATGACGCCCGCAGCGTAAGTGCAATAAAAATATTGCGTTCAATGCTTGCGAAGTACTGCTCGTCCATAAAATTTAGACAAAACGAACAAAACGTCAGTCACTTTACATGCAGTATTAGACTCAACTGACTTAAATACTTTGTTTAATAAAGCTGAGAAAGGCTTGGGCAAGTTCGTAATTGATGGCCACACGAGTACAGCACGGAAGACAAGGACACAGAGACACACACGTAAAGCAAATGCAACAATGTGAGGGAAACATATTCAATGAGTTATTCTTGCGGTTCTATTGTAGTTTTCTATATAATTTGCTCTCATCCCTGTGCCTCTAGTTAACTTTGTTTACCTCTGGCTAAAGACTACATGGCAATATGAATGAGTACTATTATGATGTAATGTAACCGTAATGGTCGCCGGTGCCAGCAACGATACGTTTTGTTTCAAGACAGGTTTATGTGACACGCAGTGTGCTTATAAAAATAAAAGAAATGCGAGAATTCCAATCGATTGCTATAATATAATTGCTGAAACAGAGATACCCGGCTTGTCTGTGCACATTATTCAGGTGTTAATGCAATATGCCCGTGCTGAACGAACATGCTCAGCATAGTGACTGCTGTTTTGAACAATCACGTTAAGAATTCCAATTAATTTCCGCTTAGAACAGTCTGCAATGTCTCTTTTCTCAAAGTTCGAGATGAATACATTGGCCCCACTTTCAGTAGAATGCACATGAACGAGGGCGTATTGCTAAGGTAACTTATCAACTAAAACATGCTACGATCTCTTAGGTGTGTTATTAAGGATAGAACATGTGTAATGTCCACAAAATAATTTGAATAATCTGCTGGTTATCTGCTGAGAAAAGGCCACCAAATGGATAATCTGGCTCTTTATTTTTGTACAGCTCATATAGGGCCCTATAACGTAAAACTACTCCAATAAATTTTTATTCCAATCTCCTGACGTCAAATTTGCGTAACCGCCGACGCAGGCATCGGGCAGTATCACGTAGGGTTGTCTGAACTGACAAATTAACCGCTCTCCTCGTTCATAGGAGGTCACATTTGGTTGCTTGAAAAACGAATAACATTGCCTACACTGAGCAGCTTGTCTTATCTAATTGTCTGACAAGAGGCGACGAGCACGCTCAAGTGGAGAGGCATTTGATGGGGTCGAGCCACTGCACGGAAAATCGATAATCGCACGAAGAGGGTGTTGCTGCCATCTATGATTGGTCGGCTTTCCCTTAATGAGTTTACAGTGGCTCGTCGACAATCGCGGCGGCATGCAACGGAAGCTTAAGAATGACGTTAAAGCGGATCCTCACCAAAGAAGAGCTGCCAGAACGAGGTCGTAAAGGTGCCGATAGTGCTCAAAAACATTACACGGCTACGCAAAAGTTTTTCTATACGCAAATAAATCCATGCTCTCCGGATGGTGCGAGTGGCCAGTGCCTGAGCGATCGGCGGCAGCCATCTTTTAGTCCTTTCCGGCTGTTCCGAAAAAAATTCAGATTTCTTCGACATAATAATGCGTCTTTAACTTTGACGCAATGAGTTTTTGCGGTTTTGTAATGTCGCGTGACAGGCAGGTGAAGTTGGTGCAGCCTGAAAACATTTGACCAATAGCCGGGGGATAATGGCAAAAAGGCGTCGAATCAAAAATAACCATTTTTCTTTTGTTCGGTCAAATTATGCATAATCAGTGTGTACGTGTCATATCAGAGGAGGAGCTATCGCCGTCTTCGTGACGTCGCGTGACGGACGGGTGAAGTGGGGGTGGTCCAAAAACGTTTTTGACCAATCGCGAAGGCCTGATTGCAGAAATGGAGTAGAAAGGTTTGGAATGGCTTTACGTTATAGCGCCCATATTGTACAGTCTGTCCAAGACGACGGCACTAAATGCAACAGTACTGAAAACGGGAACACTTATTACGCATGACAAGGGCTTCATACCATGCACGACTGGCACAATGCAAGTCTGCGCCAGCAGCTGCCTAGTCATTAACAGCACGTAAACTGGGGCGCCATAAAGGAAAACTATTCCAAACTTTTCTATTCCAATTCTGTAATCAGCTCTCCGCGATTGGTCAAAAACATTTTTGTACCACCCCTACTTCACCTGTCAGTCACGCGACGTCCCGGCAACCGCGATAGCTCTCCATCTGATATGACTTGTACACACTCACTATGCATGGTTTGGCCAAAAAAAGAAAAATAGTTATTTCTGATTCGACGCGTCTTCGCCATTAGCCCCCGGCTATAGGTCAAAAGTTTTCTGGCTGCACCCACTTCACCTGCCTGTCACGCGACGTCACGAAACCACAATAACTCACCGCGTCAAAGTGACGTGTGCGCATTCAAGATGCAATAATATGCCAAACAAAACTGAATTTTTTCTGAATAGCCGCAGGCTGCCCCGTTCCTAAAGGAACAAAAGATGGCTGCCGCCGATCGCTCAGGCGCTGGGTACTCAAACCTACAGAAGAGCATGGGTTTATTTGCCTACAATAAAACTTCTTGCGTGGCCATGTAACGTTTTGGAGCACTTTCGGTACGTTTACGACCTCAATCGGCCAACTCTTCTTTGCTAAGAATCCGTTTTAGTGGCATTCTTACGCTTCCGTTGCATGCCGCTGCAATTTTCGACCAGCCACCGCAAGCTAAATAAAGGAAAGCGGACCAATCGCAGACGCCGGCACCACCTTCTTCATCAAGTTATCAATTTTAGGTGCAGTGGCTCGACCCTATCGAAACCCTCTCCACTTGAGCCTGCTGCTCGCCTCTTAATTGTCAGCCAATTAGAAAAGAAAAGCTGCCCAGTGTCGGCAATGTTACTCGTTTTTCAAGCAAACAAACGTGACCTCCTGTAAATGAGGAGAGCATTTCATCGGTCTTTTCAGACAACCCTGCGGGTGACCGCCTGGTGCTTGCCTCGGCGGTTACGCAAGTTTGACGTCAGGAGATTGGAATAAAAACATATTGGAAGAGTTTTACGTTATAGGGCCCCTGCATAACACCGAAGCATCGAAAGGCGCTTAACGCTTTTCATACAGCCCGAAAGATAACTTCTGCTGCTAAACTGTTTGTAAAAGAGACAAAAAAATCTTCCTACTTCCGTCATAACAATGCCTTCAGTTTGAAACCTGCGAAGGTGCTTCCCGGAGCGGCCAATTTATTGTTCTCTAATTTTTTCCGCTAAATTGCGAAGCTGCGAGGGAGTGAGATTCCTGCATGATTCATGCTCCTAAAGCGTTTGTGGTTGCATATATCTAGATTGGGTGAATCTAGATATTTCTGCTAGATATTTCTTCAAGTCTCGCGTTTTGCTTGCGGTAACTCGGTATATCCGAGCTCAGATTGGTACACCTTGACTGATCAAATAGGGCACCACTGTATATTAAATGAGGCGTACAACTCCTGCGGGATCCGCCGTGGTTACTCAGTGGCTATGGTGTTAGACTGCTGAGCACGAGGTCGCGGGATCGGATCCCGGCCACGGCGGCCGCATTTAGATGAGGGCGAAATGCGAAAACACCCGTGTACATAGATTTAGGTGCACGTTAAAGAACCCCAGGTGGACGAAATTTCCGGAGTCCTCCACTACGGCGTGCCTCATAATCAGAAAGTGGTTTTGTCACGTAAAAGTTCACAATTTATTTTAAATTTAACTCCTGCGCGGACGGTACAGTATCCGCCTCCCGTGCAAAAGGATCGTGATTCAAATCCCGGACCGCAGAATTCTCCACCGGAAAATACCAGAAAAAAAAAAAAAAAAAAAACGTGTGTTGAGAAAATTGCACAAACAGGCCTGGAGTGCAGCCTGATCCCGGGGACGAGAACCGGTAACGCACTCTCTCACCAGAGCAGGATTGGCCACCCTGGTGCAGAACTTGGCCACAACCTCCTATATGAACACAACAATCAAACCCCGGCCCTCAGTCCCCAGCAGCTGCGAAGCAACTGACCACGGCGGCGGTCAGGCCTGCGACGCTGCAGAGGGTGCTAAGAATGCCTGGCTCCGGACAGGCCGCCATTGGAATATGAACCTGGCAACGTTTAACGCTAGAACGTTATCTAGTGAGGCGAGTCTAGCAGTGCTATTGGAGGAATTAGAGGGCAGTAAATGGGATATAATAGGGCTCAGTGAAGTTAGGAGGCCAAAAGAATCATATACAGTGCTAAAAAGCGGGCACGTCTTGTGCTACCGGGGCTTAGCAGAGAGACGAGAACTAGGAGTCGGATTCCTGATTAATAAGAACATAGCTTGTAACATACAGGAATTCTATAGCATTAACGAGAGGGTGGCATGTCTTGTTGTGAAACTTAATAAGAGGTACAAAATGAAGGTTATACAGGTCTACGCCCCTACCTCTAGTCATGATGACCAGGAAGTCGAAAGCTTCTATGAAGACGTGGAATCGGCGATGGGTAAAGTCAAAACAAAATACAGTATACTGATGGGCGATTTCAATGCCAGGGTAGGCAAGAAGCAGGGCGGAGACAAGTCAGTGGGGGAATATGGCATAGGCTCTAGGAATAGCAGAGGAGAGTTATTAGTAGAGTTTGCAGAACAGAATAATATGCGGATAATGAATACCTTTTTCCGCAAGCGGGTTAGCCGAAAGTGGACATGGAGGAGCCCGAATGGTGAGACTAGAAATGAAATCGACTTTATACTCTGCGCGAACCCTGGCATCATACAAGATGTAGACGTGCTCGGCAAGGTGCGCTGCAGTGACCATAGGATGGTAAGAACTCGAATTAGCCTTGACTTGAGGAGGGAACGGAAGAAACTGGTAGATAAGAAACCAATCAATGAGTTAGCGGTAAGAGGGAAACTAGAGGAATTCCGGATCAAGCTACAGAACAGGTATTCGGCTTTAACCCACGAAGAGGACCATAGTGTTGAAGCAATGAACGACAATCTTATGGGCATCATTAAGGAGTGCGCAATAGAAGTCGGTGGTAACGCCGTTAAACAGGAAACCAGTAAGCTATCGCAGGAGACGAAAGATCTGATCAAGAAACGCCAATATATGAAAGCCTCTAACCCTACAGCTAGAATAGAACTGGCAGAACTTTCTAAGTTAATCAACAAGCGTAAGACAGCGGACATAAGGAACGATAATATGGATAGAATTGAACAGGCTCTCAGGAACGGAGGAAGCCTAAAAGCAGTACAGAAGAAACTAGGAATAGGCAAGAATCAGATGTGTGCGTTAAGAGAAAAAGCCGGCAATATCGTTACTAATTTGGATGAGATAGTTCAAGTGGCTGAAGAGATTTATAGAGATTTATACAGTACCAGTAACACCCACGACGATAAGGTGAGAGAGAATAGTCTAGAGGAACTTGAAATCCCACAAGTAACACCGGAAGAGGTAAAGAACGCCTTGGGAGCTATGCAAAGGGGGAAGGCAGCTGGGGAGGATCAGGTAACAGCAGATTTGTTGAAGGATGGTGGGAGCACTGTCCTAGAAAGGTTGGCCGCCCTATATACACAATGCCTCATGACCTCGAACGTACCGGAATCTTGGAAGAACGCTAACATAATCCTAATCCATAAGAAAGGGGACGCCAAAGACTTGAAAAATTATAGACCGATCAGCTTACTGTCCGTTGCCTACAAAGTATTTACTAAGGTAATCGCAGATAGAATCAGGAATACCTTAGACTTCTGTCAACCAAAGGACCAGGCAGGATTCCGTAAAGGATACTCAACAATAGACCATATTCACACTATCAATCAGGTGATAGAGAAATGTGCGGAATATAACCAACCCTTATATATAGCCTTCATTGATTACGAAAAAGCATTTGATTCAGTCGAAACCTCAGCAGTCATGGAGGCACTACGGAATCAGGGTGTAGATGAGCCATATGTAAAGATACTGGAAGCTATCTATAGCGGTTCCACAGCCACCGTAATCCTCCACAAAGAAAGCAACAAAATCCCAATAAAGAAAGGCGCCAGACAGGGAGATACGATATCTCCAATGCTATTCACAGCGTGTTTACAGGAGGTATTCAGAGACCTGGAGTGGGATGAATTGGGGATAAAAGTTGATGGAGAATACCTTAGCAACTTGCGATTCGCTGATGATATTGCCTTGCTTAGTAACTCAGGAGACCAATTGCAATGCATGCTCACTGACCTGGAGAGGCAAAGCAGAAGGGTGGGTCTGAAAATTAATCTACAGAAAACTAAAGTAATGTTTAACAGTCTCGGAAGAGAACAGCACTTTACGATAGGTAGCGAGGCACTGGAAGTGGTAAGGGAATACATCTACTTAGGGCAGGTAGTGACCACGGATCCGGATCATGAGACTGAAATAACCAGAAGAATAAGAATGGGCTGGGGGGCGTTTGGCAGGCATTCTCAAGTCATGAACAGCAGGTTGCCACTATCCCTCAAGAGGAAAGTGTATAACAGCTGTGTCTTACCAGTACTCACCTACGGGGCAGAAACCTGGAGGCTTACGAAAAGGGTTCTGCTGAAATTGAGGACGACGCAACGAGCCATGGAAAGAAGAATGATAGGTGTAACGTTAAGGGATAAGAAAAGAGCAGATTGGGTGAGGGAACAAACGCGGGTAAATGACATCTTAGTTGAAATCAAGAAAAAAAAAATGGGCATGGGCCGGACATGTAATGAGGAGGGAAGATAACCGATGGTCATTAAGGGTTACGGACTGGATTCCAAGGGAAGGAAAGCGTAGTGGGGGGCGGCAGAAAGTTAGATGGGCGGATGACATTAAGACGTTTGCAGGGACAACATGGCCACAATTAGTACATGACCGGGGTAGTTGGAGAAGTATGGGAGAGGCCTTTGCCCTGCAGTGGGCGTAACTAGGCTGATGATGATGATGATGAACTTCCCAAAATTATTTAGAGTGGTTGCCAGGAGCCTTAAAAATACTGCTACTTTTAAACTAAACGGAAACGGCAGCGCACACACTGCTGATGCATGCCCCGCAAACACAGCCTTTCATCTGAGTACGCTAGCAGTATTCAACTACACGTCTCTGTGTGAAAATTCTTCATGCTAACATAATTTTGAGATATATACGTAAAGCGTGTCACGAGAATTTCACTAAACATGCGGCAGAGCGTTCATCTTGGCCGGATCTAGCGCCACGAAATGAGATCTACCACACTGGCTCCTGAACACACAATCCGCTTAGTGGCAGCTCAGTATCAAGTTAAAACATGGTGCACTTCCTTTTTACGCACATCAACTATGACGCTAAAATGAACAAGCGTGAGCGATGGCTTGCCGTAAAACATTCCGTATAGTAGAAGTGAGAACAAGAGTGCGTTATCAAATCATGAAAACGACAACCTTATACTATGTCCGAGCCGGCTGGGGCATAGTATCGGTTTACGTTTCGTAAACGAAGTAACAAAATCGAACATTTAGCATGCGGCTATTCGCTGCGTCGCAACGATGTATTTTTTTTCTTTTGGAGAGCCAGGGCAACGAAATTAAAAAGAAGACGCAAGGAGAAGCATGCTGGCCACAATCGAATGCCTACTTTGGGCACCTTATATGGCTACCGAAGTAATATTGAAGAAAACAAGAGAGGCTTCGTCCACAGAGAACCATACGCATACTGCTTGGTATCCTACACCGGCGAGTCAAGAGTTTCCGGAGAGGTTGCGCTCAAGCGAACGCGTTGCAATCCGTCGAGTCCCCACAGTAATGGCGGCGAGCGACCATTTTTTTTTCTTGTCGTCTGCTAGTGAGAAAGCGTCCAAGAAAGGTTTTGCTGATTTAATGACGTGCTTTGAGTCGTCAATTCCCGAATTGCAACGTTTCCTCTATAATTGCTAATGAAGCAGTTATTTAAGATATCTTCAATAATTATCTCCTATATTTTGCTCAATACCGAGTTCGTAGCGGTCCCAAACCCTCATACCCTATTGAATATCAGGAAATATTCTAAAAAAATCACTTTTTCTAAAAATTAGCTGCGGCTTAAACAAGACACTGTATTTGTGACCTGGGATGCTATTTTGTAGTGATGCCTTATGCCTTATTCTATGCTATTCTTATCATCCACCACACACGGCTACCTGATCGCGTTGATAATGTGGGCTGACCATCGCTCTGACCAGTGGCCAAGCGCGAAAAGCCTGAAAAAGCATAGATCGGAAAAGGCATCGCTACAAAATACCGGCCCTGAAGTCCAACAACAACAACAACAGAATGATAAAGAGACCGTTACCTAGCACTGGGAGAGCGGGCTTTTATTCAACATTACGAAACTGATACAAAACTAATACAAATATACAAAACTGGGGCCTTATAACGCAAAACTATTCCAAAATGTTTTTATTCCAATCTCCTGACGCCAAATTTGTGTAACCGCCGAAGCAAGCATCGGGCGGTGACCCGTAGGGTTGTCTGAACCAACAAATCGGACTCTCTCTTTGCTTATAGGATTATATGAGGTCACTTTTGTTTGCTTTAGAAACGAACAGCATTGCCTACAGTGAGCGGCTTGTCTTATCTAATCGGCTGACAAGAGGCGAGGGGCCTGCACAAATTTAGAGGGATTCGATGTGGTCAAGCCAGTGCACTGTAAATTGATAACTGGATGAAAAGGGTGGTGTAGGCGTCTGCGATTGGTCCGCTTTCCCTTACGTGGCTTGAGGTGGCTGGCCGAAATTCGCCGCGGCATGCAGCGGAAGCTGAAGTGTGCCGCCAAAACCGATACTTAGCAAAGAAGAGTTGGCAGAGCGAGGTCGTAAACGTGCCGAAAGTGCTTGAAAACGTTACGCGCCCACGGAAAATGTTTTATTGTGCTCAAATAAACCCAGGCTCCCCAGGAAGCGCGAGCCAGTGCCTGAGAGATCGGCGGCAGCTATCTTTTATTCCTTTCGGAACGGGGCAACCTGTGGTTGTTCAGAAAAAAAATTCAGTATGGTGCGGCATATTAATGCACCTTTACCACGTACAGGTCATTTTGACGCGGTGAGGTTTCGCGGTTTTATGTCGTCGCGTGACAGACAGTGAAGCGGGTGCAACCCAAAAACATTTGACCAACAGCCGAGGGCTAATGGGGAAATGCATCGAATCAGAAATGACTATTTTTCTTTAGTTCGGTCGAATCATGCATAATCAGCGTGCACACATCATAGCAGATGGGGAGCTATCGCGGTTTTCGCGACGTCCCCTGACAGACAGGCGAAGCGGGGGTGGTTCAAAAAATGTTTTACTATCGCGGCGGGCTGATTGCAGAATTGGAAAAGAAAAGTTTGGAATGGCTTTACGTTCTAGCACCCCTAATAAATGGAACACTGTATAGAGCGTGTGCAAGCTTACTGTACTGTATCCAGTGAGCCCCGTTTTAAAGTATGCGAATCCAACGTAGCTGGACATAACCAAGGTAATGCTGTTTACCGTCACTTGGGGATATTTAGATTATCTTTTTCTCATTCTACCTAATGACAATTACTCCTCGTGAATTATACAGCTTTAGAATATTATAATTAGTTGAAGAGTATCAATGAGAAAATCGTAGAGCAACATAAAAAACTACCGATACAGCTTTCTGTTGCTCGTGATTTGCTACACAGAAGTGTTTTTCCGAGCTGGAAAGCAGCCCGCGAATACATGCAAAGGGCATCGAGCAGCCAGTCGCGCGGTAATTTTGCGTGCACTTTTATGTAGCACGTATTGAGCAATATAAAGCTGTATCGGGGGTTTTTCATGTTGCTCTATAATTTTCCCATTGACACTTTTCCTCTAATTAAACCATATAGGAAGGTGATTTATTATATAGACTAATTATCGTATTAGGCGGATGAAAAAATGTAATCCGAGTATCTTCAAGGGACGGCGAAACAACATTACCTTGTTCTGCCTAGGTATGTGACATTCGCCCTTTTTTTAAACTGTGTCTAATGTTAGCTGGGTCATCCTATTTATAATGACCCCACGTGAACCATGACGGGACATGAGCTCACGAGGGTTGCAATGTGGGCTTGCTGGTAATGCATCATCAAGGGGAGACAAAAGACACAGCGCTGTGTGTGTCCTTATGTGTCTTCTTTTGTCCCGTCTTTGAATCGCACTACCGTACTCCCCTTGAAGGGACATGAGCGCACCGCACATGAAACGTTCCGCTAAGGCGAGTCGTTTAGCCACCAATTGGCGAATTGAACTTTTTAGCCTGCACATTGTGCACCTATTACGTAGGAATTTGATAAAGCTGCAATTGGCAATGCTGCGCCACTGCACGTTTGGCACATCGGGTACACGAGCTCGGGCTGCTGGTTACTGGAGCATTCTTTAGCATTTACGCCCAGTCAATCCGGCGAGTAGAGGGAGTCTTCAGTGACCCCCCCAGCTGGCACCTGGAATCCGGGGCCCACAGCCCCCCTGCCTCACTTGATACTGCGGCACTCGGCAGGAGGACCAGTATAAAATAAACAATTATCCTTTATGTGTTATCACAGTTGCCACACCGGGTGTCCACTGCTAGCAATAATGTAAGTGGGCGTCTGTTCCAGGAAATGTACATACCTTGACGCGTAATAAGGAAGCGAATGTAGGGAAAACATAACAAATGCAGTCTCAGGAGGTCGTGCTTATTGCAGAACTAGTTGTCCGATTGCTGTGGACAACGCTGACTAAGGACCACACTTTACTATATACAACAGACACTTTGCATATAGACAAACTTTTTTGTTTAGCCGAAAGGGTAGCGACGTTCAACAATAATCAACCCATGCAGTTTGAGACAGATAATCTGAGTAGTTAGAGCTACTCGAAACACAAATTGCGGCAGTCGTACAAATTCACACATAAGGCAAGAAGCAGATACCACACCTAACTAATCAAATATAATTAACAGCATTGACTACATGCAGCGCCCGAAGGCATCACGGCGTCCGCTGTATAAGTGGTTCGAGGAAATCAAAAGTTTAGTTCTTGAGGTAAGAAGAATTGTTCCCCAAGAGGCCAGCTTCCTATAATAATGCGCTGGGCTTCAGTGACAAAAAGGGAAAATGTTGCACCTGATATCCAAAGAATGTACACCGCACGTGGCAAAGTTGACACTTCTGTATGCATCTTTTTATGAGAATGTCCATTCATTCAATTACTTGTAGAGGTATTTCACAGCTCGATACCCAATCATCGCATATTCAGTGTCGTTGAGCCGTGTGCTAGTTTGGGTGGCAAGGCGGTCAATGAGTCAGCATGGCCTGCTACTCGATGACTAGCGATGAGGGCGCGAGGATAACCTGTTAGTGGTGTGCTTAAGTTGGGATCGCAAGAGAACAGGTCAGAGCCCCGGAAACCGCCTTCATGACTAGGCTATAGCATCTACAAAAGCCTCTAATTACATAACGTCCTCACACGCAGTGGCCAGCTGTGGAGTTTGCCGAGGGATTTACCTGGGAATGCGACCACTAGTCTTTCACATGTTAGCTGCTTGCATGAATGTGCTGGTAGGTTGCAAAATTCGCACGACTGATAATGTATATGCAGGCGCGCGTAATGATAGAGGCCTTCAACTGGTGGACAAGCTGCAAGATTGAGACGGCAGGTGAGCGTCATTGAGAGACCGATTCATCGAATGTCTTGAGGCCTGCTTCTCTGCGAAGAGTAGCCGTGGAAATGAGGTGGGGTAGACTCGTGGTGGTACGCTTTGCGTCTTTGCCAACCACTAGCCATTTCCCGTGCCTAAGCGATATATGCTAAGCGTGCCTTGTTTGTTTACAAGGGACAGTTTAATACACAAGCCTTGCCTTTAAAAATAACATTTAAATGATAAACAACCGTGTGCTCCAATACACAATGCACATAGGGTCCGTCAATCTCAATTTCTTGCCCTTTTGAGGCATGCGCTTAACACCAGTTAGTCAAATGATGTTGTAGTAGAAATGAATGTCTCTTCAGAGCCTCTTCATAGTGGTACATTTACTGGCAAATAACTCTAATCACACGTGCGATTGTTGAAGTAAATGTCTATCAGTTAGCCTTCTTTACTCAACCACGGTTTAGCCTCTCGAACATTAAATGCCAACAAGTATACCTAAGAGGTAGAGATTACTCTGGCGTGCCCCAATGCTCTTTATTGGGCCTTTACATTTCCTGATCTATATTCATGACTTAGCCGCTTGTGTAAACTCATCAATTCCCCTCTTCGCAGATGACTGTGTTGTTTACCGCGAAATTTCAAGTAACGTAAACGTTACACCTTGTTGGTAAAGAATTTGGCACGTGGAACTAAACACTAGCAAATGTAATCTTTTGCGCATTTCCTGTACTAACGTACCTCCTGTTATTTATACCTTAAGTAATGCTACTATAGTATCTGTTACGTGTTATATGTACTTGGGAATTCATATAACATTTTTTCTGAGCTGAAAATAAAACAATAATTGCGTTATTAACAATGGTAACCGCATACTAGGATATGTACGACGTAACTTCTATCACACAACCGTATTATGTCGATGAAACGCACCCTCTTTTTGCAGTCAATTGTTTCACGTCGCAAAGCATGTCGTCTTACTCTTTGCCATAAGATATCCCGTCAAGCCATCTTGAAAGCTCAGTTTGCTACGATACCACCTTCTTAGATTATCATTACGACGAGCACGTTACTACTTGTGACACTAAGTCTTTCTTAATAATTAGTCCCACGCACGTCCAATGACGGGAACCACCTACCTTCCTATAGGACAATTACCTATTTTAACAACCACAAACAACTCAATTTTGATGACGCATCAGGGGTTCTTTCTTTTTTCCTTTTTATACGCTATTCTTATAATTGCGCCTTTATTCGAGCTTTCTGTTGCTAGCCTAACATTGCCTTCTCACATGTATCGTAGATGTTAGTAGATTTTATATTTTGTTTCGGTATTTTAGGTGCCCCACTCCTCTGTGTAAAGCTGGGTGCGCTTGCGGGTAAAGAAAAATTATTGAATAAGAATTAATACAAGTTTAGACGTAACCTCAAATCTAACGTACTCGATATTTAGAAAAAGTGAATTTCAAAATATACTGCCTTCATCGGAGGAAAAGGCAGTGTTATGGAACACCTGCAAAACTGACGAGCTGTGGAACGCAGTAGAAGGTCGATAGCAAGATTACACCATTATATTCTGAGGCTCGTCCACGTCCACAGGACAATGCGTCACAATGTTCGAGAGCATTAAGAAAAAAACCATATTCGTTCATCTCCAATTGTTAACACCAGGTTTATCGTGATATTGCGTAATACATTTATCTAATTTACATTACCTCACAGAAATTGCGTAAGTCCACAAAATAAAAGTTATATTTAAACTCTGTAAGTGCCATTGGCTGTCTCGATGTCGACTACAACATTGCAGCTGGTGAAAGAGTCAGGCAACGTGGGCAATAATGTGACATTACAAGAATTTTTTTCATCCTAGGACCGCTTTCAGATTTAGCTAGTTCGCTCACAAACTTCTGGGTCAGATTTGATGTGCAGACACCGCCGAAGATTTATATATAACAATTATTTGCGGAGTTATGCTATGGGACAGTGGTAGGTTTTTCCGGGCTTATACCACGACATCTCTGAACGTTTTCTCTTTGGACCAAACAGTGCTCGTGGTCATCGGTCCTACAGCAATTGCCAGAAGGTACTTTCCCGTATTTACTCACACTTTTAAACAGAACGTTTCATTTCAGAGCATGTCCGCATTTTCCTCTCTCGCAAGAGTAACATCGCCTACATTTGCTGCAGAAAACTTATGGCAGGCGGCTCTGACGCCTTTCAACACACCTGTGGAGCGTATTGGCATTTCTTCCCCAGCCACCTTGAAGCTCGGGCGCCACCAAAGTGAAAGGCGCGCATTCGGATGTTCCCTTTAACAATGGACCGCACTGTATATATCATTCAAATAAATTTGGTGTACACTATACGTATATCCTATTGAAATATTGAGCAGATGGCATCACTTTCGCAATCGACATACACACAGTTTGTTTTCAGCCTAGCCCTTAACGCAATAAAAATAAATTAAAGGAATTTCCTTGATGTCATTCAGGCCACTCATTGCCCCGTTCTAAATAGAACTCGTCTGTAGCATTTACCTTATTTGTGAACTCATAATACGTACGTAAATAACTTGTTTGAGCTGCCGTTCAAAGGTAGACGAAATTACTGAGTACATCCGAGAGGTAAGCAAACAAATGTTCTGCTTTGTCGAGTGCAACCGACAGCTCGTTCTGTAGAAACAATGACTGGCGGTACATTTTCTTGACAACACTTGAGTCATTTAATGTCCCTGCAGTAAGCACACATGTCTTCTGCTTTTGAGCAACTGCGTACATTCGATGATTCCTGCACAAATCACGTATGAGCTTCCTTTAGAAGGATGGATAAATGGGCACGTTTCTTCGCCAGCTTGTTATACGAACGAGAGAACAAGACGTTGAATGTTAAGTTTATGTGTTATGAATTCAGGTTCGACAAATTAGTGAGCAGGTACATGCGTACGGACACAACTGTGCAAGGTGAACATTTCAGTCACCGCTGTCACGCTCTCAAGAAGGATCACGAGTAGCCTAAACCCCATACACATTAGTCATTGTTGTCGGGAATTATGCGAAAACCGATATGCTTTGGGCGATATTATTGGCACACTTAAGCTGCTTGCGTTTCTTTAGGTAAAGCCGCAAATTAGCCGCAAAACGGGGCTGATTTTCCTTACGTCTATTGAGGCTACCGTACAAGCCACAGTACGCTTTCTTTTGTATTTCTGTATTTGTACCAAATCCGCAATCTGCCGTTCGTCTGTTCCAGTCCCTGCTTTGGCAGCCTCGCAGGTATGATATATCCAGCCGTAGGCCTCACGGATATGATACACGTGAAGAATGCAATGTTGGTAAGAACTTATGGAATCGAAACATCGAGATTGCGAGTGGAGAAACTCCTACGCGTTGAGTGAGCAGAATAAGGCGGATCAAGGGAGTATATATTATATAAAAAATGTTAAACGCAACCTGAACCACCGAGGCAATGATGTCTTGGTATGTAGAGGGACATATCTCGTTCAATAACTAAAAGTGGATATTTACGTAAAGTGAAATGGAAAAGAGCCAAACACTGAAGATATCCACACTTTTGATCCCTGGTCGCCCTAATTTCGCAAAGAGCAGAAAAGATGGCCCGTCTTCTCTTCACACCAACTGTTTCCATGAACATGCGCAACAACTTATACATTGCGGCTGCGTAAATTAGTAGAGAACGTTTTTCCAATTCTCGTCAAACGTATGCAACCAGCCGTATTTTTAATGTGATAACAGCATGCATTCACAATTAGGATGTTAACAGGCATTTTATTGTAGGCGAGCTGGTCATCCAGACCGTGACAAAGGTGCAATGGCTGGATTCAGGACGCACGAGAATTCACTTCTTGCCAAAGCCTTGGATGCCTTCGATTCCTCCCACGCCTCCCCCGAGGCTAGCGAGAGCTTCCTTCGGAGCCATAACGATCAAAGCTGAAATGTAGAAGAAAGCAGTTTGAGGACTAATAAAGGGGGCCTTTGTAACAATAACCGTTCACCACAATGACGTGTTATTTCTGGCAAGAGGTCAGAAGTTGGATTTATCATTATTGAGGCAGAATTTTAGAACAAACGTTCTGGTGCTCAGATGAAGAAATCGAAAAATATCTGCGAATAGTTAAGGCGCAATTTGCACATAAAAAAGACAGGCGATAACCGTGCTCGACTGTATTTCCATATCCCCATGTCCACGGAAGCGGCATCGTTTTTCGTTCACTGAGTGGTAACAACATCTCTGAGAAGCAGCACATAAATGTTTAGCCATTGAAAACGCCCACTGGGCATCTGTCCAGCTCACAGTATGCCTCGCCGAAAACGGTTCCCCGAAAAGCAGTAGCTGCTCATTTCCTGTTCAAATTTCGACATCACACAGAGCGCTAGGCAAATTCAGAATATGGTTCACATGTTCTCATATTTCTATATCTTTTTCCATTTAATTTGACAAATTCATATATTAGGGCCCGTGCAATAGTTCTAATAATAAGCAATAACAGCAGGATTGGAGAACAACCAACTACAACAGGATCTACTAGCAACAGGGTTGAGTGTTCAAAAGCTAAAAACAGGTATGTCTGTTGTTGTATCACCAGCTCACCAAGCATACATGGGCTCAACATTAATTTCTTCAACAGACATCGTTTAGTATCATAGTCTATGCAAGAATAACGCTGAACTTGAGGACGAATAACCATAACTGTGCCACACGAGTTTTTACAGCGTGAGTTCGATGGTAGTGGTTAATATTTAATATATATATATATATATATATATATATATATATATATATATATATATATATATATAATCGGAATCTTTTCCCTAATTTTGGCGCCCGTATTGCACTTGCAAAGGTTTACTTCGAAAACATTTAGTTCCGCATTTCCTTTGCAAAGGCCTGAACAAAACATTTGATTCCTTTGGTATAACCGATTGGAGGGTAGCTTCTTATTATTTGTATAGTCCTCAAAAGTTCGGGAACATGGTAGCGCACTTTTCCTGCGATATTTATGTGTATGATGTGAATGCGGGATATCAGAATGCAGAACGGTAAAGTACTTTTTCTTTCACTGGCTCAATGATGAGCAGCTACTGTTACTATAAAAGATGTCACGCTTCCATGGCCGACATATTATCCTACAGAGATGTCACTGCTTTGCAATCGTAGTGTTTTATTGTGGATTTTACATTTACGTGTGTTAGATTTTAGATTTATGTTGTCTAATTGTAGCTTTTGTTTTGTCATGATTTGGAAAAGTAAGCAATGGATAGAAAACAAATGGTTATCTTTACCAATTACGATTGCGGCGACCGACAGGAGGTCCACTCCAAACTGACGGTTCATGTTGCTTTGTGCTGCAGGAAAATAAATTGAGCCACCTATGAGTTCAACAGGAAAACTGCACTGGCTCTCAGTTAATAAGGATTTTACGCTAAACGCTGACGGGGCTACCGCATTTGCAACATTGGATTGCATTAAAGGACTGCTAATATGGTTGTATTGATACTTATATCTTTTGGAGAGGGAGATGAAGCCCCTATACATGTGATCCGCAGCTTCTTAAGATTGATTAGCGGAAAATAAAGTTCCACAGCCAGGCATGCTACATGCAGTTTCATGCTCGCTTTTTGTAAAATGGAAAACCATAATCTACATTAGTATATGTATTTGCAGCCATACGACTAATTACTGCTTTATTTGCGTGTTAAGATATGTTTTCTCTTCTTCTTGAATGACTCCATTTCTTCACTGCGCTTAATTTATATTGACAACAAAAAACCGCTGTTCCACCTTAGGGTGTACCATAATAAGTGTCTCACAATGCAGATGATTGTCTCGAAATTTCACCAACTCTAAGGAATCTCGTTCCTCAATCGAGCAAGCATAGGCTTCATTCCTCAGTGTCTTTTTTCTTTCAAAAATATAATAACGGCCTCATTAGCCTTCGAGTAGAATTCTTTTCAGTGGAACCATTTTGTAGATAAGATTTGAAATGCAAACTCGCAAGTCCTGACATACCTTTACATGTGGATCAAACTATCTAGAACGATTTTCACATTCGATATGTTATACCTAACTATGAAAATTTTATATGGCGTATTCATAAACACGATATGACATTATCTTTTCTTTTCAGATAATTTTTAAATAAAGCAATATACCCAGGACGTGCACTGTGGATACAACTTATGTGCCGAAAAAGCACGCGATAAAACATGGCTCGAAATCGAGCAGCGAAAAGGCCTATTCTCACCAGTGAGACTGTAGATGGCAGCGTCTGAAACGTCGCTAGGTGAAGGGATGAATTTGTGAAGGTTCAGGCCTCGCTTATATCCTGCAAAAAGTACTTGGGGTTCCTCGTTTTATGATCTGTGGCGAATAAAACAAATTAAAACAATAAAAGCGAAATTTTTCGGAACGTCTCTGTAACGACCATTTGACCTTCCTCATGGAAGAGCAATGGTTCGATAAAAATCGTACACGAAATTTAGAAAAAATAAATTTCTCTAATGAAATGTTCCTGGCGCCAATAGTGCAATAAAAAATAGAAAGAATGGCCAACAGAAAACTTGGATGATTGCTTCAAACATCCGGTAATTTTTGGTTTTACCTAATTAGAGAGCAGGAGCGCCATGCTTGAGCAGTGGGTGCCTTGTATTTTTCGTTCTGTCAAATGACATTGCGCGTAGAGCAGCTGCCATGAAGCAATGATCCCATCGCAGCATCATTACTTCATCTCTCTCAATTTTATATTGCCTTTTCCAATCTCCATGCAACCGCTATGACCAGGTTTTGGAATTATTTGCATATCGTGGTTAGGGCAGCGACAACAGGAAGAAGGCGATTTAAAACCCTAAGAAAGGAGGCATCAGCTTGTTTTGTATTTTCGGTTGCAACTATTGGTGGTTTTGCTACTTGTACATATTCGTCAAAAGTAGCTCATGACAGCAACCTGTTTCTCTAACCTTGTTCAAGTTGTGCGCCACAAAGCAGCAACCGAATGAAAGCATAGAAGATAGCCCACATTAACTACAATGACGTTTTACTCTTATAGTGAAGAGTACGAATGGAAATATGGATAACATATTACGTCGTAGTTAAGTAAAATAAAATATGTTTATTTCAATCTGCGAAAGGCATTACACTTGATAACATCTTAAATGTTGTCACTGGAACAACATCCATGAGATTCATATTGTAACTGTTAATAAGGAATGGTGATAGCAAAGAAGATATTTGAATTTCAATGGCCAGAGGTTGTCCCAGCTTGTTGGATTATGAAATGAATGCTTCTAAAGCAAGCAGGTTTTCTTTTCTTTTGAGATTGGCTGTTCAAAGAAGATTTCGCGACTGCAATTTTATTTGTTTATTAGGCAGACGTTTTGAGACTAGTGTACTCAATTTTTCAAGCTTGACAGCAGCTTCGGTTTCTGTCTTTAAAACTTCGGGCTTGCGTTATTTCAAAGATGTTTCTTTAGATCTGACGGATTTCGTTTGCAAAGTGATTTGGCTTTTGATATTTGTTGCCGTTTTTGCGCAATATGGAGTTAAATACGTTGTCTGTGTTCTTAACAATATGGCTTTCTTAACGATAGCTTCATTTGAAAAATCTTTGCATGAAACAGACAACCAAAAAACATCCCATTGTTTTTACTCAAATGACTAAGCACGATGTTGAGCGGCGTAAGTTACTGCAGTGGCAATATGACGTGAATGAGGAACACTTCTTTCAAAATTAAAGTTAAAGAAACGCAGTGGATAGTCTCCTATGAAAGAAATGATCGGAGTGTTATGGTCAGACAGTATACTGAACTGTTGTGTTCCTTCAATCTACACCTAAAAATAAAATTGGAAATAAAGAGGTATTGTAATGTCAATTAACTTGTAATGTTAAATTTTACAGGCCTAACGACTACGAAGAAATCTTATATTAAATTTTCGTTTCGTTAGATTAACAGTAAACAATTGAATTTCATATTATTACCAAAATTCACAGTTGGTTTACCATAACCTTTCTCTTCGATGCAAGATGCACTAATGTAACACACTCACAGTGCAACAAATATAATCGAAAACCGTGCTCATTTCATTGGCAAAATAATGTAAACCCCAAGAACACCGTATAGAAAAACTCTTGCCGAGATAATAAGAAACTATTATACGGAAACGTAAACAACCAGCTTCACTTAGATTTGTTGCATTTTTATTATATTTTCGGCCGTATAAATGGTGTGTGGGTGTCATATTATCATGCAGGTATATTTTCCTTAAGGAAGGTTTGAAAACAGCATGGTAATTAAACAAATGAGTTGGTTTCTGTCACGTGTTCACACCTGCACCTCATTATGCAATGCATGAAAGGAGGTCTTCTTTATAATAGCAATGATGTGTCTTGCCAGTGAAGATATTTCGCATTCGCAAGTTAACGTGAAGCGCACTGACCAGTGTTGATATCAGAACATGCGTGGCAGGGAAACGCTCTATTAGAGTGCTGTGCGAGTTTTCTGATAAAAAATATCAGTCAATAGATGCGTGTGATTAAAAGAACGATGCCTACCAGACGGGCAATTCGTTATCACTTGGAAAATTGAAGAAGCCTTTCAAAGTGTAGCTTTCGCAATGAAGAAATTCCTGAGAGTTGTGCTACTGTTTAATAAATCTTGAACATTTCCCTTAAAATCAGGTATTGTAGCTTTAATTTCGCGATCAGCTTCGACGGCATCCTTAAGCTAATTGTGTATTTGAAAAAAGAGCTGCTACCTATAAAGATCATGTCAAATAACGAAGCTAGCATCGTTTGTAGTTGGCCCTCCAACCCATATTAGGATATTGTTATTGGATAACAATAGTAATGACTGCTGTTCTGTTGATGACGGGATTCTCAAAGACAACGACGGTGTTCGCATTGTTTTTTTGCTGTATCAGGCTTCGGTCTCTTAGTCCTACATGTTCGGTAAACGATGGAGCTTACTTTCTTAAAAAAGGTATCTGCACTATTCATAGCAACTGTAAAGTATAAATTTATTATCGCTCTTTAAGGCTTAAGGGTGAATGTAAGGCGATTATTCGATTCAGATAGTTGTCAGCTGAAATAGTTCTCAGTTGTCCGCATCAGATTATATAGTTATTATTATCATTAGCTTACATATTGTCTTAACTGCAGAACGAAGCCCTCCCCCTGTGGTATCCTATTACCCCTGCCTTGCTCTAGCTTATTCCAATTTGCAGCTGCAATTTCGCCAATTTTATCTCCCCACCAATTTTATGACATCCTAGACTTCGCTTTCCTGCAGTTGGCACCGATTCTATGCTTCCAGCAGTGCGCTGGTTATCTGACCTGCGCATTACATGGCCGACTCTGTTCCACTGTTTTCTCCTAATGTCAACAAGAATATCGGCTATTCCTGTTTTCTAGCTGATCCACACCGCTCTCTTCCTCTCACTTAGCGTTGCGACTAACATCTTTCATTCTATCGTTCTATGCGCGGTCCTTAATTTGTTCCTGGAGCTTTGTTAACCTCCAAGTTTCTCCCCATATGTTAGCACTGGGGGAATGGAAAGATTGTACACGAATGTTTTCAGCGACAGTAGTAAGCTCCCGGTGAGGATTTGGTAATGCCTGCTTTGTGCACTCCAAATCATTTTGGATATTTCGTAAAATTACTTTTCATGCTTGAAATGGAGTTCTGCCGGAAGTACAACTAAGCGGAACGAAAAGGGGACACCTGTGAGCCCTATAGCTATTGTTTGCACAATTAAAGGTGTAAGGTAGGAAGGAAATTGTAGAGCGACATGAAAAACTCTCGGTACAGATTTCTGTTGCACTATAAGTACTACATAAAATTGTTTTTCCGAGAATAAAAGAAGCCAATGAATACACGCAAAATATCTACATTGGCCAGCCGCACGGTAATATTGCGTGCAATTGCAGGCTCCTTTCAGGCTAGGAAAAGCACTCTTATATAGCACGTATTCAGCAGCAGAAACCTGTATTAGGAGATTTTCACCTCGCTGTACTGAGACCACAATGTATGCGGGCAGTGGAACAGGACCGCTTCTTCAAAGCTGCAAGACTACGATACCAAGCAGACGGTGGGGCTAATTAAACAGACGAGACAGCGCTTTGTATTGTCTGTTTGACCAGTCGGGTCGTTTGCGCTATTTCGCTACGTTGAACGTCCACCAGCTTGTTCTTCTTAGAACCCTTTTGGTATGCTAGGCTTCGAAAAGAAGGCACGCGAGTCTGCCCATGAGATTGGGGCTACATGATTCGAGGTTCACTCTTTCTTACACACGGTTTTTTTTTATTGGAAGACACACTACTGCCCTGAACTGTCGGTGGAGTATTGGTACCAGCGCATATGGTATGCTGAAACAATGCTCTCGTTGTACGGCAGATTTCCGGAAATAATTCAGTTTATTCGCCACACTCATGAAAATGCCTCCTGTTAAGGTTTGCAATGAATTTGTGAAGTGCTCCATTATAGCTGGCATTGTTCGGTTCACAGACTTCTATTTATTGTGCATTTACAATAGGCATTCTTCTTGTTCGTTGTGAACTAGTATTATACAAATTGAAGCGTTTTGTGCATTCGCTACACCATGGTATACATTAGAAAAGCTGCAGCTTTTTATTCTACCCAGAATAGCAAAAAAAAAAGAAAAATTAGGTGGAAGCGTTGTTTAGCCTGGGAAAGAAAAATAAACTAGCAGATTTGCCTTACCTTCGTTATGCGTTACCAGAATGTAACCTACGTATTGCGTTCAATACAAAAGGTCCTCATTCCTCGTTCTTAGATGTCCGCAACATCATCTACTGCAATGTCGATATCATGTCGTCCTATATTATTGATGTATATGTTCAAGACAATGTCGAGTAAAAGAAAACAGAAGGCGCAGTAATGTTTCACGAGCGCACTGAAATAAATGTCGTGGCACCTTGCTCGAAGTCCTACACAAAACGTTAGGCTCAAGAACTTTCATGCAGTTAGAGTCGTGGTAACAACTGCAACTCCGTATGAGCCGTCTGAGAAAATAATGCCAAGAAGCTCATATTGTCTGAACCTTCACACAAAGTCTTAGGAGCTTCGATTATTTCTACAAAAGTCCAGTACAAGCGCGTTTTTGGTTCGCACAAGTTTGGGCCACACAAGACTACGCGTTCGCTTTCTTCTCTTGATTGAAAGCGAAACCATCTTTGTGGGCCTGTCAGTAGATGCATGACTCGGTTCTTGATGCACAGAGCTTCACTTCTTGCGAAAGCCAATTCCACCAGTTTCTCCGACACCACCACCGAGCGCGTCAGCTTCATTGGGAGCTATGGTTATCTGATCTGAATACGAAACAAACGCAATGCTTGTTAGGTGCATGCGTTTTTTGCATTTCTTCGTGAATGCAATGCATTCTTGATAACTAAACTTGGTGACCTAAGTTTCAGTATACAAAAGTGCTTCATTTATCTAATGAGCTGGTGCATAGCCCTTCCTGCCCATGCGCTGATGCCGCCACAGTTTTGAAAATTGACAAATTATACTCGCGGTCCCTAGAAAGAGAGTACCTTATACTAATTATCTCATTTTACCTATGAGCAGCAGCAGTTTTTATGGCGGGACGAGAAAAATGCTCACTGTAGTCTCAGTTATGCAACTTATGCCTATTTTGTTGTTGACGAAGATGTTAGAAGCGCAATAGAGAACTCAGTTGTGGGTTCTTGATCTGCTTCACTTACTTTCATTTCAACTGCGATACTTCTTAACGATCATGCGGCTAACAGCAAATAATTAGTGCAAGCGTGACGCTTTGCTGTTTCCGTGCATGATTATTTGATTCGATATTATCATAGAATCTTTTCACTCAATGTTTCAACAGCGACAGCTACAGGAAACTTTTAACGCACTGACGGAATAACGAGGCATCCACAAAAACGACATGAAACGTTTTGAGGGCTAGTGTGAATAGCCTATATAGGGTGTGTAAGCCAACACTTTCAACATTTTTAGGAATAAGGCCATAAGTCCATAGCTAATGCCTACAACTTAGTTTACATTTTTGTTTACATTCGGTATCAAAAAAATTTGTAATGTATTTATGGATGTGCACCTGTTGCTCTTCATTTGCACTTATGAATTAACGTTAGTAGATTGCTAATTCTCCTGAACCAGCTGTACTTTCATATATGTTGCATAAACATAAAGAATTGAGTGCTGAATCATGCAGTGCAAAAAAGAAAACAAATGCACCGGCAATGAATTAACTGTTTTTATTGCACGATATAATAGATGAATTTCTTAAGATACATGACTTATGCTATGATGAAAAGAGACTAAATATTTACACTACATCCCCTTAGCAAGCATGGTCGCCAGACTGGCCATGACCTTTGTGTCATTAGTCCCAAAATTGCTGCAGGTGAATGCTGGAAATAAGTAGATGCAGCAACATGACGCAAAAATAACAAGTGTGGATTCTTTGTATGTTCATTAAGCAGCTTAATATATTTGCTCAAGTTATCTAAGTTAGTACCTCATGCAGTTTAACTATGACTAATGGCTGCTTGTCAATACAATCAATACCTTTATACAATGATTTATTTTATGGTATGGCAAGCAATTAAACAGACACAACTGCTGCTCGTGCCAGCAACACTATGTTCCCTTTTATGACAAGTTGATATATGATGCATTAATTTACTTATCCCAAATGATCTCTGTATTCATTGCTGAAACGTTACCCAGTTGGACTCTCTGTACATTTTCATGGTTGGTAGTTAAGTATGCCCGTGCAGAGGGATATACTCAGAAGGCTTGACAGGAGTATTCACAGTATCATGCCAAATATTGTAATTTATTTTGCTTAATACACATTTAAATGTCTCTCTCATATTCTTAAATGAATGGGTCATTGGTCATAACTTCAACAGTAGGCAGATGGATTTCTGAGTTTCTTACCGGTAATGAGGCCTCATGGCCATGCTAACAGGTTTCCAAGTTTGGTACACCACATGAGCACCCGAAATACAACGGGAGAACTTTGTGTGATGGCACGACAGATATGCACCTCTTAGGAAACAGAACAGATACTATAGTTCGTATGAATTCTATCACAGTAAATTATTTAAGGTGCTTTCAAAGTTGAAAATTTTTCTAGGGTTTGGTGGTTCAGGACTTTTAGTTAACGCGAAAAAACAAATTCAGTAAGAAATGCGATGTCAGTATGCTTGACCGATTTCCCTCAACTTTTTATGAGGTGAACCGTTTTAAAAATATGTTTAACAGAGAGATTCTCTGGAAACCTTTTATGACATATAACAAGATAGCATACCTATGCGGTCATTTTAATATTTCCCGATCTTTTTCCAAGCCTTCGCTGGCTGTTTTCCTGAAAATGTGCTGGCAATCTATGACGCCCGCAGCTTAAGTGCAATAAATAATATTGTGGTTCAATGCTTGCCAAGTACTTCCAGTCTATAATATTTAGATAAAACGAACAAAACGTGTCACTTTACATGCAGTATTGGACTCAACTGACTTAAATACCTTGTTTAATAGAGCTGAGAAAGGCTTGGGCAAGTTCGTAATTGATGGCCACACGATTACAGCACGGAAGACAAGGACACAGAGACACACGTAAAGCAAATGCAACAATGTGAGGGAAACCTATTCAATAGTTAGTTTGGCGGTTCTATTGTAGTTTTCTATATATTTGCTCTCATCCGAGTGCCTCTAGTTAACTTTGTTTACCTCTGACTAATGACTACATGGCAATATGAATGAGTACCATTGTGATGTTTCGTTATGTTACAGTATGATAAGCAGTTAGACAACCGTAATGGTCGCCGGAGCCAGCAACGATACGTTTCGTTTCAAGACAGGTTTATGAGACACGCAGTGTACTTATAAAAATAAAAGAAACGCGAGAATTCCAATCGATTGCTATAATAATAATTGCTGAAACCAAGATACCTGGCTTTTCAGGTGTTGATGCAACATGCCCGTGCCGAGCGAACATGCTCAGCATAGTCACTGCAGTTTTGAACAATCACGTTAAGAATTGCTATTTATTTCCGCTTAGAACATTCTACAATGTCTCTTTTCTCAAACTTCGAGATGATTACATTTGCCACACTTTCAGTAGAATGCACATGAATGCTCAGGTTACTTATCAACTAAAACATGTTACGATCTCTTAGGTGTGTTGATAAGGATAGAAGAAGTGTAATTTCCACTAAATTATTTGAATTATCTGCTGGTTATCTGCTGAGAAAACGCCACCAAATTGATAATCTGGCTCTTTATTTTTGTACAGCTCATATAGGGCCCTGTAACGTAAAACTACTCCAATAAATTTTTATTCCAATCTCCTGACGTCAAATTTGCGAAACCGCCGACGCAGGCATCGGGCAGTATCACGTAGGGTTGTCTGAACTGACAAATTAAACGCTCTCCTCGTTCATAGGAGGTCACATTTGGTTGCTTGAAAAACGAATAACATTGCCTACACTGAGCAGCTTGTCTTATCTAATTGTCTGACAAGAGGCGACGAGCACGCTCAAGTGGAGAGGGATTCGATGGAGTCGAGCCACCGCACGGAAAATCGATAATCGCACGAAGAGGGCGTTGCTGCCGTCTGTGATTGGTCCGCTTTCCCTTATTGAGTTTACATTGGCTCGTCGACAATCGCGGCGGCATGCAACGGAAGCTTAAAAATGACGCTAAAGTGGATCCTCACCAAAGAAGAATTGCCAGAACGAGGTCGTAAAGGTGCCGAAAGTGCTCAAAAACATTACACGGCTACGCAAAAGTTTTTCTATACGCAAATAAGTCCATGCTCTCCGGCAGGTGCGAGTGGCCAGTGCCTGAGCGATCGGCGGCAGCCATCTTTTATTCCTTTCCGAACGGGACAGCCTGCGGCTGTTCCGAAGAAAATTCAGATTTGTTCGGCATATTAATGCGTCTTTAACGCGTACACGTCACTTTGACGCAATGAGTTTTTGCGGTTTTGTGATGTCGCGTGACAGGCAGGTGAAGTTGGTGAAGCCTGAAAACATTTGACCAATAGCCGTGGGCTTATGGCAAAAATGCGTCGAATCAAAAATAACCATTTTTTTTTGTTCGGTGAAATGATGCATAATCAGTGTGTTCGCGTCATATCAGATGGGGAGCTATCGCCGTTTTCGTGACGTCGCGTGACGGACAGGTGAAGTGGGGGTATTCCAAAAAAGTTTTTGACCAATCGCGGAGGGCTGATTGCAGAAATGGAGTAGAAAGGTTTGGAATGGCTTTACGTTATAGCGCCCATATTGTACAGTCTGTTCAAGGCGACGGCACTGAAGGCAACAGTAATGAAAACCGGAACACTTATTACGCATGACAAGGGCTTCATACCATGCACGACTGGCGCAATGCGAGTCTGCGCCAGCAGCTGCCTAGTCATTAACAGCACGTAAACTGGGGCGCCATAAAGAAAAGCTTTTCCAAACTTTTCTATTGCAATTCTGTAATCAGCTCTCCGCGATTGGTCAAAAACATTTTTGGACCACCCCTACTTCACCTGTCAGTCACGCGACGTCACGGCAACCGCGATAGCTCTCCATCTGATATGACTTGTACACAATATTATGCATGGTTTGACCGAAAAAAGAAAAATAGTTATTTCTGATTTGACGCCTGTTCGCCATTAGCCCCCGGCTATTGGTCAAAAGTTTTCTGGCTGCACCCACTTCAGCTCCCTGTCTGGCGACGTCATGAAACCACAAGAACCCACGCGTCAAAGTGACGTGCACGTAATAAAGATGGAATAATATGCCAAACAAAATTGAAATTTCTTGTGAATAACCGCAGGCTGCCCCGTTCCGAAAGGAACAAATGATGGCTGCCGCCGATCGCTCAGGCGCTGGGTACTCACACCTACAGGAGAGCATGGGTTTATTTGCGTATAATGAAACTTCTTGCGTGGCCCTGTAACGTTTTAGAGCACTTTCGGCACGTTTACGACCTCAATCGGCCAACTCTTCTTTGCTAAGAATCCGTTTTAGCTGCAATTCTTACGCTTCCGTTGCATGCCGCTGCAGTTTTCGACTAGCCACCGCAAGCTAAGTAAAGGAAAGCGGACCAAGTGCAGACGCCGGCACCACCTTCCTCATCAGGTTATCGATTTTAAGTGCAGTGGCTCGACCCTATCGAAACCCTCTCCACTTGAGCCTGCTGCTCGCCTCTTGTCGGCCAATTAGATAAGAAAAGCTGCTCAGTGTCGGCAATGTTATTCGTTTTTCAAGCAAACAATGGTGACCTCCTATAAATGAGGAGAGCATTTGATTGGTCTTTTCAGACAACCCTATGGGTGACCACCTGGTGCTTGCCTCGGCGGTTACGCAGGTTTGACGTCAGGAGATTGAAATAAAAGATATTGGAATAGTTTTACGTTATAGGGCCCCTGCATAACGCCGAAGCATCGAAAGGCGCTTAACGCTTTTGATACAGCCCGAAAGATAACTTCTGCTGCTAAACTGTTTATAAAAGACACAAAAAAAAACTTCCAACTACCGTCATAACAATGCCTTCAGTTTGAAACCTGCAAAGGTGCTTCCCGGAGCGACCAATTTATTGTTCTCTAATTTTTTCGGCTAAATTTCGAAGCTGCGAGGGAGTTAGCTTCTCGCATGGTTCATGCTCCAAAAGCGTTTGTTGCGGTTGTGGTTGCATATATTTAGATTGGGTGAATCTAGATGTTTCTGCTAGATATTTCTTCCAAGTCTCGCGTTTTGCTTGCGGTAACTTCCCAAAATTATTTAGAGTGGTTGCCAGGAGCCTTAAAAATACTGCTACTTTTAAACTAAACGGAAACGGCAGCGCACACACTGCTGATGCATGCCCCGCAAACACAGCCTTTGATCCGTGTACGCTAGCAGTTTTTCAACTACACGTCTCTGTGTGAAAATTCTTCATGCTAACATAATTTCGAGATATATACGTAAAGCGTGTCACGAGAATTTCACTACACCTGCGGCAGAGCGTTCTTCTTGGCCGGATCTAGCGCCACGAAATGAGATCTACCACACTGGCTGCCCAACAGACAATCCGTTTAGTGGCAGCTCAGTATCAAGTTAAACCATGGTGTACTTCCCTTATTACGCACATAAACTATGAGGCTAAAATGAACAAGCGTGAGCGATCGCTTGCCAAAAAACATTCCGTCTAGTAGATGTGAGAAGAAGAGCGCGTTATGAAATCATGAAAACGACAAACTTATACTATGTCCGTGTCGCCTGGGGCATAGTATCGGTTTGCTTTCCGTAAACGAAGTAACAAAATCGAACTTTTAGCATGCGGCAGTTCGCTGCGCAGCAACAATGTATTTTTTTTCTTTTGGAGGCCAGAGCAACGAAATTAAAAAGAACACGCGAAGAGAAGCATGCTGGTCACAATCGAATGCCTCCTTTGGCACCTTATCTGGCTACCGAAGTAATATTGAAGAAAACATGAGACGCTTCGTCCACAGAGAACCATGCGCATACTGCACGGTATCCTACACCGGCGAGACAAGAGCTTCCGGAGAGGTTGCGCTCAAGCGAATGCGTTGCAATCCGTCGAGTCCCCACAGTAATGGCGGCGAGCGACCATTTTTTTTTCTTGTCGTCTGCTAGTGAGAAAGCGTCCAAAAAAGTTATTGCTGATTTAATGACGTGCTTTGGGTCGTCAATTCCCGAATTGTCAGGTTTCCTCCATAATTGCTAATTAAGCAGGTATTTAAGATATCTTCAATAATTATTTCCTATATTTTGCTGAATACCGAGTTCCTAGCGGTCCCAAATACTCATAACCTGATAGAATATCAGGAAATATTCTAAAAAGATTACCTTTTCTAAATATTAGCTGCGGCTGAAACAAGACACTGTATTTGTGACCTGAAGTCAAACTACAACAACAACATAATGAGAAAGAGACGGTTATCTAGGACTGGGAGAGCGGGCTTTTATTCAACATCACGAAACTGATACAAAACTAATACAAATACACCAAACTGGAGCCTTATAACGCAAAACTATTCCAATATGTTTTTATTCCAATCTCTTGACGCCAAATTTGGGTAACCGCCGACGCAAGCATCGGGCGGTGACCCGCAGGGTTGTCTGATCCAACAAATCAGACGCTCTCCTCGCTTATAGGAGGTCACTTTTGTTTGCTTTAGAAACGAATAGCATTGCCTACAGTGAGCGGCTGGTCTTATCTAATCGGCTCACAAGAGGCGAGGAGCCCGCTCAAGTGGAGAGGGATTCGATGTGGTCGAGCCAGTGCACTGAAAATTGATAACCGGGTGAAAAGGGTTTTGCAGGCGTCTGCGATTGGTCTTCTTTCCCCTACGCGGCTTGAGGTGGCTGGTCGAAAATCGCCGCGGCATGCAGCGGAAGCTTAAGAATGCCGCTAAAACGGATACTTAGCAAAGAAGTGTTGGCAGAGCGAGGTCGTAAACGTGCCGAAAGTGCTTGAAAACGTCACGCGCCCACGCAAAAAGCTTTATAGTACTCAAATAAACCCAGGCTCTCCAGCAAGCGCGACTAGCCAGTGCCTGAGAGATCGGCGGCAGCTATCTTTCATTCCCTTCGGAAAGGGGCACCCTGCGGCTGTTCAGAAAAAAATTAAGTTTGGTGCGGCATATTAATGCACCTTTACCACGTATACGTCATTTTGACGCGGTGAGGTTTCGCGGTTTTATGTCGTCGCTTGACAGACAGTGAAGCTGGTGCAACCCAAAAACTTTTGACCAATAGCCGAGGGCTAATGGCGAAAAGCATCGAATCAGAAATGACTATTTTTCTTTTGTTCGGTCGAATCATGCATAATCAGCGTGCACACATCATATCAGATGGGGAGCTATCGCGGTTTTCGTGACGTCGCCTGACAGACAGGCGAAGCGGGGGTGGTTCAAAAAATGTTTTTACTATCGCGGCGGGCTGATTGCAGAATTGGAAAAGTTTGGAATGGCTTTACATTATAGCACCCCTAATAAATGGAACACTGTATAGAGGGTGTGCAAGCTTACTGTACTGTATCCAGTGAGCCCCGTTTTAAAGTATGCGAATCCAACGTAGCTGGACATAACCAAGGTAATGCTGTTTACCGTCACTTGGGGATATTTAGATTATCTTTTTCTCATTCTACCTAATGACAATTACTCCTCATGAATTATACAGCTTTAGAATATTATAATTAGTTGAAGAGTGTCAGTGAGGAAATCGTAGACCAACATGAAAAACTACCGATACAGCTTTCTGTTGCTCGTAATGTGCTACACACAAGTGTTTTTCCGAGCTGGAAAGCAGCCCGCGAATACACGCAAAGTGCATCGAGCAGCCAGTTGCGCGGTAATTTTGCGTGCTCTTTTATGTAGCACGTATTGAGAAATATAAAGCTGTATCGGGAGTTTTTCACGTTGCTCTATAATTTTCCCATTGGCACTTTTCATCTAATTAAAACATTTAGGAAGTCGATTTATTATATAGACTAATTTTTGTATTAGGCGGATGAAAAAATGTAATCCGAGTATCTTCAAGGGAGGGCAAAACAACATTACCTTGTTCTGCCTAGGTATGTGACATTCGCCCTTTTTTTAAACTGTGTCTAATGTTAGCTGGGTCATCCTATTCATAATGACCCCACGTGAACCATGACGGGACATGAGCTCACGAGGGTTGCAATATGGGCTTGCTGGTAATGCATCATCAAGGGGAGACAAAAGACACAGCGCTGTGTGTGTCCTTATGTGCCTTCTTTTGTCCCGTCTTTGAATCGCAGTACCGTACTCCCCTTGGAGGGACATGAGCGCACCGCACATGAAACGTTCCGCTAAGACGAGTAGTTTAGCGACCACTTGGCGAATTGAACTTTTTAGCCTGCACATTGTGCACCTATTACGTAGGAGGTTGATAAAGCTGCAATCGGCAATGCTGCGCCACTGCATGTTTGACACATCGGGTACACGAGCTCGGGCTGCTGGTTACTGTAGCATTCTTTACCATTTACGCCCAGTCAATCCGGCGAGTAGAGGGAGTCTTCAGTGACCCCTCCAGCTGGCACCTGGAATCCGGGGCCCACAGCCCCCCTGCCTCACTTGATACTGCGCCACTCGGCAGCAGGACCAGTATAAAATAAACAATTCTCCTGTATGTGTTATCACAGTTGCCACACCGGGGGTCCACTGCTAGCAATAATGTAAGTGGGCGCCGGTTCCAGGAAATGTACATACCTTGACGCGTAATAAGGAAGCGAATGTAGGGAAAATATAACAACTTCAGTCTCAGCAGGTCGTGCTTATTGCAGAACTTGTCAGACTGCTGTGGACAACGCTGACTAAGGACAACACTTTACTATATAAAACAGACATCTTGGATATAGACAAACTTTTGTGTTTAGCCGAAAGGGTAACGACGTCCAACAATAATCAACCCATGCAGTTTGAGAAAGATAATTTGAGTAGTTAGAGCTACTCGAAACACAAATTGCGGTAGTCGTACTAATTCACACATAAGGCCAGAAGCAGATACCACACCTAATAATTCTAATATAATTAACAGCATTGACTACATGCAGCGCCCGAAGGCATCACGGCGGCCGCTGTATAAGTGGTTCGAGGGAATCAGAAGTTTATTTCTTGAAGTAAGGAGAATTGGGGGGGGGGGGGGGGGTACCCCACGAGACCAGCTTCCTGCAATAATACGCTGGGCTTCAGTGACAAAAATGGAAAATTTTGCACCTGATATCCAAACAATGTACACCGCACGTGGCAAAGTTGACACTTCTGTATGCGTCATCATGGCCTGCTACTCGATGACTAGCGATGAGGGCGCGAGGATAAGCTGTTAGTGGTGTGCTTCAGCTGGGATCGCAAGAGAACAGGTCAGAGCCCCGGAAACCGCCTTCATGACTAGGCTATAGCATCTACAAAAGCCTCTAATTACATAACGTCCTCACACGCAGTGGCCAGCTGTGGAGTTTGCCGAGGGATTTACCTGGGAATGCGACCACTAGTCTTTCACATGTTAGCTGCTTGCATGAATTTGCTGGTAAGTTGCAAAATTCGCACGACTGATAATGTTTATGCAGGCGCGCGTAATGATAGAGGCCTTCAACTGGTCGACAAGCTGCAAGATTGAGACGGCAGGTGAGCGTCATTGAGAGACCGACTCATCGAACGTCTTGAGGCCTGCTTCCCTGCAAAGAGTACCCATGGAAATGAGGTGTGGTAGACTTGTGGTGGTACGCTTTGCGTCTTAGCCAAAAACTAGCCATTTGCCGTGCCTAAGCGATATATGCTAAGCGAGCCTTGTTTGTTTACAAGCGACAGTTTGATAAAGAAGCCTTGCCTTTATAAACAATATTTAAATGATAAACAACCGTGTGCTCCAATACACAATGCACATAGGGTCCGTCTATCTCAATTTCTTGCCCTTTTTAGGGATGCGCTTAACATCAGTTAGTCAAATGATGTTGTAGTAGAAATGAATGTCTCTTCAGAGCCTCTTCATAGGGGTACACTTCCTGGCAAACAACTCTAATCGCACGTGCGATTGTTGAAGTAAATGTCTATCAGTTGGCCTTCTTTACTCAACCACGGTTTAGCCTCTGGAACATTATATGCCAACAAGTATACCTAAGACGTAGATATTACTCTGGCGTGCCCCAACGCGCTGTATTGGGCCTTTACATTTCCTGATCTATATTAATGACTTAGCCGCTTGGGGAAACTCATCAATTCCCCTCTTCGCAGATGACTGTGTTGTTTACCGCGAAATTTCAAGTAACCTAAACGTTACACCTGGTTGGTAAAGAACTTGGCACATGGAACTAAACACTGGTAAATGTAATCTTTTGCGCATTTCCTGTACTAACGTACCTCCTGTTATTTATACCTTAAATAATGCTACTACAGTATCTGTTACGTCTTATATGTACTTGGGAATTCATATAACATTTAATCTGAGCTGAAAATAAAACAATAATTTCGTTATTAACAATGTAACCGCATACTAGGATATGTACGACGTAACTTCCATCGCACAACCGTATTATGTCGATGAAACGCACCCTCTTTTTGTAGTAAATTGTTTCACGTCGCAAAGCATGTCGTCTTAGTCTTTGCCGTAAGATATACCGCCATGCCATTTCGAAAGCTCAGTTCGTTACGACACCATCTTCTTACATTATCATTACGACGGGCACGTTACTACTTGTGACACTAAGTCTTTCTTAAGAATTCGTCCCACGCACGTCCAATGACGGGAACCACCTACCTTCCGATATCGTTTCCATTTCGGACCATTACCTATTTTCGCAACCACAAACAATTCCATTTTGCTGACGCATCAGGTGTTCTCTCTTTTTTTCCTTTTTATACGCTGTTCTTAAATTGCGCCTTTTTTCGAACTTTCTGTTGCTAGCCTAACATTGCCTCCTCACATGTATCGTAGATGTTAGTAGATCTCATCTTTTGTTTCGGTATTTTAGATGCCCCACTCCCCTCTGTAAAGCTGGGTGCGCTTGCGGGTAAAGAAAAATTAATGAATAACAATTACTACAACTTTACACGTAACCTCAAATCTAACGTATTCGATATTTAGTAAAAAGGGAATTTCAAAAAATACTACCTTCATCGGAGCAAAAGGCGGTGTTATGGCACATCTGCAAAAGTGACGGGCTGCGGAACGCAGTAGAAGGTCGATAGCAAGATTACACCATTATGTTCTGAGGCTCGTCCACATCCACAGGAGAATGCGTCACCATGTTCCAGAGCATTAAGAAAAAAACCGTATCGGTTTATCTCCAGTTGTTAACACCAGGTTTATCGTAATATTGCGTAATACATTTATCTAATTTAGGTAACCTCACAGAAATTACGTAAGTCCACAAAATAAAAATTATATTTAAACTCTGTAAGTGCCACTGGCTGTCTCGATGTCGACTACAACATTGCAGCTGGTGAAAGATTCAAGCAACGTGGGCAATAATGTGACATTACAAGAATTCTTTTCATCCTAAGAAAGCTTTCAGATTTAGCTAGTTCGCTCACAATCTTCTGGGTCAGAACTGATGTGCGGACATCGCCAAATATGTATATATAATATTTATTTGCCGCGTTATGCGACGGGAAAGTGGTAGGTTTTTCAGGGCTTATACCACGACATAACTGAACGTTTTCTCTTTGGACCAAACAGTGGCCGTGGTCATGCGTCCTGCAGCAATTGCCAGAAGTTACTTCCCCGTATTTACTAACACTTTTAAACAGAACGTTTCATTGCAGAGCATGACCACATTTTCCTCTATCGCAAGAGTAACATCGCTTACCTTTGCAGCAGATAATATATGACAGGCAGCTCTGACTCCTTTCAACACACCTGTGGAGCGTATTGGCATTTCTTCTCCAGCCACCTTGAAGCTCGGGCGCCACTAAAGTGAAAGGCGCGCATTCGGACTTCCCTTTAACAATGGACCGCACTCTAAATATCATTCAAGTTGATTCGGTGTACACTATACCTATGTCCTATTGAAATATTGAGCAGATGGCATCACTTTCGCAATCGACATACACACAGTTTGTTTTCAGCCAAGCCCTTAATGGGATAAAGATAAATTAACGGAATTTCCTTGATGTCATTCAGGCCACTGATTGCCCCGTTCTAAACAGAACTCCTCCGTAGCATTTACCTTATTTGTGAATTCATAATACGTGCCTAAATAACTTCTTTGAGCTGCCGTTCAAAGGCAGACGAAATTACTGAGTACATCCGAGAGGTCGTAGCCGAACAATTGTTCTTCTTTGTCGAGTGCAACCGACAGCTGGTTGTGTCGAAGCAATGAATAGCGGTACATTTTATTGACACCACTTGAGCCATTTAAGCTCCCTGCAGTAAGCACACTTGTCTTCTGCTTTTGAGCAACTGCGTACATTCGATGATTCCTGCACAAATCACGTCTGAGCTTCCTTTAGAAGGCTGGATAAATGGGCACGTTTCTTCGACAGCTTGTTATACGAACGTGAGGACAAGACGTTGAATGTTAAGTTTATGTGTTATGATTTCAGGTTCAACAAATTTGTGGGCAAGTACTTGCGTGCGGGCACAACTGTGCAAGGTGAACATTTCAGTCACCGCTGTCAGGCTCTCAAGAAGGATCACGAGTAGGCTAAACCACATACACATTACTCATTATTGTCGGGAATTATGCAACAACCGATATGCTTTGAGCGATATTATTGGCACATTTAGGCTGCTCGCGTTTTTTTTTTCTGAACAGTTCGGTGGAGCTGCAAACATTGCCCAATATAGAGCTAGACGTGCTTTACATGAGGCAAAGCCTCAAATTAGCCGCAAAATGCGGCTAATTTCCTTTTAGTCCATCGAGGGTACCGTACATGCCACAGTACGCTTTGTTTTGTATTTCTGTATTTGTACCAAATCCGCAATCTGCCGTTCGTCTGTTCCAGTCCCTGCTTTGGCAGCCTCGCAGGTATGATATATCCAACCGTAGGTAGGTCTGACGCATATGATACACGTGAAGAGTGCAATGTTGGTAATAACTAATGGAATCGAAACATCGAGATTGCGAGTGGAGAAACTCGCTACGCAGTGAGTGAGCAGACTAAGGCGGATCAAGGGAGTATGTAATATATAAAAAATGTTAAACGCAACCTGAACCACCGAGAGAATGATGTCTTGGTATGTAGGGGGATATATCTCGTTCAATAACTAAATGTGGATATTTACGTAAAGTGAAATGGAAAAGAGCCAAACACTGAAAATATCCACACTTTCGATCCCTGGTCGCCCTAATTTCGCAAAGAGCAGAAAAGATGGCCCGTCTTCTCTTCACACCAACTGTTTCCATGAACATACGCAACAACCTATAGATTGCGGCTGCGTAAATTGTAGAGAACGTTTTTCCAATTCTCGTCAAACCTATTCAACCAGCCGTTTTTTTAATGTGATAAAAGCAGGTATTCACAATTATGATGTCAACAGGCATTTTATTGCAGGCGAGCTGGTCATCTAGACCGTGACAAAGCTGGCATGGCTGGATTCAGGACGCACGAAAATTCACTTCTTGCCCGCGCCTTGGATGCCTCCGATTCCTCCCACGCCTCCTCCGAGGCTAGCGAGAGCTTCCTTCGGAGCCATAACGATGAAAGCTGAAATGTAGAAGAAAGCAGTTTGAGGACTAATAAAGGGGCCTTTTGTAACAATAACCGTTAACCACAATGACGTGTTATTTCTGGCAAAAGGTCAGAAGTTGAATTTATAACTATTGAGGCAGAATTTTAGAACAAATGTTGTGGTGCTCAGATGAAGAAATCGAAAAATATTTTTGCGAATTTTTTCACGAAAAAAGCAGGCGATAGCCGTGCTCGACTGTATTTCCATATCCCAATGTCCACGGAAGCGGCATCGTTTTTCGTTCACTGACTGGTAACAACCTCTCTGAGAAGCAGCAAGTAAATGTCTAGCATTTGAAATCGCCCACTGGGCATCTGTCCTGCTCACAGCGTGTCTCGCCGAAAACGGTTGCCCGAAAAGCTGTAGCTGCTCATTTCCTGTTAAAACTTCGACATCGCACAGAGCGCTAGGCAAATTCAGAATATGGTTCACATGTTCTCATAGTTCCATATTTTTTCATTTAATTTGACAAATTCATGTATTGGGGCACGTGCAATTATTCTAATAATAAGCAATAACAGCAGGATTGGAGAACAACCAATTACAACAGGATGTAATAACAACAGGGTTGAGTGTTCAAAAGCTAAAAACAGGTATGTCTGTTTTTGTATCACCAGCTCACCAAGCATACAAGGGCGCAACATTAATTTCTTCAACAGACATCGTTTAGTATCATAGTCTATGCAAGAATAACTCTGAACTTGAGGACGAATAACCATAACTGTGCCACACGAGTTTTTACAGCGCAAGTTCGATGGTAGTGGTTAATATTTAATCGATATATATATATATATATATATATAATCGGAATCTTTTCGCGAATTTTGGCGCCCGTATTGCACTTGCAAAGGTTTACTTCGAACTCTTTTAGTTCCACATTTTCTTTGCAAAGGCCTCAACAAAACATTTGATTGTTTTCGTATAAGCGATTGGAGGGTAGCTTCTTATTACTTCTATAGTCGTCAAAAGTTCGGGAACATGGTAGCGCACTTTTCCTCCGATATTTATGTGTATGACGTGAATGCGTGATATCAGAATGCAGAACGGTAAAGTACTTTTTCTTTCACTGGTTCAATGATGAGCAGCTACTGTTACTATAAAAATGTCCCGCTTCCATGACCGACATATTATCATACAGAGATGTCACTGCTTTGCAATCGTAATACTTTATTCTGGATTTTACATTTACTTGTGTTAGATTTTAGACTTATGTTGGCTAATTGTTGCTTTTGTTTTGTCATGATGTGAAAAAGTAAGCAATAGATAGAAAGCAAATGGTTATCTTTACCAATTACGATTGCAGCGACCGACATGAGGTCCACTCCAAACTGACGGTTCATGTTGCTTTGTGCTGCAGGAAAATAAATTGAGCCACCTATGAGTTCAACAGGAAAACTGCACTGGCTCTCAGTTAATAAGCATTTTACGCTAAACGCTGACGGGCCTACCGTATTTGCAACATTGGATTGCATTAAAAGACTGCTAATGTGGTTGTATTGATACTTATATCTTTTGGAGAGGGAGATCAAGCCCCTATACATGTGATCAGCAGCTTCTTAAGATTGATTAGCGGAAAATAAAGTTCCACAGCCAGGCATGCTACATGCAGTTTCATGCTCGCTTTTTGTAAAATGGAAAACCATAATCTACATTAGTATATGTATTTGCAGCCATACGACTAATTACTGCTTTATTTGCGTGTTAAGATATGTTTTCTCTTCTTCTTGAATGACTCCATTTCTTCACTGCGCTTAATTTATATTGACAACAAAAAACCGCTGTTCCACCTTAGGGTGTACCCTAATAAGTGTCTCACAATGCAGATGATTGTCTCGAAATTTCACCAACTCTAAGAAATCTCGTTCCTCAATCGAGCAAGCATAGGCTTCATTCCTCAGTGTCTTTTTTCTTTCAAAAATATAATAACGGCCTCATTAGCCTTCGAGTAGAATTCCTTTCAGTGGAACCATTTTGTAGATAAGATTTGAAATGGAAACTCGCAAGTCCTGACATACCTTTACATGTGGATCAAACTATCTAGAACGATTTTCACATTCGATATGTTATAGCTAACTATGAAAATTTTATATGGCGTATTCATAAACACGATATGACATTTTCTTTTCTTTTCAGATAATACATAAATAATCCAGTATACATAGGACGTGCAGTGGCGATACAACTTATGTGCCGCAAAAGCGCGCGACAAAACATGGCTAGATATCGAGCAGCGAAAAGGCCTATTTTCACCAGTGAGACTGCAGATGGCAGCGTCTGAAACGTAGCTAGGTGACGGGATGAATTTGTGAAGGTTCAGGCCTCGTTTATATCCTGCAAAAAGTACTTGGGGTTCCTCGTTTTATGAGCTGTGGCGAATAAAACAAATTAAAACAATAAAAGCGCAATTTTTCGGAACGTCTCTGTAACGAACATTTGACCTTCATTATGGAAGAGCAATGGTTCAATAAAAATTGTACACGATATTTAGAAAAAATAAATTTCTCTAATGAAATGTTCATGCCCCCAATAGCGCAACATAAAAATGGAAAGAATGGCCAACAGAAAACTTGGATGATTGCTTCAAACATCCGGTAATATTGGGTTTTACCTAATTAGAGAGTAGGAGCGCCATGTGGGCAAATGCTTGCCTTGTATTTTTCGTTCTTTCAAATGACATTGCGCGTAGAGCAGCTGCCATGAAGCAATGATCCCATCACAGCATCATTACTTCCTCTCCCTCAATTTTATATTGCCTTTTCCAGTCTCCATACAACCGCTATGAGCAACTTTTGGAATTATTTGCACATCGTGGTTAGGGCAGCGACAACAGGAAGAAGGCGATATAAAACCCTAAGGAGGCGTCAGCTTGTTTTGTATTTTCGGTTGCAACTATTGCTGGTGTTATTACTTGTACATACTCGTCAAAAGAAGCTCATGACAGCGACCTGTTACTCTAACCTTGTTCAAGATGTGCGCCACAAAGCAGCGACCGAATTAAAGCATAGAAGATAGCCCACATTAACTACAACGACGTTTTACTCCTATGGTGAAAACTACAAATGGAAATATGCATAACATATTACGTCGTTGTTAAGTAAAATAAGAAGGTTTAATTCAATCTGCACAAGGCATTACACTTGATAACACATCCTAAATGTTGTCATTGGAACAACATCCGTGAGATTGATATTGTAACAGTTTATAAGGAATGGTGATAGCAAAGAAGATTGTTGAATTTCAAAGGCGAGAGGTTGTCCCACCTTGTTGGATGATGAAATGAATGCTTCTAAAGCAAGCAGCTTTTTTTTTCTTTTGAGATTGGCTGTTCAAATAAGATTTCGCGACTGCAATTTTATTTGTTTATTAAGCAGACGTTTTGAGACTAGTGTACTCAATTTTTCAAGCTTGACAGCAGCTTCGGTTTCTGTCTTTAAAACTTCGGGCTTGCGTTATTTCAAAGATGTTTCTTTAGATCTGATGGATTTCGTTTGCAAAGTGATTTGGCTTTTGATATTTGTTGCCATTTTTGCGCAATATAGAGTTAAATATGTTGTCTGTGTTCGTAATAATATCACTTTCTAAGGATAGCTTCACTTGAAAAATCTTTGCATGAAACAGACAACCAAAAAACATCCCATTGTTTTTACTCAAATGACTAAGCACGATGTTGAGCGACGTAAGTTACTGCAGTGGCAATTTGACGAGAACGAGGAACACTTCATTCAAAATTAAAATAAAAGAAACGCAGTGAACAGTCTCGTATGAAAGAAGTGATCGGAGTGTTGTGATCAGACAGTAAACTAAATTCTTGTCTTCGTTCAATCTAGAAATAAAAAATAAAATTGGAAATAAAAGTAGGAGGTATTGTAATGTCAATTAACTTGTAATGCTAAATTTTACAGGCCTAATGACTACGAAGAAATTTTATATTGACTTTTTCGTTTCGTTAGATTAGGAGTAAACAATTCAATTTCATATCATCACCAAAATTCACAGTTTGTGGACCATAACCTTTCTCTTCGATGAAGATGTACTAATGTTACAAAGTCAAAGTACAAGAAATATAATCGAAAACAGTACTACCAAAATCAACTTCTACAGTGTCTATTTCAAAATGCTACTCATTTCATTGGTAAAATATTGTAAACCCGAAGAACACCGTATAGAATAAGCACTCTTGTCCCCCTAATTTTATGACATCCTCGACGGCGCTTTCCTTCAGTTGGCACCCATTCTATGCTGCCAACAGTGCGCTGGTTTTCTGACCTGCGCATTACATGGCCGACTCCGTTCCATTGTCTTCTCCTAATGTCAACAAGAATATCGGCCATTCCCGTTTTCTAGCTGATCCACACCGCTCCCTTCCTCTCACTTAGCGTTGCGACTAATATCTTTATTTCTGTCGTTCTATGCGTGGTCCTTAATTTGTTCCTGGAGCTTTGTTAACCTCCAAGTTTCTCCCCATATGCTAGCACTGGGGAGTGCAAAGATTGTACACTTATCTTTTCAGCGATAGTAGCAAGCCCCCAGTCAGGATTCGGTAATGCCTGCTGTATGCACTCCTAATCATTTTTGATATTTCGTAAATTTCCTTTTCATGCTTGAAATGGGGTTCTGCCGGAAGTACAACTAAGCGGAACGAAAACGGGACACCTGTGATCCCTATAGCTATTGTTTGCACGATTAAAGGCATAAGGTAGGTAGGAAATTGTAGAGCGACATGAAAAACTCTCGGTACAGATTTCTCTTGCTCTACAAGCAATAAATAAAATTGTTTTTCCGAGAATGAAAGAAGCCAATGGATACACGCAAAATACCTACATTGGTCAGCCACACGGCAATATTGCGTGCAATTGCAGGCTCCTTTCAGGCTAGGAAAAGCACTTTTATGTCGCACGTATTCAGCAACAGAAACCTGTATTAGGAGATTTTCACCTCGCTGTACTGAGACCACAATCTATGCGGGCAGTGGAACAGGCCCGCTTGTTCAAAGCTTCAAGACTACGACACCAAGCAGATGGTGGGGCTAGTTAAACAGACGAGGCAGCGCTTTGTATTGTCTGTTTGACCCGTCCGGTCGTTTGCGCTGTTTCGCTGCGTTGAACGTCAACCAGCTAGTTCTTCTTAGAACCCTTTTGGTGTGCTATTCTTCGAAAAGTAGGCACGCGAGTCTGCCCATGAGACTGGGGCCACATGATTTCAGGTTCACTCTTCCTTACACACGGTTTTTTTTGTATTGGAAGGCACACTACTGCCCTGAACAGTCGGTGGAGTATTGGTACGAGCGCATATGGTATGCTGAAACAATGCTCTCGTTGTACGGCAGATTTCCGCAAATAATTCAGTTTATTCGCCAGACTGATGAAAACGCCTTCTATTAAGGTTTGCAATGACTTTGGGAAGTGCTCAATTATAGCTGGCGTTCTTCGGTTGACAGACTTCTATTTACTTTGCATTTACAATAGGCATTCTTGTTTTTCATTGTTAATTAGTATTAGACAAATTGAAGCGTTTTGTGCATTCGCTACACCATGGTGTACATTAGAAAAGCTGCAGCTTTTTATGCTACACAGAATAGCAAAAAGAAAAAAGAAAAATTAGGAGGAAGCGTTGTTTAGCGTGGGAAAGAAAAATAAACTATGAAGATTCGCCTTTCCTTCGGTATGCGTTACCAGAATGTTACCTACGTATTGCGTTCAATACAAAAGGTCCTCATTCCTCATTCTTAGATGTCCGCAACATCATCTACGGCAATATTGATATCATGTCGTCCTATATTATTGATATATATGTTCAAGACAATATCGAGTAAAACAAAATAGAAGACGCAATAATGTTTCACGTGCGCACTGAAATAAATTTCGTGGCACCTTGCTCGAAGTCCTACACAAAACGTTAGGTTCAAGAACTTTCATGCAGTTAGAGTCGTGGTAACAGCTGCAGCTCCATATGAGCCGTCTGAGAAAATAATGCCAAGAAGCTCATATTGTCTGAACCTTCGCACAAAGTCTTAGGAGTTTCGATTATTTCTACAAAAGGCCAGTACAAGCGCGTTTTTGGTTCGCACAAGTTTGGGCCACACAAGACTACGCGTTCGCTTTCTTCTCTTGACTGAAAGCGAAACTATCTTTGTGGGCCTGTCAGTAGATGCATGACTCGGTTCTTGATGCACAGAGCTTCACTTCTTGCGAAAGCCAATTCCACCAGTTTCTCCGACACCACCACCGAGCGCGTCAGCTTCATTGCGAGCTATGGTTATCTGATCTGAATACGAAACAAATGCAATGCTTGTTAGGTGCATGCGTTTTTTGCATTTCTTCGTGAATGCAATGCATTCTTGATTACTAAACTTGGTGACCTAAGTTTCAGTATACAAATGTGCTTTATTTATCTAATGAGCTGGTGCATAGCCCTTCCTGCCCATGCGCTGATGCCGCCACAGTTCTGAAAATTGACAAATTAAGCTCGCGGTCCCTAGAAAGAGAACACCTTATACTTATTATCTCATTTTACCTATGAGCAGCAGCAATTTTTATGGCGGGACGAGAAATATGCTCACTGTAGTCTCAGTTATGCAACTTATGCCTATTTTGTTGTTGACGAAGATGTTAGAAGCGCAATAGAGAACTCAGTTGTGGGTTCTTGATCTGCTTCACTTACTTTCATTTCAACTGCGATACTTCTTAACGATCATGCGGCTAACAGCAAATAATTAGTGTAAGCGTGACGCTTTGCTGTTTCCGTGCATGATTAATTGATTCGATATTATCATAGAATCTTTTCACTCAATGTTTCAACAGCGACAGCTACAGGAAAATTGTAACGCACTGACGGAATAACGAGACATCCAGAAAAACGACATGAAACATTTTGAGGGCTAGTGTGAATAGCCTATATAGGGTGTTTAAGCCAACACTTTCAACATTTTTAGGAATAAGGCCATAAGTCCATAGCTAATGTCTACAAGTTAGTTTACATTTTTGTTTACATGCGGTACCAAAAAATTGTTAATGTATTTATGCACGTGCACCTGTTGCTCTTCATTTGCACTTATGAATTGACGTTAGTAGATTACTAATTCTCCTGAACCAGTTGTACTTTCATATATATTGCATAAACAGAAAGAATTGAGTGCTGAATCATGCAGTGCAAAAAAGAAAACAAATGCACCGGCAATGAATTAACTGTTTTTATTGCACGATATATAGGATGAATTTCTTAAAATACATGACTTATGCTATGATGAAAAGAGACTAAATATTTACACTACTTCCCCTTAGCAAGCATGGTCGCCAGACTTGCCTTGATCTTTGAGTCATTAGTCCCAAAGGTGCTGCAGGTGAATGCTGGAAATAAGTAGATGCAGCAACATGACTCAAAAATAACAAGTGTGGATTCTTTGTATGTTCATTAAGCAGCTTAATATATTTGCTCAAGCTATCTGAGTCAATACTTAATGCAGTTTAACTATAACTAATGGCTGCTTGTCAATACAATCAATACCTTTATACAATGTTTTATTTTATGGCATGGCAAGCAATTAAACAGACACAACTGCTGCTCGTGCCAGCAACATTATGTTACCGTTTATGACAAGTTCATATATGAGGCATTAATTTACTTATCCCAAATGATTTCTGTATTTATTGCTGAAACGTTACCCAGTTGGACTTTCTGTACATTTTATTGGCTGGTTGTTAAGTATGCCCGTGCAGACGGATATACTCAGAAGGCTTGACAGGAGTATTCACAGTATCATGCGAAATATTGTAATTTATTTTGCTTAATACACATTTAAATCTCTTTCTCGTATTCCTAAATGAATGGGTCATTGGTCATAACTTAAACAGAAGGCAGATGGATGAAAGATGGAGTTTCTTTCAGGTAATGAGGCCTCATGGCCATGCTAACAGGTTTCCAAGTTTGGTACACCACATGAGCACCCGAAATACAACGGGATTACTTTGTGTGATGGCACGACAGATATGCACCTCTTAGGAAACAGAACTGATACTATAGTTCGAATGAATTCTATCACAGTAAATTATTTAAGGTGCTTTCAAAGATGAAAATTTTTTCTAGGGTTTGGTGGTTCAGGACTTTTAGTTAACGCAAAAAAACAAATTCAGTAAGAAATACGATGTCAGTATGCTTGACTGTGATTTTTTTTTTTTCAATAAATGGGACCAATATCCCTCAACTTTTTATGAGGTGAACCGCTTTAAAGATATATTTAACAGAGAGATTCTCTGGAATCTTTTCATGACATACAACAAGATACCATACCTATGCGGTCATTTTAAAATTTCCCGATCTTTTTCCAAGCCTTCGCTGGCTGTTTTCCTGAAAATGTGCTGGCAATCTATGACGTCCGCAGCTTAAGTGCAATAAAAAATATTGTGGTTCAATGCTTGCCAAGTACTGCCAGTCCATAGTATTTAGATAAAACGAACAAAACGTCAGTCACTTTACATGCAGTATTGGACTCAACTGACTTAAATACCTTGTTTAATAGAGCTGAGAAAGGCTTGAGCAAGTTCGTAATTGATGGCCACACGAGTACAGCACGGAAGACAAGGACACAGAGACACACACGTAAAGCAAATGCAACAATGTGAGGGAAACCTATTCAATGAGTTAGTTTTGAGGTTCTATTGTAATTTTCTATATATTTGCTCTCATCCCTGTGCCTCTAGTTAACTTTGTTTACCTCTGACTAATGACTACATGGCAATATGAATGAGTAACATTATGATGTTTCGTTATGTTACGGTATGATAAGCAGTTAGACAACCGTAATGGTCGCCGGTGCCAGCAACGATACGTTTCGTTTCAAGGCAGGTTTATGTGACACGCAGTGTACTTATGCAAATAAAAGAAATGCGCGAATTCCAATCGATTTTTATAATAATAATTGCTGAAACAAAGATACCCGGCTTGTCTGTGCACATTATTCAGGTGTTAATGCAATATGCCCGTGCCGAACGAACATGCTCAGCATAGTGACTGCACTTTTGAACAATCACGTTAACAATTGCAATTTATTTCCGCTTAGAACAGTCTGCAATGTCTCTTTTCTCAAACTTCGAGATGAATACATTTGCCACACTTTGAGTAAAATGCATATGAATGGGGGCGTATTGCTAAGGTTACTTATGAACTAAAACATGTTACGATCTCTTAGGTGTGTTGATAAGGATAGAACAAGAGTAATGTCAAACAAATTATTTGCATTATCTGCTGGTTATCTGCTGAGAAAAGGCCACCAAATGGATAATGTGGCTTTTTATTTTTGTACAGCTCATATTGGGCCCTATAACGTAAAACTACTCCAATAAATTTTTATTCCAATCTCCTGACGTCAAATTTGCGTAACCGCCGACGCAGGCATCGGGCAGTATCCCGTAGGGTTGTCTGAACTGACAAATCAAACGCTCTCCTGGTTGATAGGAGGTCACATTTGGTTGCTTGAAAAACGAATAACATTGCCTACACTGAGCAGCTTGTCTTATCTAATTGTCTGACAAGAGACGACGAGCACGCTCAAGTGGAGAGGGATTCGATGGGGTAGAGCCATTGTACGGAAAATCGATAATCGCACCAAGAGGGCGTTGCTGCCGTCTGTGATTGGTCCGCTTTCCCTTATTGAGTTTACATTGGCTCGTCGACAATCGCGGCGGCATGCAACGGAAGCTTAAGAATGACGCTAAAGCGGATCCTCACCAAAGAAGAGCTGCCAGAACGAGGTCATAAACGTGCCGAAAATGCTCAAAAACATTACACGGCTACGCAAAAGTTTTTCTATACGCAAATAAGTCCATGCTCTCCGGCAGGTGCGAGTGGCCAGTGCCTGAGCGATCGGCGGCAGCCATCTTTTATTCCTTTCCGAACGGGACGATGATGATGATGATATCAGATGAGGAGCTATCGCCGTTTTCGTGACGTCGCGTGACGGACACCTGAAGTGGGGGTTGTCCAAAAAGAATTTTGACCAATCACGGAGGGCTGATTGTAGAAATGGAGTAGGAAGGTTTGGAATGGCTTTACGTTATAGCGCCCATAATGTACAGTCTGTCCAAGACGACGGCACTAAATGCAACAGTAATGAAAGCCAGAACACTTATTAGGCATGACAAGGGCTTCATACCACGCACGACTTGCACAATGCGAGTCTGCGCCAGCAGCTGCCTAGTCATTAACAGCACGTAAATTGGGGCGCCATAAAGGAAAACTATTCCGAACTTTTCTATTCCAATTCTGTAATCAGCTCTCCGCGATTGGTCAAAAACATTTTTGGACCACCCCCACTTCACCTGTCAGTCACGCGACGTCACGGCAACCGCGTTAGCTCTCCATCTGATATGACTTGTGCACACTCATTAAGCATGGTTTGACCAAAAAGAGAAAAATAGTTATTTCTGATTCGACGCCTCTTCGCCATTAGCCCCCGGCTATTGGTCAAAACTTTTCTGGCTGCACCCACTTCACCTGCCTGTCACGCGACGTCACGAAACCACAATAACTCACCGCATCAAAGTGACGTGTACGCATCAAAGATGCAATAATATGCCAAACAAAACTGAAATTTCTTCTGAATAGCCGCAGGCTGCCCCGTTCCGAAAGGAACAAAAGATGGCTGCCGCCGATCGCTCAGGCGCTGGGTACTCACACCTACAGGAGAGCATGGGTTTATTTGCGTATAATGAAACTTCTTGCGTGGCCATGTAACGTTTTGGAGCACTTTCGGCACGTTTACGACCTCAATCGGCCAACTCTTCTTTGCTAAGAATCCGTTTTAGCTGCAATTCTTACGCTTCCGTTGCATGCCGCTGCAGTTTTCGACTAGCCACCGCAAGCTAAGTAAAGGAAAGCGGACCAATTGAAGACGCCGGCACCACCTTCCTCATCAGGTTATCGATTTTAAGTGCAGTGGCTCGACCCTATCGAAACTCTCTCCACTTGAGCCTGCTGCCTGCCTCTTAATTGTCAGCCAATTAGAAAAGAAAAGCTGCTTAGTGTCGGCAATGTGACTCGTTTTTCAAGCAAACAAATGTGACCTCCTATAAATGAGGAGAGCATTTGATTGGTCTTTTCAGACAACCCTGCGGGTGACCGCCTGGTGCTTGCCTCGGCGGTTACGCAAGTTTGACGTCAGGAGATTGGAATAAAAACATATTGGAATAGTTTTACGTTATAGGGCCCCTGCATAACGCCGAAGCATCGAAAGGCGCTTAACGCTTTTCATACAGCCCGAAAAACAACTTCTGCTGCTAAACTGTTTATAAAAGAGACAAAAAAATCTTCCAACTACCGTCATAACAATGCCTTCAGTTTGAAACCTGCAAAGGTGCTTCCCGGAGCGACCAATTTATTGTTCTCAAATTTTTTCGGCTAAATGCGAAACTGCGAGGGAGTGAGCTTATCGCATAGTTCATGCTCCAAAAGCGTTTGTGGTTGCATATATTTAGATTGGGTGAATGTAGATATTTCTGCTAGATATTTCCTCAAGTCTCGCGTTTTGCTTGCGGTAACATCCCAAAATTATTTAGAGTGGTTTCCAGGAACCTTAAAAATACTGCTACTTTTAAACTAAACGGAAACGGCAGCGCACAAACTGCTGATGCATTCCCCGCAAACACAGCCTTTCATCCGTGTACGCTAGCAGTTATTCAACTACACGTCTCTGTGTGAAAATTCTTCATGCTAACACAATTTCGAGATATATACGTAAAGCGTGTCACGAGAATTTCACTACACATGTGACAGAGCGTTCATCTTGGCCAGATCTAGCGCCACGAAATGAAATCTACCACACTGGCTCCGCTACACACAATCCGCTTAGTGGCGGCTCAGTATCAAGTTAAAACATGGAGTACTTCCTTTTTACGCAGATCAACTATGACCCTAAAATGAACAAGCGTGAGCAATCGCTTGCTGTAAAACGTTCCGTATAGTAGAAGTGAGAACAAGAGCGCATTATCAAATCATGAAAACGACAAACTTATACTATGTCCGAGTCGCCTGGGGCATAGTATCGGTTTACTTTCCGTAAACGAAGTAACGAAATCGAACATTTAGTATGCGGCTTTTCGCTGCGCCGCAACAATGTATTTTTTTTCTTTTGGAGAGCCAGGGCAACGAAATTAAAAAGAACACGCGAAGAGAAGCATGCTGGTCACAATCGAATGCCTCCTTTGGCACCTTATCTGGCTACCGAAGTAATATTGAAGAAAACATGAGTCGCTTCGTCCACAGAGAACCATGCGCTTACTGCACGGTATCCTACACCGGCGAGACAAGAGCTTCCGGAGAGGTTGCGCTCAAGCGAACGCGTTGCAATCCGTCGAGTCCCCACAGTAATGGCGGCGAGCGACCATTTTTTTTTCTCGTCGTCTGCTAGTGAGAAAGCGTCCAAAAAGTTTTTGCTGGTTTAATGACGTGCTTTGGGTCGTCAATTCCCGAATTGTCAGGTTTCCTCCATAATTGCTAATTAAGCAGTTATTTAATATATCTTCAATAATTATTTCCTATATTTTGCTCAATACCGAGTTCCTAGCGGTCCCAAACACTCATAACCTGATCGAATATCCGTAAATATTAAAAAAAAAATCACCTTTTCTAAAAATTTGCGGCGGATGAAACAAGACACTGTATTTGTGACCTGAAGTCAAACAACAACAACAACATAATAATAAAGATACGGTTATCTAGTACTGGGAGAGCGGGCTTTTATTCAACATCACGAAACTGATACAAAACAAATACAAATATACAAAACTGGGGCCTTATAACACAAAACTATTCCAATATGTTTTTATTCCAATCTCCTGACGCCAAATTTGGGTAACCGCCGACGCAAGCATCGGGCGGTGACCCGCAGGGTTGTCTGATCCAACAAATCAGACGCTCTCCTCGCTTATAGGAGGTCACTTTTGTTTGCTTTAGAAACGAATAGCATTGCCTACAGTGAGTGGCTTGTCTTATCTAATCGGCTGACAAGAGGCGAGGAGCCCGCTCAAGTGGAGAGGGATTCGATGTGGTCGAGCCAGTGCACTGAAAATTGATAACCGGATGAAAAGGGTTGTGCAGGCGTCTGCGATTGGTCCGCTTTCCCCTACGCGGCTTGAGGTGGCTGGTCGAAAATCGCCGCGGCATGCAGCGGAAGCTTAAGAATGCCGCTAAAACGGGTACTTAGCAAAGAAATGTTGGCAGAGCGAGGTCGTAAACGTGCAGAAAGTGTTTGAAAACGTCACGCGCCCACGGAAAATGTTTTATTGTGCTCAAATAAACCCAGGCTCTCCAGCAGGCGCGACTAGCCAGTGCCTGAGAGATCGGCGGCAGCTATCTTTCATTCCCTTCGGAAAGAGGCACCCTGCGGCTGTTCAGAAAAAAAATTAAGTTTGGTGCGGCATATTAATGCACCCTTACCACGTACACGTCATTTTGACGCGGTGAGGTTTCGCGGTTTTATGTCGTCGCGTGACAGACAGTGAAGCGGGTGCAACCCAAAATCTTTTGACCAATAGCCGAGGGCTAATGGCGAAAAGCATCGAATCAGAAATGACTATTTTTCTTTTGTTCGGTCGAATCATGCATAATCAGCGTCCACACATCATATCAGATGGGGAGCTATCGCGGTTTTCGTGACGTCGCCTGACAGACAGGCGAAGCGGGGGTGGTTCAAAAAATGTTTTTACTATCGCGGCGGGCTGATTGCAGAATTGGAAAAGAAAAGTTTGGAATGGCTTTACGTTCTAGCACCCCTAATAAATGGAACACTGTATAGAGGGTGTGCAAGCTTACTGTACTGTATCCAGTGAGCCCCGTTTTAAAGTATGCGAATCCAACGTAGCTGCACAAAACCAAGGTAATGCTGTTTACCGTCACTTGGGGATATTTAGATTATTTTTTTCTCATTCTACCTAATGACAATTACTCCTCATGAATTATACAGCTTTAGAATATTATAATTAGTTGAAGAGTGTCAATGAGGAAAACCGTAGAGCAACATGAAAAACTACCGATACAGCTTTCTGTTGCTCGTAATGGGCTACACAGAAGTGTTTTTCCGAGCTGGAAAGTAGCCCGCGAATACACGCAAAGTGCATCGAGCAGCCAGTTGCGCGGTAATTTTGCGTGCTCTTTTATGTAGCACGTATTGAGCAATATAAAGCTGTATCGGGGGTTTTTCATGTTGCTCTATAATTTTCCCATTGACACTTTTCATCTAATAAACATTTAGGAAGTTGATTTATTATATAGACTAATTACCGTATTAGGCGGATGAAAAAATGTAATCCGAGTATCTTCAAGCGACGGCAAAACAATGTTACCTTGTTCTGCCTAGGTATGTGACATTCGCCCTTTTTTTAAACTGTTTCTAATGTTAGCTGGGTCATCATTTTTATAATGACGCCACGTGAACCATGACGGGACATGAGCTCACGAGGGTTGCAATGTGGGCTTGCTGGTAATGCATCTTCAAGGGGAGCACGGTAGCGCAATTAAAAGGCACAGCACTGTGTGTCTCCCTATGTGTCTTCTTTTGTCCCGTCTTTTAATCGCACTACCCTACTCCCCTTGAAGGGACATGAGCGCACCGTACTCGTGCACCGCACCTGAAACGTTCCGCTAAGGCGAGTAGCTTAGCGACCACTTGGCGAACTGAACGTTTTAGACTGCGCATTGTGCACTTATTATGTAGGAGATTGATAAAGCTGCAATCGGCAATGCTGCGCCACTGCACGCTTGGCACATCGGGTACACAAGCTCGGGCTGCTGGTTACTGGAGCATTCTTTACCATTTACGCCCATTCAATCCGGCGAAATGAGGGAGTCTTCAGTTCCCCCCACCCCCCCAGCTGGCAACTGGCACCCGGGGCCAACAGCCCCCTTGCCTCACTTCATACTGCGCCACTCGGCAGCAGGACCAGTACAAAATGAGCAATTCTCCTTTATGTGTTATTACAGTTGCCACACCAGATCTCCAATGCTAGAAATATTGTAAGCGGGCGCCTGTTCCAGGAAATGTACATACCTTGACGCGTAATAAGGAAGCGAATGTAGGGAAAATATAACAAATGCAGTCTCAGCAGGTCGTGCTTATTGCAGAACTTGTTGTCAGATTGCTGTGGACAACGCTGACTAAGGACCACACTTTACTACATACAACAGACACTTTGCATAAAGACAAACTTTTGTGTTTGGCCGAAACGGTAGCGACGTCGAACAATAATCAACCCATGCAGTTTGAGAAAGATAATCTGAGTAGTTAGAGCTACTCGAAACACAAATTGCGGTAGTCGTACTAATTCACACATAAGGCAAGAAGCAGATACCACACCTAATTCATCTAATATAATTAACAGCATTGACTACATGTAGCGCCCGAAGGCATCACGGCGTCCGCTGTATAAGTGGTTCGAGGGAATCAAAAGTTTAGTTCTTGAGGTAAGAAGAATTGTTCCCCAAGAGGCCAGCTTCCTGCAAAATGCGCTGGGCTTCAGTGACAAAAAGTGAAAATTTTGCACCTGATATCCAAAGAACGTACACCGCACGTGGCAAAGTTGGCACTTCTGTATGGATCTTTTTTAAGAGAATGTCCATTCATTCAATTACTTGTAGAGGTATTTCACAGCTCTATACCCACTCATCGCATATTCAGTGTCGTTGCGCCTTGTGCTAGTTTGGGTGGCAAGGCGGTCAATGAGTCTGCATGGCCTGCTACTCGATGACTAGCGATGAGGGCGCGAGGATGACCTGTTAGTGGTGTGCTTAAGCTGGGATCGCAAGAGAACAGGTCAGAGCCCCGGAAACCGCCTTCATGACTAGGCTATAGCATTTACAAAAGCCTCTAATTACATAACGTTCTCACACGCAGTGGCCAGCTGTGGAGTTTGCCGAGGGATTTACCTGGGAATGCGACCACTAGTCTTTCACATGTTAGTTGCTTGCATGAATGTGCTGGTAGGTTGCAAAATTTGCACGACTGATAATGTTTATGCAGGCGCGCGTAATGACAGAGGCCTTCAACTGGTGGACAAGCTGCAAGATTGAGACGGCAGGTGAGCGTCATTGAGAGACCGATTCATCGAACGTCTTGAGGCCTGCTTCCCTGCGAAGAGTACCCACGGAAATGAGGTGTGGTAGACTCGTGGTGGTACGCTTTGCGTCTTTGCCAACCACTAGCCATTTTCCGTGCCTAAGCGATATATGCTAAGCGAGCCTTGTTTGTTTACAAGCGACAGTTTATTAAACAAGCCTTGACTTTATAAACGATATTTAAATCATAAACCACCGTGTGCTCCAATACACAATGCACATAGGGTCCGGCTATCTCAATTTCTTGCCCTTTTGAGGGATGCGCTTAACATCAGTTAGTCAAATGATGTTGTAGTAGAAATGAATGTCTCTTCAGAGCCTCTTCATAGGGGTACACTTAGTGGCAAATAACTCGAATCACACGTGCGATTGTTGAAGTAAATGTCTATCAGTTAGTCTTCTTTACTCAAGCACGGTTTAGCCTCTCGAACATTATATGCCAACAAGTATACCTAAGAGGTAGAGATTACTCTGGCGTGAACCAATGCTCTGCATTGGGCCTTTACATTTCCTGGTCTATATTAATGACTTAGCCGCTTGTGTACACTCATCAATTCCCCTCTTCGCAGATGACTGTGATGTTTACCGCGAAATTTCAAGTAACGGAAACGTTACACCTCGTTGGTAAAGAACTTGGCACATGGAACTAAACACTAGCAAATGTAATCTTCTGCGCATTTCCTGTACTAACGTACCTCCTGTTATTTATACCTTAAGTAATGCTACCATAGTATCTGTTACATCTTATATGTACTTGGGAATTTATATAACATTTAATCTGAGCTGAAAATATAACAATAATTGCGTTATTAACAATGGTAACCGCATACTAAGATATGTACGACGTAACTTCCATCGCACAACCGTATTATGTCGATGAAAAGCGCCCTCTTTTTGCAGTCAATTGTTTCACGTCGCAAAGCATGTCGTCTTACTCTTTGCCATAAGATATACCGTCATGCCATTTTGAAAGGTCCGTTTGCAACGACACCATAGTCTTTGATTATCATTACGACGGGCACGTTACTACTTTTGACACTATGTCTTTCTTAATAATTAGTCCCACGCACGTCCAATGACGGGAACCACCTACCTTCCGATATCGTTTCCATTTCGGACAATTACCTATTTTCGCAACCACAAACAATTCCATTTTGATGATGCATCAGGTGTTCTTTCTGTTTTTCCTTTTTATACGCTATTCTTATAATTGCGCCTTTATTCGAACTTTCTGTTGCTAGCCTAACATTGCCTTCTCACAGGTATCGTAGATGTTAATAGATGTTATATTTTCATTCGATATCTTAGATGCCCCAATCACCATGTAAAGCTGGGTGCGCTTGCGGGTAAAGAAAAATTAATGAATAGGAATTACTACAAGTTTAGACATAACCTCAAATCTAACGTATTCGATATTTAGTAAAAAGTTAATTTCAAAAAATACTGCCTTCATCGGAGGAAAAGGCGGTGTTATGGAACACCTGCAAAACTTACGGGCTGCGGAACGCAGTAGAAGGTCGATAGCAAGATTACACCATTATATTCTGAGGCTCGTCCACGTCCACAGGAGAATGCGTCACCATGTTCCAGAGCATTAAGAAAAAAAACATATTGGTTTATTTCCAGTTGTTAAAACCAGGTTTATCGTAATATTGTGTAATACATTTATCTAATTTACATTACCTCACAGAAATTGCGTAAGTCCACAAAATAAAGATTATATTCAAACTCTGTACCTGCCACTGGCTGTCCCGATGTCGACTTCAACATTGCAGCTGGTGAAAGATTCAAGCAACGTGGGCAATAATGTGACATTACAAGAATTTTTTTCAGACCGCTTTCAGATTTAGCTAGTTCGCTCACAAACTGAAGCGCATGTAGCAGAAAAGAGAAGAAAACATTCTTTCTCCGGAATTGGAACAAAATATAGCTTTGCTTAGTTCTCAGCTCAAAAAGCAAACGGCCATTGACAAACAGCATTATTTTGAAAAATCTTTGCCCAAATTTATATCAGAGTCTCATGAGAAATTCTGGCGTTCGGTTTCCCCAACCTCAAAGACCCATGATGAGTTTGAAATCAAAGGTGTTCTGGTCAGTGATGCACACAAACTATCTAATGTCTTCAATGAACATTTTAAGTCTGTATTTACTAACGACAATAACATCTTTCCAAAATTTGAAGCATCACTGCCGCCTTTGGAGGATCTTGTCATTAGTGAGCATGGTATCTTAAGTATGCTGCTTAACCTTGAGGTAAAGAAATCACCTGGACCGGACAACATACCTAATGCCTTTTTGAAAAGATATGCACAATGGACATCTAAATATTTGTTTGTTTTATTTACAAGGTCCTTGTGTGAAAGTCAAATCCCAAGAGACTGGGGGACTGCCAGAGTGAAACCGCATCACAAGAGTGGAGACAAGCGATTGATCAAGAATTACCGCCCGATTTCGCTAACATCGACTGCTCGTAAACTACTTGAGCACATAATTCACAATCACATATCAAACTTCCTCGAAGCTAACAATTTCTTTACTAAATATCAGCATGGATTCAGGAGGGGTTACTCAACTTGTACACAGCTAGTAGAAACTATACATGATTTTTCCTCTTCAATTAACAATGGAACACAGATTGGCGCCGTATTTATGGATTTCTCGAAAGCTTTTGACAGGGTCACTCACGAAAAGTTAATTTATAAGTTAGACACAATACTTCATACCAACAATTAGTAAAGTGGATTTCAGCCTACCTTTTAAACAGGGAACAATTCGTCGTTTTTAACAATCATTGTTCTGACAAGCTTACAGTTCACTCTGGCGTCCCTCAGGGCTCTGTTCTTGGGCCTCTATTGTTTTTAATATATATTAATGACATTGTGTCTAACATTCCTGTGAAGATTAGGCTTTAAGCTGATGATTGTGTCATTTATACAGAAGTAAGAAGTGTCTCAGATCAAATACTACTAAATAACACGTTGCAGAAAGTTTCTGCATGGTGTGAATCATGGCAAATGTTCATTAATTTTGAAAAAACTGTACTGATGAGGATTACTCACAAAAAGAATGCCTTACCGTTTGATTACAGTATTAATGATGTGACACTTGCAGAAGTAACAGAATATAAATATCTAGGGCTCTGGGTCGCTAACAATCTCAGCTGGAACAAACATATTGATTTCATAACGTGTAACGCTTATCGTAAATTGTTTTTCTTAAGACGGGCATTGCGGTTATCCACTCCATCTGTCCGCCTCCTTGCTTACAAATGTATTGTCTTGCCTACCTTAGATTATGCTGCTATCATTTGGGACCCATTCACTAAGACTAACATAAACAAAGTAGAGAGGGTTCAAAGGAGGGCTGCTCGATACATATATAATAATTACCGACGTACATCGATAACACATCTTTTAATCAAAGCTGGTCTGCCGACAATAAGTGAGCGAAATCGTTCTGCAAGACTTAAATTCATGTACCAATTAATTAAAGGACACTACAGAACTGAAATCACCCATTTAGTTCATTTTTCGTCAGGGTCTGCGACCCGACAACGACATCAGCTAACTTTAACTCCTTTTCGCATCCGTAATAACTGTTTTAAATACTCATTTCTTCCACGAACTATTACCGATTGGAATAATCTCACTAACAATGAAGTGTTGCAACCGTCACTGATGTTATTTGCCCAACATATTGCCTAGTCTGTGTTACTGCATTTCATCACTTTACTGTTCTATTGTGTATTTTATTTTTTTTACTGTTTGATATCTTGTTCAAATGTATTCCTGATGCTGGCTGAAGAGCTTCAATCTGCACCCTTATTTCTTGTTTACATTTTGCCATTTTTGTGAAACTGCTTAATTCTTTTTCCCACCCTGCTATAATCCCGATACCAGGATTGCAGTATCAATAAATAAATAAATAAATAAATAAATAAATAAATAAATAAATAAATAAATAAAACTTCTGGGTGAGAACTGATGTGCGGACATCGCCAAAGATGTATATATAATATTTATTTGCGGCGTTATACGATGGGAGAGTGGTAGGTTTCTCAGGGCTTATACCACGACATCACTGAACTTTTTCTCTTGGACCAAACAGTGGCCGTGGTCATCCGTCCTACAGCAATTGCCAGACGTTACTTCCCCGTATTTACTCACACTTTTAAACAGAACGTTTCATCGCAGAGTATGACCACATTTTCCTCTCTCGCCAGAGAAACAACCCCTACATTTGCAGCAGATAACTTATGGCAGGCAGCTCTGACTCTTTTCAACACACCTGTGGAGCGTATCGGCATTTCTTCTCCAGCCACCTTGAAGCTCGGGCGCCACCAAAGTGAAAGGCGCGCCTTCGGACGTTCCCTTTAACAATGGACCGCACTGTAAATATCATTCAAGTCGATTTGGTGTACACTATACGTATGTCCTATTGAAATATTGAGCAGATGGCATCACTTTCGCAATCGACATACGCACAGTTTGTTTTCAGTCAAGCCCTTAACGGAATAAAAATAAATTCAAGCAATTTCCTAGATGTCATTCAGGCCACTGATTGCCCCGTTCTGAACAGAACTCGTCTGTAGCATTTACTTTATTTGTGAATTCATAATACGTGCGTAAGTAACTGGTTTGAGCTGCCGTTCAAAGGTAGACGAAATTACTGAGTACATCCGAGAGGTCGCAAGCGAACAAATGTTCTGCTTTGTTGAGTGCAACCGATACCTCGTTCTGTAGAAACAATGATTGGCAGTACATTTTCTTGACACCACTTGAGCCATTTAGAGTCCCTGCAGTAAGCACTCTTCTCTTCTGCTTTTGCGCAATTGCGTAAATTCGATGACTCCTGCGGAAATCACGTCTGAGCTTCCTTTAGAAGGCTGTATAAATGGGCACGTTTCTTCGAGAGCTTGTTATACGAACGAGAGGAGAAGACGTTGAATGTTAAGTTTATGTGTTATGAATTCAGGTTCGACAAATTTGTGGGCAGGTACTTGCGTACGGGCACAACTGTGCAAGGTGAACATTTCAGTCACCGCTGTCAGGCTCTCAAGAAGTATCACCAGTAGCCTAAACCCCATGCACATTACTCATTATTGTCGGGAATTATGCAAAAACCGATATGCTTTGAGGGATATTATTGGCACACTTAAGCTGCTTGCGTTTTCTTTTCTGAACAGTTCGGTGGAGCGGGAAACTTTGCTGAATATAGAGTTAGACATGCTTTACATTAGGTATAGCCGCAAATTAGCCGCAAAACGGGGCTAATTTTCTTTTAGTCCATTGAGGGTACCGTACAAGCCACAGTACACTTTGTTTTGCATTTCTGTATTTGTACCAAATCCACAATCGGCCGTTCGTCTGTTCCAGTCCCTGCTTTGGCAGCCTCGCAGGTATGATATATCCAACCGTAGGCCTCACGGATATGATACACGTGAAGAATGCAATGTTGGTAATAACTTATGGAATCGAAACATCGAGATTGCGAGGGGAGAAACTTGCTGCGCAGTGAGCGAGCAGAATAAGGCGGATCAGGGGAGTATATAATATATAAAAAATGTTAAACGCAACGGGAACCACCAAGACAATGATGTCTTGGTATGTAGGGGGACATATCTCGTTCAATAACTAAATGTGGATATTTACGAAAAGTGAGATGGAAAAGAGCCAAACACTGAAAATATCCACACATTTGATCCCTGGTCGCCCTAATTTCACAAAGAGCAGAAAAGATGGCTTCTCTTCACACCAACTGTTTCCATGAACATACGCAACAACCTATAGATTGCGGCTGCGTAAATTGTAGAGAACGTTTTTCCAATTCTCGTCAAACCTATTCAACCAGCCGTTTTTTTAATGTGATAAAAGCAGGTATTCACAATTATGATGTCAACAGGCATTTTATTGCAGGCGAGCTGGTCATCTAGACCGTGACAAAGCTGGCATGGCTGGATTCAGGACGCACGAAAATTCACTTCTTGCCCGCGCCTTGGATGCCTCCGATTCCTCCCACGCCTCCTCCGAGGCTAGCGAGAGCTTCCTTCGGAGCCATAACGATGAAAGCTGAAATGTAGAAAAAAGCAGTTTGAGGACTAATAAAGGGGCCTTTTGTAACAATAACCGTTAACCACAATGACGTGTTATTTCTGGCAAAAGGTCAGAAGTTGAATTTATAACTATTGAGGCAGAATTTTAGAACAAATGTTGTGGTGCTCAGATGAAGAAATCGAAAAATATTTTTGCGAATTTTTTCAAGAAAAAAGCAGGCGATAGCCGTGCTCGACTGTATTTCCATATCCCAATGTCCACGGAAGCGGCATCGTTTTTCGTTCACTGACTGGTAACAACCTCTCTGAGAAGCAGCAAGTAAATGTCTAGCATTTGAAATCGCCCACTGGGCATCTGTCCTGCTCACAGCGTGTCTCGCCGAAAACGGTTGCCCGAAAAGCTGTAGCTGCTCATTTCCTGTTAAAACTTCGACATCACACAGAGCGCTAGGCAAATTCAGAATATGGTTCACATGTTCTCATAGTTCCATATTTTTTCATTTAATTTGACAAATTCATGTATTAGGGCACGTGCAATTATTCTAATAATAAGCAATAACAGCAGGATTGGAGAACAACCAATTACAACAGGATGTAATAACAACAGGGTTGAGTGTTCAAAAGCTAAAAATAGGTATGTCTGTTTTTGTATCACCAGCTCACCAAGCATACAAGGGCTCAACATTAATTTCTTCAACAGACATCGTTTAGTATCATAGTCTATGCAAGAATAACTCTGAACTTGAGGACGAATAACCATAACTGTGCCACACGAGTTTTTACAGCGTAAGTTCGATGGTAGTCGTTAATATTTAATCGATATATATATATATATATATATATATATATATATATATATATATATATATATATATATATACATATATATATATATATATATATATATATATATATATATATATATATATATATATATAATCGGAATCTTTTCGCCAATTTTGGCGCCCGTATTGCACTTGCAAAGGTTTACTTCGAACTCTTTTAGTTCCACATTTTCTTTGCAAAGGCCTCAACAAAACATTTGATTGTTTTGCAATAAGCGATTGGAGGGTAGCTTCTTATTACTTCTATAGTCGTCAAAAGTTCGGGCACATGGTAGCGCACTTTTCCTCCGATATTTATGTGTATGACGTGAATGCGTGATATCAGAATGCAGAACGGTAAAGTACTTTTTCTTTCACTGGTTCAATGATGAGCAGCTACTGTTACTATAAAAAATGTCCCGTTTCCATGACCGACATATTATCATACAGAGATGTCACTGCTTTGCAATCGTAATACTTTATTCTGGATTTTACATTTACTTGTGTTAGATTTTAGACTTATGTTGGCTAATTGTTGCTTTTGTTTTGTCATGATGTGAAAAAGTAAGCAATAGATAGAAAGCAAATGGTTATCTTTACCAATTACGATTGCGGCGACCGACATGAGGTCCACTCCAAACTGACGGTTCATGTTGCTTTGTGCTGCAGGAAAATAAATTGAGCCACCTATGAGTTCAACATGAAAACTGCACTGGCTCTCAGTTAATAAGCATTTTACGCTAAACGCTGATGGGGCTACCGTATTTGCAACATTGGATTGCATTAAAAGACTGCTAATGTGGTTGTATTGATACTTATATCTTTTGGAGAGGGAGATCAAGCCCCTATACATGTGATCAGCAGCTTCTTAAGATTGATTAGCGGAAAATGAAGTTCCACAGCCAGGCATGCTACATGCAGTTTCATGCTCGCTTTTTGTAAAATGGAAAACCATAATCTACATTAGTATATGTATTTGCAGCCATACGACTAATTACTGCTTTATTTGCGTGTTAAGATATGTTTTCTCTTCTTCTTGAATGACTCCATTTCTTCACTGCGCTTAATTTATATTGACAACAAAAAACCGCTGTTCCACCTTAGGGTGTACCCTAATAAGTGTCTCACAAAGCAGATGACTGTTTCGAAATTTCACCAACTCTAAGGAATCTCGTTCCTCAATCGAGCAAGCATAGGCTTCATTCCTCAGTGTCTTTTTTCTTTCAAAAATATAATAACGGCCTCATTAGCCTTCGAGTAGAATTCTTTTCAGTGGAACCATTTTGTAGATAAGATTTGAAATGCAAACTCGCAAGTCCTGACATACCTTTACATGTGGATCAAACTATCTAGAACAATTTTCACATTCGATATGTTATACCTAACTATGAAAATTTTATATGGCGTATTCATAAACACGATATGACATTTTCTTTTCTTTTCAGATAATATATAAATAAGCCAGTATACATAGGACGTGCAGTGGCGATACAACTTATGTGCCGAAAAAGCGCGCGACAAAACATGGCTCGATATCGAGCAGCGAAAAGGCCTATTCTCACCAGTGAGACTGTAGATGGCAGCGTCTGAAACGTCGCTAGGTGAAGGGATGAATTTGTGAAGGTTCAGGCCTCGCTTATATCCTGCAAAAAGTACTTGGGGTTCCTCGTTTTATGAGCTGTGGCGAATAAAACAAATTAAAACAATAAAAGCGCAATTTTTCGGAACGTCTCTGTAACGAACATTTGACCTTCATTATGGAAGAGCAATGGTTCAATAAAAATTGTACACGATATTTAGAAAAAATAAATTTCTCTAATGAAATGTTCATGCCCCCAATAGCGCAACATAAAAATGGAAAGAATGGCCAACAGAAAACTTGGATGATTGCTTCAAACATCCGGTAATATTGGGTTTTACCTAATTAGAGAGTAGGAGCGCCATGTGGGCAAATGCTTGCCTTGTATTTTTCGTTCTTTCAAATGACATTGCGCGTAGAGCAGCTGCCATGAAGCAATGATCCCATCCCAGCATCATTACTTCCTCTCCCTCAATTTTATATTGCCTTTTCCAGTCTCCATACAACCGCTATGACCAACTTTTGGAATTATTTGCACATCGTGGTTAGGGCAGCGACAACAGGAAGAAGGCGATATAATACCCTAAGGAGGCGTCAGCTTGTTTTGTATTTTCGGTTGCAACTATTGCTGGTGTTATTACTTGTACATACTCGTCAAAAGAAGCTCATGACAGCGACCTGTTACTCTAACCTTGTTCAAGATGTGCGCCACAAAGCAGCGACCGAATTAAAGCATAGAAGATAGCCCACATTAACTACAACGACGTTTTACTCCTATAGTGAAAACTACAAATGGAAATATGCATAACATATTAGGTCGTTGTTAAGTGAAATAAAAAGGTTTAATTCAATCTGCACAAGGCATTACACTTGATAACACATCCTAAATGTTGTCATTGGAACAACATCCGTGAGATTGATATTGTAACTGTTAATAAGGAATGGTGATAGCAAAGAAGATTGTTGAATTTCAAAGGCGAGAGGTTGTCCCACCTTGTTGGATGATGAAATGAATGCTTCTAAAGCAAGCAGCTTTTTTTTCTTTTGAGATTGGCTGTTCAAATAAGTTTTCGCGACTGCAATTTTATTTGTTTATTAGGCAGACGTATTGAGACTAGCGTACTCAATTTTTCAAGCTTGACAGCAGCTTCGGTTTCTGTCTTTAAAACTTCGGGCTTGCGTTATTTCAAAGATGTTTCTTTAGATCTGATGGATTTCGTTTGCAAAGGGATTTGGCTTTTGATATTTGTTGCCGTTTTTGCGCAATATAGAGTTAAATATGTTGTCTGTGTTCGTAATAATATCACTTTCTAAGGATAGCTTCATTTGAAAAATCTTTGCATGAAACAGACAACCAAAAAACATCCCATTGTTTTTACTCAAATGACTAAGCACGATGTTGAGCGACGTAAGTTACTGCAGTGGCAATTTGACGAGAACGAGGAACACTTCTTTCAAAATTAAAATTAAAGAAACGCAGTGAATAGTCTCGTATGAAAGAAATGATCGGAGTGTTGCGATCAGACAGTAAACTAAACTGTTGTCTTCGTTCGATCTAGAAATAAAAAATAAAATTGGAAATAAAAGTAGGAGGTATTGTAATGTCAATTAACTTGTAATGCTAAATTTTACAGGCCTAATGACTACGAAGAAATTTTATATTGACTTTTTCGTTTCGTTAGATTAGGAGTAAACAATTCAATTTCATATCATCACCAAAATTCACAGTTTGTGGACCATAACCTTTCTCTTCGATGCAAGATGTACTAATGTTACAAAGTCAAAGTACAAGAAATATAATCGAAAACAGTACTACCAAAATCAACTTCTACAGTGTCTATTTCAAAATGCTACTCATTTCATTGGTAAAATAATGTAAACCCGAAGAACACCGTATAGAATAAGAACTCTTGCCCCCCTAATTTTATGACATCCTCGACGGCGCTTTCCTTCAGTTGGCACCGATTCTATGCTGCCAACAGTGCGCTGGTTTTCTGACCTGCGCATTACATGGCCTACTCCGTTCCATTGTCTTCTCTTAATGTCAACAAGAATATCGGCCATTCCCGTTTTCTAGCTGATCCACACCGCTCCCTTCCTCTCACTTAGCGTTGCGACTAATATCTTTAATTCTGTCGTTCTATGCGTGGTCCTTAATTTGTTCCTGGAGCCTTGTTAACCTCCAAGTTTCTCCCCATATGCTAGCACTGGGGAGTGCAAAGATTGTACACTTATCTTTTCAGCGATAGTAGCAAGCCCCCAGTCAGGATTCGGTAATGCCTGCTGTATGCACTCCTAATCATTTTTGATATTTCCTAAATTTCCTTTTCATGCTTGAAATGGGGTTCTGCCGAAAGGACAACTAAGCGGAACGAAAAGGGGACACCTGTGAGCCCTATAGCTATTGTTTGCACGATTAAAGGCATAAGGTAGGAAGGAAATTGTAGAGCGACATGAAAAACTCTCGGTACAGATTTCTGTTGCACTATAAGTACTACATAAAATTGTTTTTCCGAGAATAAAAGAAGCCAATGAATACACGCAAAATACCTACATTGGTCAGCCACACGGCAATATTGCGTGCAATTGCAGGCTCCTTTCAGGCTAGGAAAAGCACTTTTATATCCCACGTATTCAGCAACAGAAACCTGTATTAGGAGATTTTCACCTCGCTGTACTGAGACCACAATGTATGCGGGCAGTGGAACAGGACCGCTTCTTCAAAGCTTCAAGACTACGACACCAAGCAGATGGTGGGGCTAGTTAAACAGGCGAGGCAGCGCTTTGTATTGTCTGTTTGACCCGTCCGGTCGTTTGCGCTGTTACGCTGCGTTGAACGTCAACCAGCTAGTTCTTCTTAGAACCCTTTTGGTGTGCTATTCTTCGAAAAGTAGGCACGCGAGTCTGCCCATGAGACTGGGGCCACATGATTTGAGGTTCACTCTTCCTTACACACGTTTTTTTTTTTTATTGGAAGGCACACTACTGCCCTGAACAGTCGGTGGAGTATTGGTACGAGCGCATATGGTATGCTGAAACAATGCTCTCGTTGTACGGCATATTTCCGCAAATAATTCAGTTTATTCCCCACATTGATGAAAACGCCTTCTGTTAAGGTTTGCAATGACTTTGGGAAGTGCTCAATTATAGCTGGCGTTCTTCGGTTGACAGACTTCTATTTACTGTGCATTTACAATAGGCATTCTTCTTTTTCATTGTTAATTAGTATTAGACAAATTGAAGCGTTTTGTGCATTCGCTACACCATGGTGTACATTAGAAAAGCTGCAGCTCTTTATGCTACACAGAATAGCAAAAAAAAAAGAAAATTAGGAGGAAGCGTTGTTTAGCGTGGGAAAGAAAAATAAACTATGAAGATTCGCCGTTCCTTCGGTATGCGTTACCAGAATGTTACATACGTATTGCGTTCAATACAAAAGGTCCTCATTCCTCATTCTTAGATGTCCGCAACATCATCTACGGCAATATTGATATCATGTCGTCCTATATAATTGATATATATGTTCAAGACAATATCGAGTAAAACAAAACAGAAGACGCAATAACGTTTCACGTGCGCACTGAAATAAATTTCGTGGCACCTTGCTCGAAGTCCTACACAAAACGTTAGGCTCAAGAACTTTCATGCAGTTAGAGTCGTGGTAACAACTGCAACTCCATATGAGCCGTCTGAGAAAATAATGCCAAGAAGCTCATATTGTCTGAACCTTCGCACAAAGTCTTAGGAGTTTCGATTATTTCTACAAAAGGCCAGTACAAGCGCGTTTTTGGTTCGCACAAGTTTGGGCCACACAAGACTACGCGTTCGCTTTCTTCTCTTGATTGAAAGCGAAACCATCTTTGTGGGCCTGTCAGTAGATGCATGACTCGGTTCTTGATGCACAGAGCTTCACTTCTTGCGAAAGCCAATTCCACCAGTTTCTCCGACACCACCACCGAGCGCGTCAGCTTCATTGCGAGCTATGGTTGTCTGATCTGAATACGAAACAAACGCAATGCTTGTTAGGTGCATGTGTTTCTTGCATTTCTTCGTGAATGCAATGCATTCTTGATAACTAAACTTGGTGACCTAAGTTTCAGTATACAAATGTGCTTTATTTATCTAATGAGCTGGTGCATAGCCCTTCCTGCCCATGCGCTGATGCTGCCACAGTTTTGAAAATTGACAAATTAAGCTCGCGGTCCCTAGAAAGAGAACACCTTATACTTATTATCTCATTTTACCTATGAGCAGCAGCAATTTTTATGGCGGGACGAGAAAAATGCTCACTGTAGTCTCAGTTATGCAACTTATGCATATTTTGTTGTAGACGAAGATGTTAGAAGCGCAATAGAGAACTCAGTTGTGGGTTCCTGATCTGCTTCACTTACTTTCATTTCAACTGCGATACTTCTTAACGATCATGCGGCTAACAGCAAATAATTAGTGCAAGCGTGACGCTTTGCTGTTTCCGTGCATGATTAATTGATTCGATGTTATCATAGAATCTTTTCACTCAATGTTTCAACAGCGACAGCTACAGGAAAATTGTAACGCACTGACGGAATAACGAGGCATCCAGAAAAACGATATGAAACATTTTGAGGGCTAGTGTGAATAGCCTATATAGGGTGTTTAAGCCAACACTTTCAACATTTTTAGGAATAAGGCCATAAGTCCATAGCTAATGTCTACAAGTTAGTTTACATTTTTGTTTACATGCGGTACCAAAAAATTTTTAATGTATTTATGCACGTGCACCTGTTGCTCTTCATTTGCACTTATGAATTGACGTTAGTAGATTACTAATTCTCCTGAACCAGTTGTACTTTCATATATATTGCATAAACAGAAACAATTGAGTGCTGAATCATGCAGTGCAAAAAAGAAAACAAATGCACCGGCAATGAATTAACTGTTTTTATTGCACGATATATAGGATGAATTTCTTAAAATACATAACTTATGCTATGATGAAAAGAGACTAAATATTTACACTACTTCCCCTTAGCAAGCATGGTCGCCAGACTTGCCTTGATCTTTGTGTCATTAGTCCCAAAGGTGCTGCAGGTGAATGCTGGAAATAAGTAGATGCAGCAACATGACGCAAAAATAACAAGTTAGGATTCTTTGTATGTTCATTAAGCAGCTTAATATATTTGCTCAAGCTATCTGAGTCAATACTTAATGCAGTTTAACTATGACTAATGGCTGCTTGCAAATACAATCAATACCTTTATACAATGTTTTATTTTATGGCATGGCAAGCAATTAAACAGACACAACTGCTGCTCGTGCCACCAACATTATGTTCCCGTTTATGACAAGTTCATATATGAGGCATTAATTTACTTATCCCAAATGATTTCTGTATTTATTGCTGAAACGTTACCCAGTTGGACTGTCTGTACATTTTATTGGCTGGTTGTTAAGTATGCCCGTGCAGAGGGATATACTCAGAAGGCTTGACAGGAGTATTCACAGTATCATGCGAAATATTGTAATTTATTTTGCTTAATACACATTTAAATATATTTCTCGTATTTCTAAATGAATGGGTCATTGGTCATAACTTAAACAGAAGGCAGATGGATGAAAGATGGAGTTTCTTTCAGGTAATGAGGCCTCATGGCCATGCTAACAGGTTTCCAAGTTTGGTACACCACATGAGCACCCGAAATACAACGGGATCACTTTGTGTGATGACACGACAGATATGCACCTCTTAGGAAACAGAACTGATACTATAGTTCGAATGAATTTTATCACAGTAAATTATTTAAGGTGCTTTCAAAGATGAAAATTTTTTCTAGGGTTTGGTGGTTCAGGACTTTTAGTTAACGCAAAAAAACAAATTCAGTAAGAAATACGATGTCAGTATGCTTGACTGTGATTTTTTTTTCAATAAATGGGACCAATTTCCCTAAACGTTTTATGAGGTGAACCGTTTTAAAAATATGTTTAACAGAGAGATTCTCTGGAATCTTTTTATGACATATAACAAGATACCATACCTATGCGGTCATTTTAAAATTTCCCGATCTTTTTCCAAGCCTTCGCTGGCTGTTTTCCTGAAAATGTGCTGGCAATCTATGACGTCCGCAGCTTAAGTGCAATAAAAAATATTGTGGTTCAATGCTTGCCAAGTACTGCCAGTCCATAATATTTAGATAAAACGAACAAAACGTCAGTCACTTTACATGCAGTATTGGACTCAACTAACTTAAATACCTTGTTTAATAAAGCTGAGAAAGGCTTGAGCAAGTTCGTAATTGATGGCCACACGAGTACAGCACGGAAGACAAGGACACAGAAACACACACGTAAAGCAAATGCAACAATGTGAGGGAAACCTATTCAATGAGTTAGTTTTGAGGTTCTATTGTAATTTTCTATATATTTGCTTTCATCCCTGCGCCTCTAGTTAACTTTGTTTACCTCTGACTAATGACTACATGGCAATATGAATGAGTAACATTATGATGTTTCGTTATGTTATGGTATGATAAGCAGTTAGACAACCGTAATGGTTGCCGGTGCCAGCAACGATACGTTTCGTTTCAAGGCAGGTTTATGTGACACGCAATTTACTTATGCAAATAAAAGAAATGCGTGAATTCCAAACGATTTTTATAATAATAATTGCTGAAACAAAGACACCCGGCTTGTCTGTGCACATTATTCAGGTGTTAATGCAATATGCCCGTGCCGAACGAACATGCTCAGCATAGTGACTGCACTTTTGAACAATCACGTTAAGAATTGCAATTTATTTCTGCTTAGAACAGTCTGCAATGTCTCTTTTCTCAAACTTCGAGATGAATACATTTGCCACACTTTGAGTAAAATGCACATGAATGGGGGCGTATTGCTAAGGTTACTTATGAACTAAAACATGTTACGATCTCTTAGGTGTGTTGATAAGGATAGAACAAGTGTAATGTCAAAGAAATTATTTGCATAATCTGCTGGTTATCTGCTGAGAAAAGGCCACCAAATGGATAATGTGGCTCTTTATTTTTGTACAGCTCATATAGGGCTCTATAACGTAAAACTACTCCAATAAATTTTTATTCCAATCTCCTGACATCAAATTTGCGTAACCGCCGACGCAGGCATCGGGCAGTATCCCGTAGGGTTGTCTGAACTGATAAATCAAACGCTCTCCTGGTTGATAGGAGGTCACATTTGGTTGCTTGAAAAACGAATAACATTGCCTACACTGAGCAGCTTGTCTTATCTAATTGTCTGACAAGAGACGACGAGCACGCTCAAGTGGAGAGGGATTCGATGGGGTAGAGCCATTGTACGGAAAATCGATAATCGCACGAAGAGGGCGTTGCTGCCGTCTGTGATTGGTCCGCTTTGCCTTATTGAGTTTACATTGGCTCGTCGACAATCGCGGCGGCATGCAACGGAAGCTTAAGAATGACGCTAAAGCGGATCCTCACCAAAGAAGAATTGCCAGAACGAGGTCGTAAACGTGCCGAAAGTGCTCAAAATCATTACACGGCTACGCAAAAGTTTTTGTATACGCAAATAAGTCCATGCTCTCCGGCAGGTGCGAGTGGCCAGTGCCTGAGCGATCGGCGGCAGCCATCTTTTATTCCTTTCCGAACGGGACGATGATGATGATGATATCAGATGAGGAGCTATCGCCGTTTTCGTGACGTCGCGTGACGGACACGTGAAGTGGGGGTTGTCCAAAAAAAATTTTGACCAATCACGGAGGGCTGATTGTAGAAATGGAGTAGAAAGGTTTGGAATGGCTTTACGTTATAGCGCCCATAATGTACAGTCTGTCCAAGACGACGGCACTAAATGCAACAGTAATGAAAGCCGGAACACTTATTAGGCATGACAAGGGCTTCATACAACGCACGACTGGCACAATGCGAGTCTGTGCCAGCAGCTGCCTAGTCATTAACAGCACGTAAACTGGGGCGCCATAAAGGAAAACTATTCCAAACTTTTCTATTCCAGTTCTTTAATCAGCTCTCCGCGATTGGTCAAAACCATTTTTGGACCACCCCCACTTCACCTGTCAGTCACGCGACGTCACGGCAACCGCGTTAGCTCTCCATCTGATATGACTTGTGCACACTCATTAAGCATGGTTTGACCAAAAAAAGAAAAATAGTTATTTCTGATTCGACGCCTCTTCGCCATTAGCCCCCGGCTATTGGTCAAAAGTTTTCTGGCTGCACCCACTTCACCTGCCTGTCACGCGACGTCACGAAACCACGAGAACTCACTGCATCAAAGTGACGTGTACGCATCAAAGATGCAATAATATGCCAAACAAAACTGAAATTTCTTCTGAATAGCCGCAGGCTGCCGCGTTCCGAAAGGAACAAAAGATGGCTGCCGCCGATCGCTCAGGCGCTGGGTACTCACCCCTACAGGAGAGCATGGGTTTATTTGCGTATAATGAAACTTCTTGCGTGGCCATGTAACGTTTTGGAGCACTTTCGGCACGTTTACGACCTCAATCGGCCAACTCTTCTTTGCTAAGAATCCGTTTTAGCTGCAATTCTTACGCTTCCGTTGCATGCCGCTGCAGTTTTCGACTAGCCACCGCAAGCTAAGTAAAGGAAAGCGGACCAATTGCAGACGCCGGCACCACCTTCCTCATCAGGTTATCGATTTTAAGTGCAGTGGCTCGACCCTATCGAAACTCTCTCCACTTGAGTCTGCTGCCTGCCTCTTAATTGTCAGCCAATTAGAAAAGAAAAGCTGCTTAGTGTCGGCAATGTTATTCGTTTTTCAAGCAAACAAATGTGACCTCCTATAAATGAGGAGAGCATTTGATTGGTCTTTTCAGACAACCCTGCGGGTGACCGCCTGGTGCTTGCCTCGGCGGTTACGCAAGTTTGACGTCAGGAGATTGGAATAAAAACATATTGGAATAGTTTTACATTATAGGGCCCCTGCATAACGCCGAAGCATAGAAAGGCGCTTAACGCTTTTCATACAGCCCGAAAAACAACTTCTGCTGCTAAACTGTTTATAAAAGAGACAAAACAAAAACTTCCAACTACCGTCATAACAATGCCTTCAGTTTAAAAACTGCAAAGGTGCTTCCCGGAGCGACCAATTTATTGTTCTCTAATTTTTTCGGCTAAATGCGAAACTGCGAGGGAGTGAGCTTATCGCATGGTTCATGCTCCAAAAGCGTTTGTGGTTGCATATATTTAGATTGGGTGAATGTAGATATTTCTGCTAGATATTTCTTCAAGTCTCGCGTTTTGCTTGCGGTAACTTCCCAAAATTATTTAGAGTGGTTTCCAAGAACCTTAAAAATACTGCTACTTTGAAACTAAACGGAAACGGCAGCGCACACACTGCTGATGCATTCCCCGCAAACACAGCCTTTCATCCGTGTACGCTAGCAGTTATTCAACTACACGTCTCTGTGTGAAAATTCTTCATGCTAACACAATTTCGAGATATATACGTAAAGCGTGTCACGAGAATTTCACTACACATGTGGCAGAGCGTTCATCTTGGCCGGATCTGGCGCCACGAAATGAAATCTACCACACTGGCTGCGCTACACACAATCCGCTTAGTGGCGGCTCAGTATCAAGTTAAAACATGGTGTACTTCCTTTTTTACGCATATCAACTATGACGCTAAAATGAACAAGCGTGAGCAATCGCTTGCTGTAAAACGTTCCGTATAGTAGAAGTGAGAACAAGAGCGCATTATCAAATCATGAAAACGACAAACTTATACTATGTCCGAGTCGCCTGGGGCATAGTATCGGTTTACTTTCCGTAAACGAAGTAACGAAATCGAACTTTTAGTATGCGGCTTTTCGCTGCGCCGCAACAATGTATTTTTTTTCTTTTGGAGAGCCAGGGCAACGAAATTAAAAAGAACACGCGAAGAGAAGCATGCTGGTCACAATCGAATGCCTACTTTGGGCACTTTATATGGCTACCGCAGTAATATTGAAGAAAACATGAGACGCTTCGTCCACAGAGAACCATGCGTATACTGCACGGTATCCTACACCGGCGAGACAAGAGCTTCCGGAGAGGGTGCGCTCAAGCGAACGCGTTGCAATCCGTCGAGTCCCCACAGTAATGGCGGCGAGCGACCATTTTTTTTTCTTGTCGTCTGCTAGTGAGAAAGCGTCCAAAAAAGTTATTGCTGATTTAATGACGTGCTTTGGGTCGTCAATTCCCGAATTGTCAGGTTTCCTCCATAATTGCTAATTAAGCAGGTATTTAAGATATCTTCAATAATTATTTCCTATATTTTGCTGAATACCGAGTTCCTAGCGGTCCCAAATACTCATAACCTGATAGAATATCAGGAAATATTCTAAAAAGATTACCTTTTCTAAATATTAGCTGCGGCTGAAACAAGACACTGTATTTGTGACCTGAAGTCAAACTACAACAACAACATAATGAGAAAGAGACGGTTATCTAGGACTGGGAGAGCGGGCTTTTATTCCACATGACGAAACTGATACAAAACAAATACAAATATACAAAACTGGGGCCTTATAACACAAAACTATTCCAATATGTTTTTATTCCAATCTCCTGACGCCAAATTTGGGTAACCGCCGACGCAAGCATCGGGCGGTGACCCGCAGGGTTGTCTGATCCAACAAATCAGACGCTCTCCTCGCTTATAGGAGGTCACTTTTGTTTGCTTTAGAAACGAATAGCATTGCCTACAGTGAGCGGCTTGTCTTATCTAATCGGCTGACAAGAGGCAAGGAGCCCGCTCAAGTGGAGAGGGATTCGATGTGGTCGAGCCAGTGAAAAGGTTGGTGCAGGCGTCTGCGATTGGTCTGCTTTCCCCTACGCGGCTTGAGGTGGCCGGTCGAAAATCGCCGCGGCATGCAGCGGAAGCTGAAGTGTGCCGCTAAAACGGATACTTAGCAAAGAAGAGTTGGAAGAGCGAGGTCGTAAACGTGCCGAAAGTGCTTGAAAACGTTACGCGCCCACGCAAAATGTTTTATTGTACTCAAATAAACCCAGGCTCTCCAGCAAGCGCGACTAGCCAGTGTCTGAGAGATCGGCGGCAGCTATCTTTTATTCCTTTCAGAATGGGGCAACCTGCGGTTGTTCAGAAAAAAAAAATTCAGTTTGGTGCGGCATATTAATCCATCTTTACCACGTACATGTCATTTTGACGAGGTGAGGTTTCGCGGTTTTATGTCGTCGCGTGACAGACATTAAAGCGGGTGCAACCCAAAATCTTTTGACCAATAGCCGAGGGCTAATGGCGAAAAGCATCGAATCAGAAATGACCATTTTTCTTTTGTTCGGTCGAATCCTGCTTAATCAGCCTTCACACATCATATCAGATGGGGAGCTATCGCGGTTTTCGTGACGTCCCCTGACAGACAGGCGAAGTGGGGATGGTTCAAAAAATGTTTTTACTATCGCGGCGGGCTGATTGCAGAATTGCAAAAGAAACGTTTGGAATGGCTTTACATTATAGTACCCCTAATAAATGGAATACTGTATAGAGGGTGTGCAAGCTTACTGTACTGTATCCAGTGAGCCCCGTTTTAAAGTATGCGAATGCAACGTAGCTGCACAAAACCAAGGTAATGCTGTTTACCGTCACTTGGGGATATTTAGATTATTTTTTTCTCATTCTACCTAATGACAATTACTCCTCATGAATTATACAGCTTTAGAATATTATAATTAGTTGAAGAGTATCAATGAGAAAATCGTAGAGCAACATAAAAAACTACCGATACAGCTTTCTGTTGCTCGTGATTTGCTACACAGAAGTGTTTTTCCGAGCTGTAAAGCAGCCCGCGAATACACGCAAAGGGCATCGAGCAGCCAGTCGCGCGCTAATTTTGCGTTCACTTTTATGTAGCACGTATTGAGCTATACAAAGCTGTATCGGGAGTTTCTCACGTTGCTCTATAATTTTCCCATTGACACTTTTCATCTAATTAAAACATTTGGAAAGTCGATTTATTATAAAGACTAATTATCGTATTAGGCGGATGAAAAAAAATGTAATACGAGTATCTTCAAGGGACGGCAAAAGAACATTACCTTGTTCTGACTAGGTATGTGACATTCGCCCTTTTTAAACTGTGTCTAATATTAGCTGGGTCATCCTATTTATAATGACCCCACGTGAACCATGACGGGACATGAGCTCACGAGGGTTGCAATGTGGGCTTGCTGGTAATGCATCATCAAGGGGAGACAAAAGACACAGCGCTGTGTGTGTCCTTATGTGTCTTCTTTTGTCCCGTCTTTGAATCGCACTACCGTACTCCCCTTGGAGGGACATGAGCGCACCGCACATGAAACGTTCCGCTAAGGCGAGTAGTTTAGCGACCACTTGGCGAACTGAACTTTTTAGCCTGCACATTATGCACCTATTACGTTGGAGGTTGATAAAGCTGCAATCGGCAATGCTACGCCACTGCAAGTTCGGCACATCGGGTACACGAGCTCGGGCTGCTGGTTACTGTAGCATTCTTTACCATTTACGCCCAGTCAATCCGGCGAAAAGAGGGAGTCTTGAGTGACCCCCCCGGCTGGCACCTGGAATCCGAGGCCCACAGCCCCCTTGCCTCACTTCATACTGCGCTACTCGGCAGCAGGAGCAGTACAATATGAGCAATTCTCCTTTATGTGTTATCACAGTTGCCACACCGGGTGTCCACTGCTAGCAGTAATGTAAGTGGGCGCCTGTTCCCGGAAATGTACATACCTTGAAGCGTAATACGGGAGCGAATGTAGGGAAAATATAGCAAATGCAGTCCCAGGCGGTCGCGTTTATTGGAGAACTAGTTGTCAGATTGCTGTGGACAACGCTGACTAATGACCACAATTTACTATATACAACAGACACTTTGCCTATGGACAAAGATTTGTGTTTAGCCGAAAGGGTAGCGACGTCCAACAATAATCAACCCATGCAGTTTGAGACAGATAATCTGAGTAGTTAGAGCTACTCGAAACACAAATTGGGGCAGTCGTACAATTTCACACATAAGGCAAGAAGCAGATACCACACCTAATTAATCAAATATAATTAACAGCATTGACTACATGCAGCGCCCGAAGGCATCACGGCGTCCGCTGTATAAGTGGTTCGAGGGAATCAAAAGTTTAGTTCTTGAGGTAAGAAGAATTGGTTCCCCAAGAGGCCAGCTTCCTGCAATAATGCGCTGGGCTTCAGTGACAAAAAGTGAAAATTTTGCACCTGATATCCAAAGAATGTACACCGCACGTGGCAAAGTTGACACTTCTGTATGCATCTTTTTTAAGAGAATGTCCATTCATTCAATTACTTGTAGAGGTATTTCACAGCTCTATACCCACTCATCGCATATTCAGTGTCGTTGCGCCTTGTGCTAGTTTGGGTGGCAAGGCGGTCAATGAGTCTGCATGGCCTGCTACTCGATGACTAGCGATGAGGGCGCGAGGATGACCTGTTAGTGGTGTGCTTCAGCTGGGATCGCAAGAGAACAGGTCAGAGCCCCGGAAACCGCCTTCATGACTAGGCTATAGCATTTACAAAAGCCTCTAATTACATAACGTCCTCACACGCAGTGGCCAGCTGTGGAGTTTGCCGAGGGATTTACCTGGGAATGCGACCACTAGTCTTTCACATGCTAGTTGCTTGCATGAATGTGCTGGTGGGTTGCAAAATTCGCACGACTGATAATGTTTATGCAGGCGCGCGTAATGATAGAGGCCTTCAACTGGTGGACAAGCTGCAAGATTGAGACGGCAGGTGAACGTCATTGAGAGACCGATTCATCGAATGTCTTGAGGCCTGCTTCCCTGCGAAGAGTAGCAATGGAAATGAGGTGTGGTAGACTCGTGGTGGTACGCTTTGCGTCTTTGCCAACCACTAGCCATTTCCCGTGCCTAAGCGATATATGCTAAGCGAGCCTTGTTTGTTTACAAGCGACAGTTTATTAAACAAGCCTTGACTCTATAAACAATATTTAAATGATAAACCACCGTGTGCTCCAATACACAATGCACATAGGGTCCGGCTATCTCAATTTCTTGCCCTTTTGAGGGATGCGCTTATCATCAGTTAGTCAAATGATGTTGTAGTAGAAATGAATGTCTCTTCAGAGCCTCTTCATAGGGGTACACTTAGTGGCAAATAACTCGAATCACACGTGCGATTGTTGAAGTAAATGTCTATCAGTTAGTCTTCTTTACTCAAGCACGGTTTAGCCTCTCGAACATTATATGCCAACAAGTATACCTATGAGGTAGAGATTACTCTGGCGTGCCCCAATGCTCTGTATTGGGCCTTTACATTTCCTGATCTGTATTAATGACTTAGCCGCTTGTGTACACTCATCAATTCCCCTCTTCGGAGATGACTGTGATGTTTACCGCGAAATTTCAAGTAACGTAAACGTTACACCTCGTTGGTAAAGAACTTGGCACATGGAACTAAACACTAGCAAATGTAATCTTCTGCGCATTTTTTGTACTAACGTACCTCCTGTTATTTATACCTTAAGTAATGCTACCATAGTATCTGTTACGTCTTATATGTACTTGGGAATTTATATAACATTTAATCTGAGCTGAAAATATAACAATAATTGCGTTATTAACAATGGTAACCGCATACTAGGATATGTACGACGTAACTTCCATCGCACAACCGTATTATGTCGATGAAAGCCACCCTCTTTTTGCAGTCAATTGTTTCACGTCGCAAAGCATGTCGTCTTATTCTTTGCCATAAGATATACCGTCATGCCATTTTGAAAGCTCAGTTTGCTACGACACCATAGTCTTCGATTATCATTACGACAGGCACGTTACTACTTGTGACACTATGTCTTTCTTAATAATTAGTCCCACGCACGTCCAATGACGGGAACCACCTACCTTCCGATATCGTTTCCATTTCGGACAATTACCTATTTTCGCAACCACAAACAATTCCATTTTGATGATGCATCAGGTGTTCTTTCTGTTTTTCCTTTTTATACGCTATTCTTAAAATTGCGCCTTTATTCGAACTTTCTGTTGCTAGCCTAACATTGCCTTCTCACAGGTATCGTAGATGTTAATAGATGTTATATTTTCATTCGATATCTTAGATGCCCCAATCACCATGTAAAGCTGGGTGCGCTTGCGGGTAAAGAAAAATTAATGAATAGGAATTACTACAAGTTTAGACATAACCTCAAATCTAACGTATTCGATATTTAGTAAAAAGTTAATTTCAAAAAATACTGCCTTCATCGGAGGAAAAGGCGGTGTTATGGAACACCTGCAAAACTTACGGGCTGCGGAACGCAGTAGAAGGTCGATAGCAAGATTACACCATTATATTCTGAGGCTCGTCCACGTCCACAGGAGAATGCGTCACCATGTTCCAGAGCATTAAGAAAAAAAACATATTGGTTTATCTCCAGTTGTTAAAACCAGGTTTATCGTAATATTGTGTAATACATTTATCTACTTTACATCACCTCACAGAAATTGCGTAAGTCCACAAATTAAAGATTATATTTAAACTCTGTAACTGCCACTGGCTGTCCCGATGTCGACTACAACATTGCAGCTGGTGAAAGATTCAAGCAACGTGGGCAATAATGTGGCATTACAAGAATTTTTTTCATCCTAGGACCGCTTTCAGATTAAGCTAGTTCGCTTACAAACTTCTGGGTCAGAACTGATGTGCGGACATCGCCAAAGATGTATATGTAATATTTATTTGCGGCGTTATACGATGGGAGAGTGGTAGGTTTCTCAGGGCCTATACCACGACATCACTGAACTTTTTCTCTTGGACCAAACAGTGGCCGTGGTCATCCGTCCTACAGGAATTGCCAGACGTTACTTCCCCGTATTTACTCACACTTTTAAACAGAACGTTTCATTGCACAGTATGACCACATTTTCCTCTCTCGCAAGAGTAACATCGCCTACATTTGCAGCAGATTACTTATGGCAGGCAGCTCTGACTCCTTTCAACACACCTGTGGAGCGTATTGGCATTTCTTCTCCAGCCACCTTGAAGCTCAGGCGCCACCAAAGTGAAAGGCGCGCATTCGGACGTTCCCTTTAACAATGCACCGCACTGTAAATATCATTCAAGTTGAGTCGGTGTACACTATACGTATGTCCTATTGAAATATTGAGCAGATGGCATCACTTTCGCAATCGACATACGCACAGTTTGTTTTCAGTCAAGCCCTTAACGGAATAAAAATAAATTCAAGATTTCCTAGATGTCATTCAGGCCACTGATTGCCCCGTTCTGAACAGAACTCGTCTGTAGCATATACCTTATTTGTGAATTCATAATACGTGCGTAAATAACTTGTTTGAGCAGCCGTTCAAAGGTAGACGAAATTACTGAGTACATCCGCGAGGTCGTAAGGGAACAAATGTTCTGCTTTGTTGAGTGCAACCGACAGCTCGTTCTGTAGAAACAATGATTGGCGGTACATTTTCTTGACACCACTTGAGCCATTTAGAGTCCCTGCAGTAAGCACTCTTCTCTTCTGCTTTTGCGCAATTGCGTACATTCGATGACTCCTGCGGAAATCACGTCTGAGCTTCCTTTAGAAGGCTGGATAGATGGGCACGTTTCTTCGAGAGCTTGTTATACGAACGAGAGGAGAAGACGTTGAATGTTAAGTTTATGTGTTATGAATTCAGGTTCAACAAATTTGTGGGCAGGTACTTGCGTACGGGCACAACTGTGCAAGGTGAACATTTCAGTCACCGCTGTCAGGCTCTTAAGAAGGATCACGAGCAGCCTAAACCACAGGCACGTTACTCATTATTGTCGGGAATTATGCAAAAACCGATATGCTTTGAGCGATATTATTGGCACACTTAAGCTGCTCGCGTTTTTTTTTCTGAACAGTTCGGTGGAGCTGCAAACTTTGTTGAATATAGAGTTAGACATGCTTTACATTAGGTAAAGCCGCAAATTAGCCGTAAAATGCGGCTAATTTTCTTCTAGTCCATTGAGGGTACCGTACAAGCCACAGTACGCATTGTTTTGTATTTCTGTATTTGTACCAAATCCACAATCGGCCGTTCGTCTGTTCCAGTCCCTGCTTTGGCAGCCTCGCAGGTATGATATATCCAACCGTAGGCCTCACGGATATGATACACGTGAAGAATGCAATGTTGGTAATAACTTATGGAATCGAAACATCGAGATTGCGAGGGGAGAAACTTGCTGTGCAGTGACCGAGCAGAATAAGGCGGATCAGGGGAGTATATAATATATAAAAAATGTTAAGCGCAACCGGAACCACCGAGACAATGATGTCTTGGTATGTAGGGGGACATATCTCGTTCAATAACTAAATGTGGATATTTACGTAAAGTGAAATGGAAAAGAGCCAAACACTGAAAATATCCACACATTTGATCCCTGGTCGCCCTAATTTCGAAAAGAGCAGAAAAGATGGCTTCTCTTCACACCAACTGTTTCCATGAACATGCGCAACAACCTATAGATAGCGGTTGCGTAAATTGTAGAGAACGTTTTTCCGATTCTCGTCAAACGTATCCAACCAGCCGTATTTTTAATGTGATAAAAGCATGTATTCACAATTATGATGTCAACAGGCATTTTATTGTAGGCGAGCTGGTCATCCAGATCCTGACAAAGGTGCAATGGCTGGATTCAGGACGCACGAAAATTCACTTCTTGCCAAAGCCTTGGATGCCTTCGTTTCCTCCCACGCCTCCTCCGAGGCTAGCGAGAGCTTCCTTCGGAGCCATAACGATCAAAGCTGAAATGTAGATGAAAGCAGTTTGAGGACTAATAAAGGGGGCCTTTGTAACAATAACCGTTCACCACAATGACGTGTTATTTCTGGCAAGAGGTCAGAAGTTGAATTTATCATTATTGAGGCAGAATTTTAGAATAAATGTTCTGGTGCTCAGATGAAGAAATCGAAAAATATTTTTGCGAATTTTTACATAAAAAGACAGGCGATAACCGTGCTCGACTGTATTTCCATATCCCAATGTCTAAGGAAGCGGCATCGTTTTTCGTTCACTGACTGGTAACAACCTCTCTGAGAAGCAGCGAATAAATGTTTTGCAATTGAAAACGCCCACTGGGCATCTGTCCTGCTCACAGCGTGTCTCGCCGAAAACGGTTGCCCGAAAAGCAGTAGCTGCTCATTTCCTGTTAAAACTTCGACATCACACAGAGCGCTAGGCAAATTCAGAATATGGTTCACATGTTCTCATAGTTCCATATTTTTTTCATTTAATTTGACAAATTCATGTATTAGGGCACGTGCAATTATTCTAATAAAAAGCAATAACAGCAGAATTGGAGAACAACCAATTACAACAGGATGTAATAACAACAGGGTTGAGTGTTCAAAAGCTAATAACAGGTATGTCTGTTGTTGTATCACCAGTTCACTAAGCAAACCAGGGCTCAACATTAATTTCTTCAACAGACATCGTTTAGTACCATAGCCTACCGAAAAATAGCGCTGAAGTTGAGGAAGAATAACCATAGCTGTACCACACGAGTTTTTACAGCGTAAGTTCGATGGTAGTGGTTAATGTTTAATCGATATATATATATATATATAATCGGAATCTTTTCGCTAATTTTGGCGCCCGTATTGCACTTGCAAAGGTTTACTTCGAACTCTTTTAGTTCCACATTTTCTTTGCAAAGGCCTCAACAAAACATTTGATTATTTTGGTATAAGCCATTGGAGGGTAGCTTCTTATTATTTGTATAGTCCTCAAAAGTTCGGGAACATGGTAGCGCACTTTTCCTCCGATATTTATGTGTATGACGTGAATGCGTGACATCAGAATGCAGAACGGTAAAGTACTTTTTCTGTCACTGGCTCAATGATGAGCAGCTACTGTTACTATAAAAAATGTCCCGCTTCCATGACCGACATATTATCATAAAGAGATGTGACTGCTTTGCAATCGTAATACTTTATTCTGGATTTTACATTTACTTGTGTTAGATTTTAGACTTATGTTGGCTAATTGTTGCTTTTGTTTTGTCATGATGTGAAAACGTAAGCAATAGATAGAAAGCAAATGGTTATCTTTACCAATTACGATTGCGGCGACCGACAGGAGGTCCACTCCAAACTGACGGTTCATGTTGCTTTGTGCTGCAGGAAAATAAATTGAGCCACCTATGAGTTCAACAGGAAAACTGCACTGGCTCTCAGTTAATAAGCATTTTACGCTAAACGCTGACGCGGCTACCGTATTTGCAACATTGGATTGCATTAAAAGACAGCTAATAGGGTTGTATAGATACTTATATCTTTTGGAGAGGGAGATCAAGCCCCTATACATGTGATCAGCAGCTTCTTAAGATTGATTAGCGGAAAATAAAGTTCCACAGCCAGGCATGCTACATGCAGTTTCATGCTCGCTTTTTGTAAAATGGAAAACCATAATCTACATTAGTATATGCATTTGCAGCCGTACGACGAATTACTGCTTTATTTGCGTGTTAAGATATGTTTTCTCTTCTTCTTGAATGACTCCATTTCTTCACTGCGCTTAATTTATATCGACAACAAAAAACCGCTGTTCCACCTTAGGGTGTACCCTAATAAGTGTCTCACAAAGCAGATGACTGTTTCGAAACTTCACCAACTCTAAGGAATCTCGTTCCTCAATCGAGCAAGCATAGGCTTCATTCCTCAGTGTCTTTTTTCTTTCAAAAATATAATAATGGCCTCATTAGCCTTCGAGTAGAATTCTTTTCAGTGGAACCAATTTGTAGATAAGATTTGAAATGGAAACTCGCAAGTCCTGACATACCTTTACATGTGGATCAAACTATCTAGAACGGTTTTCACATTCAGTATGTTATACCTAACTATGAAAATTTTATATGGCGTATTCATAAACACGATATGACATTTTCTTTTCTTTTCAGATGATATATAAATAAACCAGTATACATAGGGCGTGCAGTGGCGATACAACTTATGTGCCGAAAAAGCGTGCGACAAAACATGGCTCGATATCGAGCAGCGAAAAGGCCCATTCTCACCAGTGAGACTGTAGATGGCAGCGTCTGAAACGTACCTAGGTGAAGGGATGAATTTGTGAAGGTTCAGGCCTCGCTTATATCCTGCAAGAAGTACTTGGGGTTCCTCGTTTTATGAACTGTGGCGAATAAAACAAATTAAAACAATAAAAGCGCAATTTTTCGGAACGTCTCTGTAACGAACATTTGACCTTCATTATGGAAGAGCAATGGTTCAATAAAAATTGTACACGATATTTAGAAAAAATAAATTTCTCTAATGAAATGTTCATCCCCCAATAGCGCAACATAAAAATGGAAAGAATGGCCAACAGAAAACTTGGATGATTGCTTCAAACATCCGGTAATATTGGGTTTTACCTAATTAGAAAGTAGGAGCGCCATGGGGGCAAATGCTTGCCTTGTATTTTTCGTTCTTTCAAATGACATTGAGTGTAGAGCAGCTGCCATGAAGCAATGATCCCATCACAGCATCATTACTTCCTCTCTCTCAATTTTATATTGCCTTTTGCAGTCTCCATGCAACCGCTATGACCAGGTTTTGGAATTATTTGCATGTCGTGGTTAGGGCAGCGACAACAGGAAGAAGGCGATTTAAAACCCTAAGAAAGGAGGCATCAGCTTGTTTTGTATTTTCGGTTGCAACTATTGCTGGTTTTGCTACTTGTACATACTCGTCAAAAGTAGCTCATGACAGCGACCTGTTTCTCTAACCTTTTTCAAAATGTGCGCCACAAAGCAGCGACCGAATGAAAACATAGAAGATAGCCCACATTAACTACAATGACGTTTTACTCTTATAGTGAAGAGTACGAATGGAAATATGCATAACATATTACGTCGTAGTTAAGTAAAATAGAATATGTTTATTTCAATCTGCGAAAGGCATTACACTTGATAACACATCTTAAATGTTGTCACTGGAACAACATCCGTGAGATTCATACTGTAACTGCTAATAAGGAATGGTGATAGCAAAGAAGATTGTTGAATTTCAATGGCCAGAGGTTGTCTCAGCTTGTTGGATTATGAAATGAATGCTTCTAAAGCAAGCAGCTTTTTTTCCTTTTGAGATTCGTTGTTCAAAGATTTCGCGACTGCAATTTTATTTGTTTATTACTCAGACGTTTTGAAACAAGTGTACTCAATTTTTCTAGCTTGACAGCAGCTTCGGTTTCTGTCTTTAAAACTTCGTGCTTGCGTTATTTCAAAGATTTTTCTTTAGGTTTGACGGATTTCGTTTGCAAAGTGATTTGGCTTTTGATATTTGTTGCCGTTTTTGCGCAATAAAGAGTTGAATATGTTGTCTGTGTTCGTAACAATATCGCTTTCTGAAGGTTAGCTTCATTTGAAATATCTTTGCATGAAACACACAACCAAAAAACATCCCATTGTTTTTACTCAAATGACTAAGCACGATGTTGAGCGGCGTAAGTTACTGCAGTGGCAATATGACATGAATGAGGAACACTTCTTTCAAAATTAAAGTTAAAGAAACGCAGTGGATAGTCTCCTATGAAACAAATGATCGGAGTGTTATGATCAGACAGTATACTGAACTGTTGTGTTCCTTCAATCTACACCTAAAAATAAAATTGGAAATAAAAGTAGGAGGAATTGTAATGTCAATTAACTTGTAATGTTAAATTTTACAGGCCTAACGACTACGAAGAAATCTTATATTGAATTTTCGTTTCGTTAGATTAACAGTAAACAATTGAATTTCATAATATTACCAAAATTCACAGTTTGTTTACCATAACCTTTCTCTTCGATGCAAGATGCACTAATGTAACACACTCGCAGTACAACAAATATAATCGAAAACCGTACTCATTTCATTGGCAAAATAGTGTAAACCCCAAGAACACCGTATAGAAGAGCTCTTGCCGAGATAATAAGAAAATATTATACGGGAACCTATACAACCAGCTTCACTTAGATTTGTTGCATTTTTATTATATTTTCGGCCGTATAAATGGTGTGTGGGTGTCATATTACAATGCAGGTATATTTTCCTTCAAGAAGGTTTGAAAACAGCGTGGTAATTGAAGAAATTAATTGGTTTCTGTCACGTGTTCACACCTGCGCCTTATTATGCAATGCATGAAAGGAGGTCTTCTTTATAACAGCAGTGATGTGTCTTTCCCATGAAGGTATTTCGCATTAGCAAGTTAACGTGAAGCCCACTGACCAGTGTTGATATCACAACTGCGTGGCAGGGAAACGCTCTATTAGAGTGCTGTACGAGTTTTCTGATAAAAAAATATCAGTCCATAGATGCGTGTGGTTAAAAGAACGATGCCTACCAGACAGGCAAGTCGTTATCACTAGGAAAATTGAAGAAGGCTTTCAAAATATAGGTTTCGCAATGAAAAAATTCCTGAGATTTGTGTTACTGTTTATTAAATGTTGAACATTTTCCTCCCAATAAGGTATTGTAGCTTTAATTTCGCGATCAGCTTCGACGGCATCCTTAAGCTAATTGTGTATCGTTTGTAGTTGGCCCTCCAACCCATATTAGGACATTGTTATTGGATAACAATTGTAAAGACTGCTGCCCAGTCGATGACGGGAACCTCAAAGAGAACGACGCTGTTTGCATTGTTTTTTTTTTTTTTGCTGTATCAGACTTCTGTCTCTATATCCTACACGCTCGGTAAACGATGGAGCTTACTTTCTTAAAAAAAAGTATCTGCATTATTCATAGCAAGTGGAAAGTGTAAATTTATTATCGCTCTTTAAGGTTTAAGGGTGAATGTAAGGCGATTATTCGATACAGATAGTTGTCAGCTGAAATAGTTCTCAGTTCTCCGCATCAGATTATATGGTTATCATTATCATCAGCCTATATATTGTGTCAACTGCAGAACGAAGCCCTCCCCCTGTGGTCTCCTATTACCCCTGCCTTGCTCTAGCTTATTCCAATTTGCAGCTGCAATTTGGCCAATTTTATCTCCCCACCTAGTTTTATGACACCCTAGACGGCGCTTTCCTTCAGTTGGCACCGATTCTATGCTTCCAGCAGTGCGCTGGTTTTCTGACCTGCGCATTACATGGCCGACTCCGTTCCATTGTTTTCTCTTAATGTCAACAAGAATATCGGCTATTACCGTTTTCTAGCTGATCCACACCGCTCCCTTCCTCTCACTTAGCGTTGCGACTAACATCTTTCATTCTATCGTTCTATGCGTGGTCCTTAACTTGTTCCTGGAGCTTTGTTAACCTCCAAGTTTCTCCCCATATGCTAGCACTGGGGAGTGCAAAGATTGTACACTTATCTTTTCAGCGATAGTAGCAAGCCCCCAGTCAGGATTCGGTAATGCCTGCTGTATGCACTCCTAATCATTTCTGATATTTCGTAAATTTCCTTTTCATGCTTGAAATGGGGTTCGGCCGAAAGGACAACTAAGCGGAACGAAAACGGTGCACCTGTGAGCCCTGTAGCTATTGTTTGCACGATTAAAGGCATAAGGTAGGAAGGAAATTGTAGAGCGACATGAAAAACTCTCGGTACAGATTTCTGTTGCACTATAAGTACTACATAAAATTGTTTTTCCGAGAATAAAAGAAGCAAATGAATACACGCAAAATACCTACATTGGTCAGCCACACGGCAATATTGCGTGCAATTGCAGGCTCCTTTCAGGCTAGGAAAAGCACTTTTATATCGCACGTATTCAGCAACAGAAACCTGTATTAGGAGATTTTCACCTCGCTGTACTGAGACCACAATGTATGCGGGCAGTGGAACAGGACCGCTTCTTCAAAGCTTCAAGACTACGACACCAAGCAGATGGTGGGGCTAGTTAAACAGACGAGGCAGCGCTTTGTATTGTCTGTTTGACCCGGCCGGTCGTTTGCGCTGTTTCGCTGCGTTGAACGTCAACCAGCTAGTTCTTCTTAGAACCCTTTTGGTGTGCTATCCTTCGAAAAGTAGGCACGCGAGTCTGCCCATGAGACTGGGGCCACATGATTTGAGGTTCACTCTTCCTTACACACGGTTTTTTTTATTGGAAGGCACACTACTGCCCTGAACAGTCGGTGGAGTATTGGTACGAGCGCATATGGTATGCTGAAACAATGCTCTCGTTGTACGGCAGATTTCCGAAAATAATTCAGTTTATTCCCCACACTGATGAAAACGCCTTCTGTTAAGGTTTGCAATGACTTTGGGAAGTGCTCAATTATAGCTGGCGTTCTTCGGTTGACAGACTTCTATTTACTGTGCATTTACAATAGGCATTCTTCTTGTTTGTTCTTAATTAGTATTAGACAAATTCAAGTGTTTTGTGCGTTCGCTACACCATGGTGTACAGTAGAAAAGCTGCAGCTTTTTATACTATTCAGAATAGCAAAAAAAAAAAGAAAAACTAGGAGGAAGCGTTGTTTAGCGTGGGAAAGAAAAATAAACTATGCAGATTTGCCTTTCCTTCGGTATGCGTTACCAGAATGTTACCTACCTATTGCGTTCAATACAAAAGGTCCTCAATCCTTGTTCTTAGATGTCCGCAACATCATCTACTGCAATATCGATATCATGTCCTCATATATTATTGATATATATGTTCAAGACTATATCGAGTAAAAGAAAACAGAATACGCAATAATGTTTCACGAGCGCACTGAAATAAATTTCGTGAACCTTGCTTGAAGTCCTACACAAAACGTTAGGCACAAGAACTCTCATGCAGTTGGAGTCGTGGTAACAACTGCAACTCCATATGAGCCGTCTGAGAAAATAATGCCAAGAAGCTCACATTGTCTGAACCTTCACACAAAGTCTTAGGAGCTTCGTGTACTTCTACAAAAGGCCAGTACAAGCGCGGTTTAGGTTCGCACATGTTTGGGCCACACAAGACGACGCGTTCGCTTTCTTCCCTTGATTTAAAGTGAAACCAGCTTTGTGGGCCTGTCAGTAGATGCATGACTCGGTTCTCGATGCACAGAGCTTCACTTCTTGCGAAAGCCTATTTGACCAGTTCCTCCGACACCACCACCGAGCACGGAAGCTTCATTGGGAGCCGTGGTTATCTGAGCTGAATACGAAACAAACGCAATGCTTGTTAGGTGCATGTGTTTCTTGCATTTCTTCATGAATGCAATGCATTCTTGATAACTAAACTTGGTGACCTATGTTTCAGTATACAAAAGTGCTTCATTCATCTAATGAGCTGGTGCATAGCCCCATAGCCCTTCCTGCCCATGCGCTGATGCAGCCACAGTTTTGAAAATTGACAAATTAAACTCGCGGTCCCTAGAAAGAGAGTATCTTATACTTATTATCACATTTTACCTATGAGCAGCCGCAGTATTTATGGCGGGAGGAGAAAAATGCTCACTGTAGTCTCAGTTATGCAACTTATGCCTATATTGTTGCCGACGAAGTTGTTAGAAGCGCAATAGAGAACTCAGTTGTGGGTTATTGATGTGCTTCACTTACTTCCATCTCAACTGTGATACTTCTTAACGATCATGCGGCTGACAGCAAAAAATTAGTGCAAGCGTGACGCTTTGCTGTTTCCGTGCATGATTAATTGATTCGATATTATCATAGAATCTTTTTACTCAATGTTTCAACGGCGACAGCTACAGGAAAATTTTAACGCACTGACGGAATAACGAGGCGTCCAGAAAAACGATATGAAATGTTTTGATGGCTAGTGTGAATAGCCTATATAGGGTGTTTAAGCCAACACTTTCAACATTTTTAGGAATAAGGCCATAGGTCCATAGCTAATGTCTACAAGTTTACTTTTTTGTTTACATGCGGTATCAAAATTTTTTTTATGTATTTATGCATGTGCACCTGTTGCTCTTCATTTGCACTTATGAATTAACGTTAGTAGACTACTAATACTCCTGAACCAGCTGTACTTTCATATATGTTGCATAAACAGAAAGAATTGAGTGCTGAATCATGCAGTGCAAAAAAGAAAACAAATGCACCGGCAATGAATTAACTGTTTTTATTGCACGATAAAATAAATTAATTTCTTAAAATACATGACTTATGCTATTGTCACGTGGTGGTGACGTTGAGTAACACAGTAGCAATACTGTGAACGACAAAACTAACTTTTATTGGGCGAACCTGTGCCCACAAAACAGGCTACACTTTATAGCACAACGATAGCGGCGAACACGCTCGGCGGTCGTCGAAAATCTGATCAGCGGGTCAAGCGCGTCGGCTTTTATACAGCAGTCATCGAATGTTCCAGACTAATCGTTGGGACCCGCATGCCTTCTACAAAGTTCTACACAATTCGCGTCAAGCGATGAAATCAGATAACGCGAGGTTTGGCGACAATAGACAGCCGGGTAGAAGCATCGATAACTTTCCAGAAACGTCGGATACATGCAGGCGCGTCCCGCGCTGTGCGATTACAGATTGTTAAGCGGCGAAACGTGGCCGCCCGGAAAAGATAAGTACACGCGTCACTATAATGAAAAGAGACTAAGTATTTACACTACTTCCCCTTAGCAAGCATGGTCGCCAGACTGGCCTTGACCTTTGTGTCGTTAGTCCCAAAGGTGCTGCAGGTGTATGCTGGAAATAAGTAGATGCAGCAACATGACGCAATAATAACAAGTGTGGATTCTTTGTATGTTCATTAAGCAGCTTAATATATTTGCTTAAGCTATCTAAGTCAATACTTGAGACAGTTTAACTATGACTAATGGCTGCTTGTCAATACAATCGATACCTTTATACAATGTTTTATTTTATGGTATGGCAAGCAATTAAACAGACGCAACTGCTGCTCGTGCCAGCAACACTATGTTCCCTTTTAGGACAAGTTCATATATGATGCATTAATTTACTTATCCCAAATCATCTCTGCATTGATTGCTGAAACGTTGCCCAGTTGGACTGTCTGTACATTTTTTTGGCTGGTAGTTAAGTATGCGCGTGCAGAGGGATATACTCAGAAGGCTTGACTGGAGTATTCACAGTATCATGCCAAATATTGTAATTTATTTTGCTTAATACACATTTAAATGTCTCTCTCATGTTCTTAAATGAATGGGTCATTGGTCATAACTTCAACAGTAGGCAGATGGATTTCTAAGTTTCTTACAGGTTTGAGGCCTCTTGGGCATGCTAACAGGTTTCCAAGTTTGGTACACCACATGGGCACCCGAAATACAACGGGATCACTTTGTGTGATGGCACGACAGATATGCACCTCTTAGGAAACAGAACTGATACTATAGTTCGAATGAATTCTATCACCGTAAATTATTTAAGGTGCTTTCAAAGATGAAAATGTTTTCTAGGGTTTGGAGGTTCAGGACTTTTAGTTAACGCAAAAAAGAACAAGTTCGGTAGGAAATACCATGTCAGTATGCTTGACTTTCATCTTTTTTTTTTCAATAAATGGGATCGATTTCCCTCCACTTGTTATGAGTTGAACCGTTTTAAAAATATAGTTAACAGAGAGATTCTCCGGAAACTTCTTATCACATATAACAAAATACCATACCTATGCGGTCATATTAAAATTTCCCGATATTTTTCCAAGCCTTCCCTGGCTGTTTTCCTGAATACGTGCTGGCAATCTATGACGCCCGCAGCTTAAGTGCTATAAAAGATATTGTGGTTCAATGCTTGCCAAGTACTGCCAGTCCATAATATTTAGATAAAACAAACAACACGTCTGTCACTTTACATGCAGTATTAAACCCAACTGACTTAAATACCTTGTTTAATAAAGGTGAGAAAGGCTTGGGCAAGTTCGTGATTGATGGCCACACGAGTACAGCACGGAAGACAAGGACACAGAGACAAACACGTAAAACCAATGCAACAATGTGAGGGAAACCTATTCAATGAGTTATTTTTGCGGTTCTATGGTTGTTTTCTATATAATCTGCTCTCATCCCTGTGCCTCTAGTTAACTTTGTTTACCTCTGGCTAAAGACTACATGGCAATATGAATGAGTTCCATTATGATGTTTCGTTATGTTACAGTATGATAAGCAGTTAGACAACCGTAATGGTCGCCGGTGCCAGCAACGATACGTTTCGTTTCAAGACGGGTTTATGTGACACGCAGTGTACTTATAAAAATAAAAGAAATGCGAGAATTCCAATCGATTCCTATAATAATAATTGCTGAAACAAAGATACCCGGCTTGTCAGGTGTTAATGCAACATGCCCGTGCCGAGCGAACATGGTCAGCATAGTCACTGCAGTTTTGAACAATCACGTTAAGAATTGCAATTTATTTCCGCTGAGAACAGTCTGCAATGTCTCTTTTCTCATACTTCGAGATGACTATATTTGCTACACTTTCAGTGGAATGCACATGAATGGGGGCGTATTGCTCAGGTTACTTATCAACTAAAACTTGTTACGATCTCTGAGGTGTGTTGATAAGGATAGAACAAGTGTAATTTCCAGTAAATTATTTGAATAATCTGCTGGTTATCCCCTGAGAAAAGGCCTCTTTATTTTTGTACAGCGCATATAGGCCCCTATAACGTAAAACTACTCCAATAAATTTTTATTCCAATCTCCTGACGTCAAATTTGCGTAACCGCCGACGCAGGTATCGGGCAGTATCCCGTAGGGTTGTCTGAACTGTCAAATCAAACGCTCTCCTTGTTCATAGGAGGTCACATTTGGTTGGTTGAAAAACGCATAACATTGCCTACACTGAGCAGCTTGTCTTATCTAATTGTCTAACAAGAGACGACGAGCCCGCTCAAGTGGAGAGGGATCCGATGGGGTCGAGCCACTGCACGGAAAATCGATAATCGCACGAAGAGGGTGTTGCTGCCGTCTGTGATTGGTCTGCTTTCCCTTATTGAGTTTACAGTGGCTCGTCGACAATCGCGGCGGCATGCAACGGAAGCTTAAGAATGACGCTAAAGCGGATCCTCATCAAAGAAGAGCCAGAACGAGGTCATAAAGGTGCCGAAAGTGCTCAAAAACATTACACGGCTACGCAAAAGTTTTTCTATACGCAAATAAATCCATGCTCTCCGGCAGGTGCGAGTGGCCAGTGCCTGAGCGATCGGCGGCAGCCATCTTTTATTCCTTTCCGAACGGGACTGCCTGCGGCTGTTCCGAAGAAAATTCACATTTGTTCGGCTTATTAATGCGTCTTTAACACGTACACGTCACTTTGACGCAGTGGTCCCAAATACTCATAACCTGATAGAATATCAGGAAATATTCTAAAAAGATTACCTTTTCTAAAAATTAGCTGCGGCTGAAACAAGACGCTGTATTTGTGACGTGAAGTCAAACTACAACAACAACAGAATGATAAAGAGACGGTTACCTAGGACTGGGAGAGCGGGCTTTTATTCAACATCACGAAACTGATACAAAACTAATACAAATACGCCAAACTGGAGCCTTATAACGCAAAACTATTCTAATATGTTTTTATTCCAATCTCTTGACGCCAAATTTGGGTTACCGCCGTCGCAAGCATCGGGCGGTGACCCGCAGGGTTGTCTGATCCAACAAATCAGACGCTCTCCTCGCTTATAGGAGGTCACTTTTGTTTGCTTTAGAAATGAATAGCATTGCCTACAGTGAGCGGCTTGTCTTATCTAATCGGCTGACAAGAGGCGAGGAGCCCGCTGAAGTGGAGAGGGATTCGATGTGGTCGAGCCAGTGTACTGAAAATTGATAACCGGATGAAAAGGGTGGTGCAGGCGTCTGCGATTGGTCCGCTTTCCCTTACGTGGCTTGAGGTGGCTGCTCGAGAATCACCGCGGCATGCAACGAAAGCTTAAGAATGCCGCTAAAACGGGTACTTAGCAAACAAGTGTTGGCAGAGCGAGGTCGTAAACGTGCCGAAAGTGCTTGAAAACGTCACGCACCCACGCAAAAAGCTTTACTGTGCTCAAATAAACCCTGGCTCTCCAGCAAGCGCGACTAGACAGTGCCTGAGAGATCGGTGGCAGCTATCTTTTATTCCTTTCGGAACGGGGCAACCTGTGGTTGTTCAGAAAAAGAAATTCAGTTTGGTGCGGCACATTAATGCACCTTTACCACGTACACGTCATTTTGACGCGGTGAGGTTTCGCGGTTTTATGTCGTCGCTTGACAGACAGTGAAGCTGCTGCAACCCAAAAACTTTTGACCAATAGCCGAGGGCTAATGGCGAAAAGCATCGAATCAGAAATGATTATTTTTCTTTTGTTCGGTCGAATCATGCATAATCAGCGTGCACACATCATATAAGATAAAGAGCTATCGCGGTTTTCGTGACGTCGCCTGACAGACAAGCGAAGTGGGGGTGGTTCAAAAAAATGTTTTTACTATCGCGGCGGGCTGATTGCAGAATTGGAAAAGAAAAGTTTGGAATAGCTTTACGTTATAGCACCCCTAATAAATGGAACGCAGTATAGAGGGTGTGCAAGCCTACTGTACTGTATCCAGAGAGCCCTGTTTTAAAGTATGCGAATGCAACGTATATGGACAAAACCAACGTAAAGCTGTTTACCATCACTTGGGGATATTTAAATTGTTTTTTTCTCATTCTACCTAATGACAATTACTCCTCATGAATTATGCGCCTTTAGACTATTATAATTAGTTGAAGAGTATCAATGAGAAAATCGTAGAGCAACATAAAAAACTACCGATACAGCTTTCTGTTGCTCGTGATTTGCTACACAGAAGTGTTTTTCCGAGCTGGAAAGCAGCCCGCGAATACATGCAAAGGGCATCGAGCAGCCAGTCGCGCGGTAATTTTGCGTGCACTTTTATGTAGCACGTATTGAGCTATAAAAAGCTGTATCGGGAGTTTTTCATGTTGCTCTATAATTTTCCCATTGACACTTTTCATCTGATTAAAACGTTTAGAAGGTTGATTTATTATATAGACTAATTACCGTATTAGGTGGATGAAAAAATGTAATCCGAGTATCTTCAAGCGACGGCGATACAACATTACCTTGTTCTGCCTAGCTATGTGACATTCGCCCTTTTTTAAGCTGTGGCTAATGTTAGCTGGGTCATCCTATTTATAATGACCCCACGTGAACCATGACGGGACATGAGCTCACGAGGGTTGCAATGTGGGCTTGCTGCTAATGCATCATCAAGGGGGGACAAAAGACACAGCGCTGTGTGTGTCCCTATGTGTCTTCTTTTGTGCCGTCTTTTAATCGCACTACCCTACTCCCCTTGAAGGGACAGGAGCGCACCGTACTAGTGCACCGCACAGGACACGTTCCGCTAAGGCGAGTAGTTTAGCGACCACTTGGCGAATTGAACTTTTTAGCCCTCACATTGTGCACCTATCACGTAGGAGGTTGTGAAAGCTGCAATCGGCAATGCTGCGCCAGTGCACATTTGGCACATCGGGTACACGAGCTCGGGCTGCTGGTTACTGTAGCATTCTTTACCATTTACGCCCAGACAATCCGGCGAAAAGAGCCCCCCCCCCCTCCACCTGGCATATGGCACCCGGGGCCCGCAGCCCCCCGGCCTCACTTGATACTGCGCCACTCGGCAGGAGGACCAGTATAAAACGAACAGTTCTCCTTTATGTGTTATCACAGTTGCCACACCGGGTGTCCACTGCTAGCAATAATGTAAGTGGGCGCCTGTTGCAGGCAGTGTACATACCTTGACGCGCAATAAGGAAGCGAATGTAGGGAAAACATAACAAATGCAGTCTCAGCAGGTCGTGATTATTGCAGAACTAGTTGTCAGATTGCTGTGGACAACGCGGACTAAGGACAACACTTTACTATATAGAACAGACACTTTGCATGTAGACAATCTCTTGTGTTTAGCCGAAAGGGTAGCGGCGTTAAACAATAATCAACCCATGCAGTCTGAGAAACATAATCTGAGTAGTCAGAGCTACTCGACACACAAATTGCGGCAGTCGTACTAATTGACATATAAGGCAAGAAGCAGGTACCACACCTAATTATTCTAATATAATTAACAGCATTGACTACATGCAGCGCCCGAAGGCATCACAGCGTCCGCTGTATAAGTGGTTTGAGGGAATCAAAAGTTTAGTTCTTGAGGTAAAAAGGATTGTTCCCCAAGAGGCCAGCTTCCATCAATAATCCGCTGGGCTTCAGTAACAAAAAGGGAAAATTTTGCACCTGGTATCCAAACAATGTACACCGCACATGGCAAAGTTGACACTTCTGTGTGCATCTTTTTTATGAGAATGTCCATTCATTCAATTACTTGTAGAGGTATTTCACAGCTCGATACCCAATCATCGCACATTCAGTGTCATTGCACCTTGTGCTAGTTTGGGTGGCAAGGCGGTCAATGAGTCAGCATGGCCTGCTACTCGATGTCTAGCGATGAGGGCGCGAGGACAACCTGTTAGTGGTGTGCTTAAGCTGGGATCGCAAGTGAACAGGTCAGGGCCCCGGAAACCGCCTTCATGACTAGGCTATAGTATCTACAAAAGCCTACAATTACATAACGTCCTCACACGCAGTGGCCAGGTGTGAAGTTTGCCCAGGGATTTACCTGGGATTGCGACCACTACTCTTTCACATGTTAGCTGCTTGCATGAATGTGCTGGTAGGTTGCAAAATTCGCACGACTGATAATGTTTATGCAGGCGCGCGCAATGATAGAGGCCTTCAACTGGTGGACAAGCTGCTAGATTGAGACGGCAGGTGAGCGTCATTGAGAGACCGATTCATCGAACGTCTTGAGGACTGCTTCCCTGCGAAAAGTAGCCATGGAAATAAGGTGTGGTAGACTCGTGGTGGTACGCTTTGCGTCTTTGCCAACCACTAGCCATTTCCCGTGCCTAAGCGATATATGCTAAGCGAGCCTTGTTTGTTTACAAGCGACAATTTAATACACAAGCCTTGCCTTTATAAACAACATTTAAATGATAAACAACTGTGTGCTCCAATACACAATGCACATGGGGTCTGGCCATCTCAATTTCTTGCCCTTTTGAGGGATGCGCTTAACATCAGTTAGTCAAATGATGTTGTAGTAGAAATGAATGTCTCTTCAGAGCCTCTTCGTAGTGGTACACTTACTGGCAAATAACTCTAATCACACGTGCGATTGTTGAAGTAAATGTCTATCAGTTATCCTTCTTTACTCAACCACGGTTTAGCCTCTCGAACCTTATATGCCAACAAGTATACCTAAGAGGTAGAGATTACTCTGGCGTGCCCCAACGCTCTGTATTGGGCCTCTACATTTCCTGATCTATATTAATGACTCATCTATAGTAAACTCATCAGTTCCCCTCTTCGCAGATGACTGTGTTGTTTACCGGGAAATTTCAAGTAGCGTAAACGTTACACCTCGTTGGTAAAGAACTTGGCACATGGAACTAAACACTAGCAAATGTAATGTTTTGCGCATTTCCTGTACTAACGTACCTCCTGTTATTTATACCTTAAGTAATGCTACTATAGTATCTGGTACGTCTTATATGTACTTGGGAATTCATATAACATTTAATCTGAGCTGAAAATATAACAATAATTGCGTTATTAACAATGGTAACCGCATACTAATTGCGTTACGAAGTAACTTTCATCGCACAACCGTATTATGTCGATGAAACGCACCCTCTTTTTGCAGTCAATTGTTTCACGTTGCAAAGCATGTCGTCTTACTCTTTGCCATAAGATAAACCGTCATGCCATTTTGAAAGCTCAGTTCTTTACGAGACCATATTCTTAGATTACCATTACGACGGACACGTTACTACTTGTGACATTAAGTCTTTCTTACTAATTAGTCCCACGCACGTCCAATGACGGGAACCACGTACCTTCCGATATCGTTTCCATTTCGCACAATTACCTATTTTCGCAAACACAAACAATTCAATTTTGATGACGCATCAGGTGTTCTTTCTTTTTTTCCTTTTTATACGCTATCCTTATAATTGCGCCTTTATTCGAACTTTCTGTTGCTAGCCAAACATTGCCTTCTCACATGTATCGTAGGTGCTAACAGATATTAGATTTTATTTCGGTATTTTAGGTGCCCCACTCCCCTTTGTAAAGCTGGGTGCTCTTGCGGGTAAAGAAAAATTAATGAATAAGAATTACTACAAATTTAGACGTAACCTCAAATCTAACGTATTCGATATTTAGTAAAAAGTGAATATCAAAGAATGCTGCCTTCATCGGAGAAAAAGGCGGTGTTATGGAACATCTGCAAAACTTACGGGCTGCGGAACGCAGTAGAAGGTCGATAGCAAGATTACACCATTATATTCTGAGGCTCGTCCACGTCCACAGGAGAATCCGTCACCACGTTCGAGAGCATTAAGAAAAAAACGATATCGGTTTATCTCCAGTTGTTAAGACCAGATTTAGCGTAATATTGCGTGATACATTTATCTAATTTACATTACCTCACAGAAATTGCGTAACTCCACCAAATAAAAATTATATTTAAACTCTGTAACTGCCGCTAGCTGTCTCGATGTCGACTACAATATTGCAGCTGGTGAAAGATTTAAGCAACGTGGGCAATAATGTGACATTAGAAGAATTTTTTTCATCCTAGGACCGCTTTCATATTTACCTCGTTCGCTCACAAACTTCTGGGTGAGAACTGATGTGCGGACATCGCCGAAGATTTATATATAATATTTATTTGCGGCGTTATGCGATGGGAAAGTGGTAGGTTTTTCAGGGCTTGTACCACGACATCACTGAACGTTTTCTCTTTGGAACAAACAGTGGCCGTGGTCATCCGTCCTACAGCAATTACCAGAAGCTACTTCCCCGTATTTACTCACACTTTTAAACAGAACGTTTCATTGCAGAGCATGTCCGCATTTTCCTCTCTCGCAAGTGTAACATCGCCTACATTTGCAGCAGATAACTTATGGCCGGCAGCTCTGACTGCTTTCAACACACCTGTGGAGCGTATTGGCGTTTCTTCTCCAGCCACCTTGAAGCTCGGGCGCCACCAAAGTGAAAGGCGCGCATTCGGACGTTCCCTTTAACAATGGACCGCATTGTAAATATCATTCAAGTTGATTTGGTGTACAGTATACGTATGTCCTATTGAAATATTGAGCAGATGGCATCACTTTCGCAATCGACATACAGATATTTTGTTTTCAGCCAAGCGCTTAATGGAATAAAAATAAACTAAAGGAATTTCCTGGATGTCATTCAGGCCACTGATTGCCCCGTTCTAAACAGAACTCGTCTGTAGCGTTTACCTTATTTGTGAATTCATAATACGTGCGTAAATAACTTGTTTGAGGTGCCATTCAAAGGTAGACGAAATTAGTGAGTACATCCGAGAGGTAAGCAAACAAATGTTCTGCTTTGTCGAGTGCAACCGACAGCTCGTTCTGTAGAAACAATGATTGGCAGTACATTTTCTTGACACCACTTGAGCCACTTAGAGTCCCTGCAGTAAGCACACTTGTCTTCTGTTTTTGAGCAACTGCGTACATTCGATGATTCCTGCGCAAATCACGTCTGCGCTTCCTTCAGAAGGCTGGATAAATGGGAACGTTTCTTCGAGAGCTTGTTATACGAACGAGAGGACAAGACGTTGAATGTTAAGTTTATGTGTTATGAATTCAGGTTCAACAAATTTGTGGGCAGGTACTTGCGTACCGGCACAACTGTGCAAGGTGAACATTTCAGTCACCGCTGTCAGGCTCTCAAGAAGGTTCAGGAGTAGCCTAAACCACATACACATTACTCATAATTGTCGGAAATTATGCAAAAACCGATATGCTTTGAGCCATATTATTGGGACACTTAAGCTGCTTGCGTTTTTGTTTCTGCACAGTTCGGTGAAGGTACAAACTTTGCTGAATATAGAGTTAGACATGCTTTACACTAGGTAAAGCCGCAAATTAGCCGCAAAATGCGGCTAATTTTCTTTTAGTCCACTGAGGGTGCCGTACAAGCCACAGTGCGCTTTGTTTTGTGTTTCTGTATTTGTACCAAATCCGCAATCTGCCGTTCGTCTCTTCCAGTCCCTGCTTTGGCAGCCTCGCAGGTATATTATATCCAACCGTAGGCCTCACGGATATGGTAAACGTGGAGAATGCAGTGTTGATAATAACTTATGGAATCGAAACATCGAAATTGCGAGTGGAGAAACTCGCTATGCAGTGATTGAGCAGAATAAGGCGGATCAAGGGAGTACATAATATATAAAAAATGTTGAACGCAACCGGAACCACCGAGACAATGATGTCTTGCTATGTAGGGGGACATATCTCGTTCAATAACTAAATGTGGATATTTACGTAAAGTGAAATGGAAAAGAGCCAAACACTGAAAATATCCACTCTTTTGAACCCTGGTCGCCCTAATTTCGCGAAGAGCAGAAAAGATGGCCCGTCTTCTCTTCGCACCAACTGTTCCCATGAACATGCGCAACAACCTATAGATTGCGGGTGCGTAAATTAGTAGAGAATGTTTTTCCAATTCTCGTCAAACGTATCCAACCAGCCGTATTTTTAGTGTTATAAAAGCATGTATTGACAACTATGATGTCAACAGGCATTTTATTGCAGGCGAGCTGGTCATCCAGACCATGACAAAGGTGGAATGGCTGGATTCAGGACGCACGAAAATTCACTTCTTGCCCCAGCCTTGGATGCCTCCGCCTCCCACGCCTCCTCCGAGGCTAGCGAGAGCTTCCTTCGGAGCCATAACGATCAAAGCTGAAATGTAGAAAAAAGCAGTTTGAGGACTAATAAAGGGGGCCTTTGTAACAATAACCGTTCATCAAAGTGACGTGTTATTTCTGGCAAAAGGTAGGATTTATAATTATTGAGGCAGAATTTTAGAACAAATGCTTTCGTGCTCAGATGAAGAAATCGAAAAATATTTTTGCGAATAGTTAAGGCGCCATTTCCACATAAAAAAGACAGGCGATAACCGAGCTCAACTGTATTTCCATATCTCAATGTCCACGGAAGCGGCATCGTTATTCGTTCACTTAGTGGTAACAACCTCTCTGAGAAGCAGCGAATAAATGTTTAGCAATTGAATAAGCCCACTGGGCATCTGTCCTGCTCACAGTGTGTCTCGCCGAAGACGGTTCCTCGAAAAGCAGTAGCTGCTCATTAACAGTGAAAACTACGACATCACACAGAGCGCTAGGCAAATTCAGAATGCGGTTCAAATGTTCTCATACTTCGATATTTTTTTTTCATTTAATTTGACAAATTCACATATTAGCGTACGTGCAATTATTCTAATAATAACCAATAAAAGCAGGATTGGAGAACAACCAATTACAACAGGGTCTAATAACAACCGGGTTGAGTGCTCAAAAGCTAAAAACACGTATGTCTCTTGTTGCATCACCAGTTCACCAAGCATACAAGGGCTCCACATTTATTTCTTCAACAGACATCGTTTAGTTTCATAGTCTATCGAAGAATAACGCTGAACTTGAGGAAGAATAACCATAACTGTACCACATGAGTTTTTACAGCTTAAGTTCGATGGTAGTGCTCAATATTTAGTCGATATATATATGTGTCCGAAATTTTTTCGATATGTTTGGCACCCGTATTGCACTTGCCAAGGTCTACTTGGAAAACCTTTAGTTCCGCATTTTCTTTGCAAAGGCCTCAACAAAACATCTGATTCTTTTGGTATCAGCGATTGGAGGGTATACCTTCTTATTATTTGTATAGTCCTCAAAGGTTCGGGAACATGGTAGCGCACTTTTCCTCCGATATTTATGTGTATGACGTGAATGCGTGATATCAGAATGCATAACGGGAAAGTACTTTTTCTTTCACTGGCTCAATGATGAGCAGCTACTGTTACTATAAAAAAAGTCACGCTTCCATGACCGACATATTATCATTCAGAGATGTCACTGCTTTGCAATCGTAAAACTTTATTGTGGATTTTACATTTACTTGTGTTAGATTTTAGATTTATGTTGGCTAATTGTAGCTTTTGTTTTGTCGTGATGTGAAAAAGTAAGCAATGGGTAGAAAGCAAATGAGTATCTTCACCAATTACGATTGCGGCGACCGACAGGAGGTCCACTCCAAACTGACGGTTCATGTTGCTTTGTGCTGTAGAAAAATAAATTGAGCCACCTATGAGTTCAACAGGAAAACTGCACTGGCTCTCAGTTAATAAGCATATTACGCTAACCGCTGACGGGGCTACCGTATTTGCAACATTGGATTGCATTAAAAGACTGCTAATATGGTTGTATTGATACTTATATCTTTTGGAGAGGGAGATCAAGCCCCTATACATGTGATCCGTTGCTTCTTAAAACTGATTAGCGGAAAGTAAAGTTCTACAACCAGGCATGCTACATGCAGTTTCATGCTCTCTTTTTGTAAGATGGAAAAACATATTCTACATTAGTATATGTATTTGCAGTCATGCGACTAATTACTGCTTTATTTGCGTGTTAAAATATGTTTTCTCTTCTTGAATGACTTCATTTCTTCAGTGCGCTTAATATATAGTGACAACAAAAAGCCGCTGTTCCTCCTAACGAGTGTCTCACAATGCAGATGATTGTTTCGAAATGTCACCAACCCTAAGGACTCTCGTTCCTCAATCGAGCAAGCATAAGCTTCATTCTTCAGTGTCTTTTTTCTTTCAAATATATAATAACGGCGTCATTAGCCATCGAGTGGAATTCTTTTCAGTGAAACTACTGTTTAGATAAGGTTTGAAATGGAATCTCGCAGGTCCTGACATACCATTACATATGGATCAAACTATGTAGAACGGTTTTCACATTGAAAATGTTATACCTAAATATTAACATTTTATATGGCGTATTCATAAACACCATATGACATTTTCTTTTGTTTTCAGATAATTTATAAATAAACCAGTAAACCCATGACGTGCACTGGGGATACAACTTATGCGCCGAAAAAGCGAGCGATAAAGCATGGCTCGAATTCGAGCAGCGAAAAGGCCTATTCTCACCAGTGAGACTGTTGATGGCAGCGTCTGAAACGTCGCTAGGTGAAGGGATGAATTTGTAAAGGTTCAGGCCTCGCTTATATCCTGCAAAAAGTACTTGGGGTTCCTCGTTTTATGAGCTGTGGGGAATAAAACAAATTAAAACAATAAAAGCGAAATTTTTTGGAACGTCTCTGTAACGAACATTTGACCTTCATCATGGAAGAGCAATGGTTCAATAAAAATCGTACATGAAATTTAGAAAAAATAAATTTCTCTAATGAAATGTTCCTGGTGCCAATAGTGCAACATAAAAATAGAAAGAAAGGCCAACAGAAAACTTGGATGATTGCTTCAAACATCCGGTTATATTGGCTTTTACCTAATTAGAGAGCAGGAGCGCCATGCTTGAGCAGTGGGCAAATGCTTGCCTTGTATTTTTCGTTCTTTCAAATGACATTGAGTGTAGAGCAGCTGCCATGAAACAATGATCCCATCACAACATCGTTACTTCCTCTCTCTCAATTTTATATTGCCTTGTCCAGCTACAGATACATAACGAGCTGATCCCTGCTTTTCCAGTCTCCATGCAAACGCTTTGACCAGGTTTTGGAATTATTTGCATATCGTGGTTAGGGCAGCGACAACAGGAATGTGGCGATTTAACACCCCAAGAAAGGAGGCATCAGCTTGTTTTGTATTTTCATTTGCAACTATTGCTGGTTTTACTACTTGTGCATACTCGTCAAAAGAAGCTCATGACACCGACCTGTTTCTCTAACCTTGTTCACGACGTGCGCCACAATGCAGCGACCGAATGAAAGCATAGAAGATAGCCCACATTAAGTAGAATGACGTTTTACTGCTATAGTGAAAACTACAAATGGAAATATGAATAACATATTACGTCGTAGTTAAGTAAAATAAAAATGTTTAATTCAATCTGCACAAGACATTACACTTGATAACACATCTTAAATGTTGTCATTGGAACAACATCCGTGAGATTCATATTGTAACGGTTAATAAGGAATGGTGATAGCAAAGAAGATTGTTGAATTTCAAAGGCCAGAGGTTGTCCCAGCTTGTTGGATGATGAAATGAATGCTTCTAAAGCAAGCAGCTTTTTTTTTTCTTTTGAGATTGGCTGTTCAAAGAAGATTTCGCGACTGCAATTTTATTTGTTTATTAGTCAGACGTTTCGAGACTAGTGTACTCAATTTTTCAAGCTTGACAGCAGCTTCGGTTTCTGTCTTTAAAACTTCGTGCTTGCGTTATTTCAAAGATTTTTCTTTAGGTTTGATGGATTTCGTTTGCGAAGTGATTTGGCTTTTGATATTTGTGGCCGTTTTTGCGCAATATAGACTTAAATATGTTGTCTGTGTTCGTAATAATATCACTTTCTTAACGATAGCTTCATTTGAAAAATCTTTGCATGAAACAGAATAACAAAAACATCCCATTGTTTTTACTCAATTGACTAAGCACGATGTTGAGTGATGTAAGTTACTGCAGTGGCTATATGACGTGAACGAAGAACAATTCTTTTAAAATTAAACTTAAAGAAACGCAGTGGATAGTCTCATATGAAAGAAATGATCGGAGTGTTATGATCAGAGAGTAAACTAAACTGTTGTCTTCCTTCAATTTACACATAAAAAATAAAATTGGAAACAAAAGTAGGAGGTATTGTAATATCAATTAACTTGCTAAATTTTACAGGCCTATCGATATTTTATATTGAGTTTTTCGTTTCGTTAGATTAAGAGTAAACAACTCAATTTAATAGTATTGCCAAAATTAATAGTTTGTGGATCATAACCTTTCTCTTCGATGCAAGATGTACTAATGTAACAAACTCACAGTACAAGAAGTATAATCGTAAACAGTACTACCAAAGTCAGCTTCTCCAGCGTCTATTTCAAAATGGTACTCATTTCATTGGCAAAATAATGTAAACCCCAAGAACACCGTATAGAGGAAATCTTGCCGAGATAATAAGAAGCTAGTATACAGGAACGTAAACAACCAGCTTGACATAGATTGGTTGCATTTTTATTATATTTTGGGCCGTATAAATGGTGCGTGGGTGTCATATTATGATGGAGGTATATTTTCCTTGAAGAAAGTTTGAAAACAGCGTGGTAAATAAAGAAATGAATTGGTTTCTGCCACGTGTTCACACCTGCACCACATTATGCGATGCATGAAAGGAGGTCTTCTTTATAATAGCAGTGATGTGTCTTTCGAATTAAGGTATTTCGCATTCGCAGGTTAACGTAAAGCCCACTGAGCAGTGTAGATATCACAAGTGCGTGGCAGGGAAACGCTCAATAAGAGTGCTGTACGAGTTTTCTGATAAAGAATATCAGTACATAGATGCGTGTGGTTAAAATAACGATGCCTACCAGACAGGCAATTCGTTATCACTAGGAAAATTGAAGAAGCCTTTCAAAATGCCGCTTTCGCAATGAAGAAATTCCTGAGAGTTGTGTTACTGTTTAATAAATGTTGAACATTTCCCTTACAATCAGGTATTGCAGCTTTAATTTAGCGATCAGCTTCGATGGCATCCTTATGCTAATTGTGTATCTGAAAGAAGAGCTGCTACCTATAAAGATCTTGTCAAATAACGAAGCTAGCATCGTTTGTAGTTGGCCTTTCAACCCATATTAGGATATTGTTATTGGATAACAATGGTAAAGACTGCTACCCAGCTGATGACGGGATTCTCAAGGAGAACGACGGTGTTTGCATCGTTTTTTTGCTGAATCAGACTTCTGTCTCTTAGTCCTACATGTTCGGTAAACGATGGTGCTTACTTTTTAAAAAAAACTATCTGCATTATTCATAGCAACTGTAAAGTGTAAATTTATTATCGCTCTTCGAGGCTTAAGGGTGAATGTAAGGCGATTATTCGATTCAGATAGTTGTCAGCTGAAATAGTTCTCAGTTGTCCGCATCAAAACATATAGTTATCATTATCATGAGCCTATATATTGTGTCAGCTGCAGAACGAAGCCCTCCCCCTGTGGTCTCCTATTACCCCTGTCTTGCTCGAGCTCATTCCAATTTGCAGCTGCAATTTTGCCAATTTTACCTCCCCGCCTAGTTTTATGACATCATCGACTTCGCTTTCCTTCAGTTGGCACCGATTCTATGCTTCCAGCTGTGCGCTGGTTCTCTGACCAGCGCATTACATGGTCGACTCCGTTCCATTGTTTTCTCCTAATGTCAACAAGAATATCGGCTATTCCCGTTTTCTAGCTGATCCACACCGCTCTCTTCCTCTCACTTAGCGTTGCGACTAACATCTTTCATTCCATCGTTCTATGCGCGGTCCTTAATTTGTTCCTGGAGCTTTGTTAACCTCCAAGTTTCTCCCCATATGTTATCACCGGTGGAATGTAAAGATTGTACAATTATCGTGTCAGCGACAGTAGTATGCTCCCAGTCAGGATTCGGTAGTGCCTGCTGTAACCCCTCCAAATCATTTTTGATATTTCGTAAATTTCCTTTTCATGCTTGAAATGGGGTTCTGCCGAAAGGACAACTAAGCGGAACGAAAGGAGGACACCTGTGAGTCCTGTAGCTATTGTTTGCACGATTAAAGGCATAAGGCAGGAAGGAAATTGTAGAGCGACATGAAAAACTCTCGGTACAGATTTCTGTTGCTCTATAAGTACTACATAAGATTGTTTTTCCGAGAATAAAAGAAGCAAATGAATACACGCAAAATACCTACAGTGGCCAGCCGCACGGCAATATTGCGTGCAATTGCAGGTTCCTTTCAGGCTAGGAAAAGCACTTTTATATAGCACGTATTCAGCAACAGAAACCTGTATTAGGAGATTTTCACCTTGCTGTTCTGAGACCAAAACGTATGCGGGCAGAGGAACAGGACCGCTTCATGAAAGCTTCAAGACTACGACACCACGCAGACGGTGGGGCTAGTTGAACAGACGAGACAGCGCTTTGTATTGTCTGCTTGACCCGTCCCGTCGTTTGCGCTGTTGCGCTGCGTGGAGCGTCAACCATATAGTTCTTTGAACCCTTTTGGTATGCTACGCTTCGAAAAGTAGGCACGTGAGTCTGCCCATGTGATTTGGGCCACATGATTCCAGGTTCACTCTTTCTTACACACGGTTTTTTTTTATTGGAAGACACACTACTTCCCTGAACTGTCAGTGGAGTATTGGTACAAGCGCATATGGTATGCTGAAACAATGCTCTCGTTGTACGGCAGATTTCCGCAAATTATTCAGTTTGTTCGCCACACTGATGAAAACGCCTTCTGTTAAGGTTTGCAATGACTTTGTGAAGTGCGCCATTATAGTTGCCGTTATTCGGTTCACAGACTTCTATTTACTGTGCACTTACAATAGGCATTCTTCTTGTTTGTTCTTAATTAGTATTAGACAAATTGAAGCGTTTTGTGCGTTCGCTACACCATGGTGTACAGTAGAAAAGCTGCAGCTTTTTATACTATTCAGAATAGCAAAAAAAAAAAGAAAAACTAGGAGGAAGCGTTGTTTAGCGTGGGAAAGAAAAATAAACTATGCAGATTTGCCTTTCCTTCGGTATGCGTTACCAGAATGTTACCTACCTATTGCGTTCAATACAAAAGGTCCTCAATCCTTGTTCTTAGATGTCCGCAACATCATCTACGGCAATATTGATATCATGTCGTCCTATATTATTGATATATATGTTCAAGACAATATCGAGTAAAACAAAACAGAAGATGCAATATTGTTTCACGTGCTCACTGAAATAAATTTCGTGGCACCTTGCTCGAAGTCCTACACAAAACGTTAGGCTCAAGAACTTTCATGCAGTTGGAGTCGTGGTAACAACTGCAACTCCATATGAGCCGTCTGAGAAAATAATGCCAAGAAGCTCATATTGTCTGAACCTTCGCACAAAGTCTTAGGAGTTTCGATTATTTCTACAAAAGGCCAGTACAAGCGCGTTTTTGGTTCGCACAAGTTTGGGCCACACAAGACTACGCGTTCGCTTTCTTCTCTTGATTGAAAGCGAAACCATCTTTGTGGGCCTGTCAGTAGATGCATGACTCGGTTCTTGATGCACAGAGCTTCACTTCTTGCGAAAGCCAATTCCACCAGTTTCTCCGACACCACCACCGAGCGCGTCAGCTTCATTGCGAGCTATGGTTGTCTGATCTGAATACGAAACAAACGCAATGCTTGTTAGGTGCATGCGTTTTTTGCATTTCTTCGTGAATGCAATGCATTCTTGATAACTAAACTTGGTGACCTAAGTTTCAGTATACAAATGTGCTTTATTTATCTAATGAGCTGGTGCATAGCCCTTCCTGCCCATGCGCTGATGCTGCCACAGTTTTGAAAATTGACAAATTAAGCTCGCGGTCCCTAGAAAGAGAACACCTTATACTTATTATCTCATTTTACCTATGAGCAGCAGCAATTTTTATGGCGGGACGAGAAAAATGCTCTCTGTAGTCTCAGTTATGCAACTTATGCCTATTTTGTTGTAGACGAAGATGTTAGAAGCGCAATAGAGAACTCAGTTGTGGGTTCTTGATCTGCTTCACTTACTTTCATTTCAACTGCGATACTTCTTAACGATCATGCGGCTAACAGCAAATAATTAGTGCAAGCGTGACGCTTTGCTGTTTCCGTGCATGATTAATTGATTCGATATTATCATAGAATCTTTTCACTCAATGTTTCAACAGCGACAGCTACAGGAAAATTGTAACGCACTGACGGAATAACGAGGCATCCAGAAAAACGATATGAAACATTTTGAGGGCTAGTGTGAATAGCCTATAAAGGGTGTTTAAGCCAACACTTTCAACATTTTTAGGAATAAGGCCATAAGTCCATAGCTAATGTCTACAAGTTAGTTTACATTTTTGTTTACATGCGGTACCAAAAAATTTTTAATGTATTTATGCACGTGCACCTGTTGCTCTTCATTTCCACTTATGAATTGACGTTAGTAGATTACTAATTCTCCTGAACCAGTTGTACTTTCATATATATTGCATAAACAGAAAGAATTGAGTGCTGAATCATGCAGTGCAAAAAAGAAAACAAATGCACCGGCAATGAATTAACTGTTTTTATTGCACGATATATAGGATGAATTTCTTAAAATACATGACTTATGCTATGATGAAAAGAGACTGAATATTTACACTACTTCCCCTTAGCAAGCATGGTCGCCAGACTTGCCTTGATCTTTGTGTCATTAGTCCCAAAGGTGCTGCAGGTGAATGCTGGAAATAAGTAGATGCAGCAACATGACGCAAGAATAACAAGTGTGGATTCTTTGTATGTTCATTAAGCAGCTTAATATATTTGCTCAAGCTATCCGAGTCAATACTTAATGCAGTTTAACTATGACTAATGGCTGCTTGTCAATACAATCAATACCTTTATACAATGTTTTATTTTATGGCATGGCAAGCAATTAAACAGACACAACTGCTGCTCGTGCCAGCAACATTATGTTCCCGTTTATGACAAGTTCATATATGAGGCATTAATTTACTTATCCCAAATGATTTCTGTATTTATTGCTGAAACGTTACCCAGTTGGACTGTCTGTACAATTTATTGGCTGGTTGGTAAGTATGCCTGTGCAGAGGGATATACTCAGAAGGCTTGACAGGAGTATTCACAGTATCATGCGAAATATTGTAATTTATTTTGCTTAATACACATTTAAATGTCTTTATCCTATTCCTAAATGAATGGGTCATTGGTCATAACTTAAACAGAAGGCAGATGGATGAAAGATGGAGTTTCTTTCAGGTAATGAGGCCTCATGGCCATGCTAACAGGTTTCCAAGTTTGGTACACCACATGAGCACCCGAAATACAACGGGATTACTTTGTGTGATGGCACGACAGATATGCACCTCTTAGGAAACAGAACTGATACTATAGTTCGAATGAATTCTATCACAGTAAATTATTTAAGGTGCTTTCAAAGATGAAAATTTTTTCTAGGGTTTGGTGGTTCAGGACTTTTAGTTAACGCAAAAAAACAAATTCAGTAAGAAATACGATGTCAGTATGCTTGACTGTGATTTTTTTTTTCAATAAATGGGACCAATTTCCCTAAACGTTTTATGAGGTGAACCGTTTTAAAAATATGTTTAACAGAGAGATTCTCTGGAATCTTTTTATGACATATAACAAAATACCATACCTATGCGGTCATTTTAAAATTTCCCGATCTTTTTCCAAGCCTTCGCTGGCTGTTTTCCTGAAAATGTGCTGGCAATCTATGACTCCCGCAGCTTAAGTGCAATAAAAAATACTGTGATTCAATGCTTGCCAAGTACTGCCAGTCCATAATATTTAGATAAAACGAACAAAACGTCAGTCACTTTGCATGCAGTATTGGACTCAACTAACTTAAATACCTCGTTTAATAGAGCTGAGAAAGGCTTGAGCAAGTTCGTAATTGATGGCCACACGAGTACAGCACGGAAGACAAGGACACAGAAACACACACGTAAAGCAAATTCAACAATGTGAGGGAAACCTATTCAATGAGTTAGTTTTGAGGTTCTATTGTAATTTTCTATATATTTGCTCTCATCCCTGTGCCTCTAGTTAACTTTGTTTACCTCTGACTAATGACTACATGGCAATATGAATGAGTAACATTATGATGTTTCGTTATGTTACGGTATGATAAGCAGTTAGACAACCGTAATGGTTGCCGGTGCCAGCAACGATACGTTTCGTTTCAAGGCAGGTTTATGTGACACGCAGTGTACTTACGCAAATAAAAGAAGTGCGTGAATTCCAATCGATTTTTATAATAATAATTGCTGAAACAAAGATACCCGGCTTGTCTGTGCACATTATTCAGGTGTTAATGCAATATGCCCGTGCCGAACGAACATGCTCAGCATAGTGACTGCACTTTTGAACAATCACGTTAAGAATTGCAATTTATTTCCGCTTAGAACAGTCTGCAATGTCTCTTTTCTCAAACTTCGAGATGAATACATTTGCCACACTTTGAGTAAGATGCACATGAATGGGGGCGTATTGCTAAGGTACTTATGAACTAAAACATGTTACGATCTCTTAGGTGTGTTGATAAGGATAGAACAAGTGTAATGTCAAACAAATTATTTGCATAATCTGCTGGTTATCTGCTGAGAAAAGGCCACCAAATGGATAATGTGGCTCTTTATTTTTGTACAGCTCATATAGGGCCCTATAACGTAAAACTACTCCAATAAATTTTTATTCCAATCTCCTGACGTCAAATTTGCGTAACCGCCGACGCAGGCATCGGGCAGTATCCCGTAGGGTTGTCTGAACTGACAAATCAAACGCTCTCCTGGTTGATAGGAGGTCACATTTGGTTGCTTGAAAAACGAATCACATTGCCTACACTGAGCAGCTTGTCTTATCTAATTGTCTGACCAAGAGACGACGAACACGCTCAAGTGGAGAGGGATTCGATGGGGTAGAGCCATTGTACGGAAAATCGATAATCGCACGAAGAGGGCGTTGCTGCCGTCTGTGATTGGTCCGCTTTCCCTTATTGAGTTTACATTGGCTCGTCGACAATCGCGGCGGCATGCAACGGAAGCTTAAGAATGACGCTAAAGCGGATCCTCACCAAAGAAGAATTGCCAGAACGAGGTCGTAAACGTGCCGAAAGTGCTCAAAATCATTACACGGCTACGCAAAAGTTTTTCTATACGCAAAGTCCATGCTCTCCGGCAGGTGCGAGTGGCCAGTGCCTGAGCGATCGGCGGCAGCCATCTTTTATTCCTTTCCGAACGGGACGATGATGATGATGATATCAGATGAGGAGCTACCGCCGCTTTCGTGACGTCGCGTGACGGACACGTGAAGTGGGGGTTGTCCAAAAAAAATGTTGACCAATCACGGAGGGCTGATTGTAGAAATGGAGTAGAAAGGTTTGGAATGGCTTTACGTTATAGCGCCCATAATGTACAGTCTGTCCAAGACGACGGCACTAAATGCAACAGTAATGAAAGCCGGAACACTTATTAGGCATGACAAGGGCTTCATACCACGCACGACTGGCACAATGCGAGTCTGCGCCAGCAGCTGCCTAGTCATTAACAGCACGTAAACTGGGGCGCCATAAAGGAAAACTATTCCAATGTAATCAGCTCTCCGCGATTGGTCAAAAACAATTTTGGACCACCCCCACTTCACCTGTCAGTCACGCGACGTCACGGCAACCGCGTTAGCTCTCCATCTGATATGACTTGTGCACACTCATTAAGCATGGTTTGACCAAAAAAAGAAAAATAGTTATTTCTGATTCGACGCCTCTTCGCCATTAGCCCCCGGCTATTGGTCAAAACTTTTCTGGCTGCACCCACTTCACCTGCCTGTCACGCGACGTCACGAAACCACAAGAACTCACTGATCAAAGTGACGTGTACGCATCAAAGATGCAATAATATGCCAAACAAAACTGAAATTTCTTCTGAATAGCCGCAGGCTGCCCCGTTCCGAAAGGAACAAAAGATGGCTGCCGCCGATCGCTCAGGCGCTGGGTACTCACCCCTACAGGAGAGCATGGGTTTATTTGCGTATAATGAAACTTCTTGCGTGGCCATGTAACGTTTTGGAGCACTTTCGGCACGTTTACGACCTCAATCGGCCAACTCTTCTTTGCTAAGAATCCGTTTTAGCTGCAATTCTTACGCTTCCGTTGCATGCCGCTGCAGTTTTCGACTAGCCACCGCAAGCTAAGTAAAGGAAAGCGGACCAATTGCAGACGCCGGCACCACCTTCCTCATCAGGTTATCGATTTTAAGTGCAGTGGCTCGACCCTATCGAAACTCTCTCCACTTGAGCCTGCTGCCTGCCTCTTAATTGTCAGCCAATTAGAAAAGAAAAGCTGCTTAGTGTCGGCAATGTTACTCGTTTTTCAAGCAAACAAATGTGACCTCCTATAAATGAGGAGAGCATTTGATTGGTCTTTTCAGACAACCCTGCGGGTGACCGCCTGATGCTTGCCTCGGCGGTTACGCAAGTTTGACGTCAGGAGATTGGAATAAAAACATATTGGAATAGTTTTACATTATAGGGCCCCTGCATAACGCCGAAGCATCGAAAGGCGCTTAACGCTTTTCATACAGCCCGAAAAACAACTTCTGCTCATAACAATGCCTTCAGTTTAAAACCTGCAAAGGTGCTTCCCGGAGCGACCAATTTATTGTTCTCTAATTTTTTCGGCTAAATGCGAAACTGCGAGGGAGTGAGCTTATCGCATGGTTCATGCTCCAAAAGCGTTTGTGGTTGCATATATTTAGATTGGGTGAATGTAGATATTTCTGCTAGATATTTCTTCAAGTCTCGCGTTTCGCTTGCGGTAACTTCCCAAAATTATTTAGAGTGGTTTCCAGGAACCTTAAAAATGCTGCTACTTTGAAACTAAACGGAAACGGCAGCGCACACACTGCTGATGCATTCCCCGCAAACACAGCCTTTCATCCGTGTACGCTAGCAGTTATTCAACTACACGTCTCTGTGTGAAAATTCATGCTAACACAATTTCGAGATATATACGTAAAGCGTGTCACGAGAATTTCACTACACATGTGGCAGAGCGTTCATCTTGGCCGGATCTGGCGCCACGAAATGAAATCTACCACACTGGCTGCGCTACACACAATCCGCTTAGTGGCGGCTCAGTATCAAGTTAAAACATGGTGTACTTCCTTTTTTACGCAGATCAACTATGACGCTAAAATGAACAAGCGTGAGCAATCGCTTGCTGTAAAACGTTCCGTATAGTAGAAGTGAGAACAAGAGCGCGTTATCAAATCATGAAAACGACAAACTTATACTATGTCCGAGTCGCCTGGGGCATAGTATCGGTTTACTTTCCGTAAACGAAGTAACGAAATCGAACTTTTAGTATGCGGCTTTTCGCTGCGCCGCAACAATGTATCTTTTTCCTTTTGGAGAGCCAGGGCAACGAAATTAAAAAGAACACGCGAAGAGAAGCATGCTGGTCACAATCGAATGCCTACTTTGGGCACTTTATATGGCTACCGAAGTAATATTGAAGAAAACATGAGACGCTTCGTCCACAGAGAACCATGCGTATACTGCACGGTATCCTACACCGGCGAGACAAGAGCTTCCGGAGAGGGTGCGCTCAAGCGAACGCGTTGCAATCCGTCGAGTCCCCACAGTAATGGCGGCGAGCGACCATTTTTTTTTCTTGTCGTCTGCTAGTGAGAAAGCGTCCAAAAAAGTTTTTGCTGATTTAATGACGTGCTTTGGGTCGTCAATTCCCGAATTGTCAGGTTTCCTCCATAATTGATAATTAAGCAGGTATTTAAGTTATCTTCAATAATTATTTCCTATATTTTGCTCAATACCGAGTTCCTAGCAGTCCCAAACACTCATAACCTGATCGAATATCCGCAAATATTAAAAAAAATCACCTTTTCTAAAAATTAGCGGCGGATGAAACAAGACACTGTATTTGTGACCTGAAGTCAAACAACAACAACAACATAATGATAAAGAGATGGTTATCTAGTACTGGGAGAGCGGGCTTTTATTCAACATGACGAAACTGATACAAAACAAATACAAATATACAAAACTGGGGCCTTATAACACAAAACTATTCCAATATGTTTTTATTCCAATCTCCTGACGCCAAATTTGGGTAACCGCCGACGCAAGCATCGGGCGGTGACCCGCAGGGTTGTCTGATCCAACAAATCAGACGCTCTCCTCGCTTATAGGAGGTCACTTTTGTTTGCTTTAGAAACGAATAGCATTGCCTACAGTGAGCGGCTTGTCTTATCTAATCGGCTGACAAGAGGCAAGGAGCCCGCTCAAGTGGAGAGGGATTCGATGTGGTCGAGCCAGTGAAAAGGGTGGTGCAGGCGTCTGCGATTGGTCTGCTTTCCCCTACGCGGCTTGAGGTGGCCGGTCGAAAATCGCCGCGGCATGCAGCGGAAGCTGAAGTGTGCCGCTAAAACGGATACTTAGCAAACAAGAGTTGGAAGAGCGAGGTCGTAAACGTGCCGAAAGTGCTTGAAAACGTTACGCGCCCACGCAAAATGTTTTATTGTACTCAAATAAACCCAGGCTCTCGAGCAAGCGGGACTAGCCAGTGTATGAGAGATCGGCGGCAGCTATCTTTTATTCCTTTCGGAATGGGGCAACCTGCGGTTGTTCAGAAAAAAAAATTCAGTTTGGTGCGGCATATTAATCCATCTTTACCACGTACATGTCATTTTGACGAGGTGAGGTTTCGCGGTTTTATGTCGTCGCGTGACAGACATTGAAGCGGGTGCAACCCAAAATCTTTTGACCAATAGCCGAGGGCTAATGGCGAAAAGCATCGAATCAGAAATGACCATTTTTCTTTTGTTCGGTCGAATCCTGCTTAATCAGCCTTCACACATCATATCAGATGGGGAGCTATCGCAGTTTTCGTGACGTCCCCTGACAGACAGGCGAAGTGGGGATGGTTCAAAAAATGCTTTTACTATCGCGGCGGGCTGATTGCAGAATTGGAAAAGAAAAGTTTGGAATGGCTTTACATTATAGCACCCCTAATAAATGGAACACTGTATAGAGGGTGTGCAAGCTTACTGTACTGTATCCAGTGAGCCCCGTTTTAAAGTATGCGAATGCAACGTAGCTGCACAAAACCAAGGTAATGCTGTTTACCGTCACTTGGGGATATTTAGATTATTTTTTTCTCATTCTACCTAATGACAATTACTCCTCATGAATTATACAGCTTTAGAATATTATAATTAGTTGAAGAGTATCAATGAGAAATTCGTAGAGCAACATAAAAAACTACCGATACAGCTTTCTGTTGCTCGTGATTTGCTACCCAGAAGTGTTTTTCCGAGCTGGAAAGCAGCCCGCGAATAGACGCAAAGGGCATCAAGCAGCCAGTCGCGCGGCAATTTTGCGTTCACTTTTATGTAGCACGTATTGCGCTATACAAAGCTGTATCGGGAGTTTCTCACGTTGCTCTATAATTTTCCCATTGACACTTTTCATCTAATTAAAACATTTGGAAAGTCGATTTATTATAAAGACTAATTATCGTATTAGGCGGATGAAAAAAATGTAATCCGAGTATCTTCAAGGGACGGCAAAAGAACATTACCTTGTTCTGACTAGGTATGTGACATTCGCCCTTTTTTAAACTGTGTCTAATATTAGCTGGGTCATCCTATTTATAATGACCCCAAGTGAACCATGACGGGACATGAGCTCACGAGGGTTGGAATGTGGGCTTGCTGGTAATGCATCATCAAGGGGAGACAAAAGACACAGCGCTGTGTGTGTCCTTATGTGTCTTCTTTTGTCCCGTCTTTGAATCGCACTACCGTACTCCCCTTGGAGGGACATGAGCGCACCGCACATGAAACGTTCCGCTAAGGCGAGTAGTTTAGCGACCACTTGGCGAACTGAACTTTTTAGCCTGCACATTATGCACCTATTACGTAGGAGGTTGATAAAGCTGCAATCGGCAATGCTACGCCACTGCACGTTCGGCACATCGGGTACACGAGCTCGGGCTGCTGGTTATTGTAGCATTCTTTACCATTTACGCCCAGTCAATCCGGCGAAAAGAGGGAGTCTTCAGTGACCCCCCCGGCTGGCACCTGGAATCCGGGGCCCACAGCCCCCTTGCCTCACTTCATACTGCGCCACTCGGCAGCAGGACCAGTACAATATGAGCAATTCTCCTTTATGTGTTATTACAGTTGCCACACCAGATCTCCAATGCTAGAAATATTGTAAGTGGGCGCCTGTTGCAGGAAATGTACATACCTTGACGCGTAATAAGGAAGCGAATGTAGGGAAAATATAACAACTGCAGTCTCAGCAGGTCGTGCTTATTGCAGAACTAGTTGTCAGACTGCTGTGGACAACGCTGACTAAGGACAACACTTTACTATATACAACAAACTGTTTAGATATCGACAAACTTTTGTGTTTAGCCGAAAGGGTAGCGACGTCAAACAATAATCAACCTTTGCAGTTTGAGAAAGATAATCTGAGTAGGTAGAGCTACTCGAAACACAAATTTCGGCAGTCGTACAAATTCACACATAAGGCAAGAAGCAGATACCACACCTAATTAATCTAATATAATTAACAGCATTGACTACATGCAGCGCCCGAAAGCATCACGGCGTCCGCTGTATAAGTGGTTCGAGGTAATCAAAAGTTGAGTTCTTGAGGTAAGGAGAATTGTACCCCAACAGGCCAGCTTCCGTGCAATAATGCGCTGGGCTTCAGTGACAAAAAGGGAAAATTTTGCACCTGATATCCAAACAATGTACACCGCACGTGGCAAAGTTGACACTTCTGTATGGACCTTTTTTATGAGAATGTCCATTCCTTCAATTACTTGTAGAGGTATTTCACAGGTGGATACCCAATCATCGCATATTCAGTGTCGTTGCGCCGTGTGCTAGTTTGGGTGGCAAGGCGGTCAATGAGTCAGCATGGCCTGCTACTCGATGACTAGCGATGAGGGCGCGAGGATAACCTGTTAGTGGTGTGCTTAAGCTGGGATCGCAAGAGAACAGGCCAGAGCCCCGGAAACCGCCTTCATGAGTAGGCTATAGCATCTACAAAAGCCTCTAATTACATAACGTCCTCAAACGCAGTGGCCAGCTGTGGAGTTTGCCGAGGGATTTACCTGGGAATGCGACCACTAGTCTTTCACATGTTAGTTGCTTGCATGAATGTGCTGGTAGGTTGCAAAATTCGCACGACTGATAATGTTTATGCAGGCGCGCGTAATGATAGAAGCCTTCAACTGGTGGACAAGCTGCAAGATTGAGACGGCAGGTGAGCGTCATTGAGAGACCGATTCATCGAATGTCTTGAGGCCTGCTTCCCTGCGAAGAGTAGCCATGGAAATGAGGTGTGGTAGTCTCGTGGTGGTACGCTTTGCGTCTTTGCCAACCACTAGCCATTTCCCGTGCCTAAGCGATATATGCTAAGCGAGCCTTGTTTGTTTACAAGCGACAGTTTATTAAACAAGCCTTGACTTTATAAACAATATTTAAATGATAAACCACCGTGTGCTCCAATACACAATGCACATAGGGTCCGGCTATCTCAATTTCTTGCCCTTTTGATGGATGCGCTTAACATCAGTTAATCAAATGATGTTGTAGTAGAAATGAATGTCTCTTCAGAGCCTCTTCATAGGGGTACACTTAGTGGCAAATACCTCGAATCACACGTGCGATTGTTGAAGTAAATGTCTATCAGTTAGTCTTCTTTACTCAAGCACGGTTTAGCCTCTCGAACATTGTATGCCAACAAGTATACCTAAGAGGTAGAGATTACTCTGGCGTGCCCCAATGCTCTGTATTGGGTCTTTACATTTCCTGATATATATTAATGACTTAGCCGCTTGTGTACACTCATCAATTCCCCTCTTCGCAGATGACTGTGATGTTTACCGCGAAATTTCAAGTAACGTAAACGTTACACCTCGTTGGTAAAGAACTTGGCACATGGAACTAAACACTAGCAAATGTAATCTTCTGCGCATTTCCTGTACTAACGTACCTCCTGTTATTTATACCTTAAGTAATGCTACCATAGTATCTGTTACGTCTTATATGTACTTGGGAAATTATATAACATTTAATCTGAGCTGAAAATATAACAATAAATGCGTTATTAACAATGGTAACCGCATACTAGGATATGTACGACGTAACTTCCATCGCACAACCGTATTATGTCGATGAAAGGCACCCTCTTTTTGCAGTCAATTGTTTCACGTCGCAAAGCATGTCGTCTTACTCTTTGCCATAAGATATACCGTCGTGCCATTTTGAAAGCTCAGTTTGCTACGACACCATAGACTTTGATTATCATTACGACGTGCACGTTACTACTTGTGACACTATGTCTTTCTTAATAATTAGTCCCACGCGCGTCCAATGACGTGAACCACCTACCTTCCGATATCGTTTCCATTTCGGACAATTACCTATTTTCGCAACCACAAACAATTCCATTTTGATGATGCATCAGGTGTTCTTTCTGTTTTTTCTTTTTATACGCTATTCTTATAATTGCGCCTTTATTCGAACTTTCTGTTGCTAGCCTAACATTGCCTTCTCACAGGTATCGTAGATGTTAATAGATGTTATATTTTCATTCGATATCTTAGATGCCCCAATCACCATGTAAAGCTGGGTGCGCTTGCGGGTAAAGAAAAATTAATGAATAGGAATTACCACAAGTTTAGACATAATCTCAAATCTAACGTATTCGATATTTAGTAAAAAGTAAATTTAAAAAAATACTGCCTTCATCGGAGGAAAAGGCGGTGTTATGGAACACCTGCAAAACTTACGGGCTGCGGAACGCAGTAGAAGGTCGATAGCAAGATTACACCATTATATTCTGAGGCTCGTCCACGTCCACAGGAGAATGCGTCACCATGTTCCTGAGCATTAAGAAAAAAAACATATTGGTTTATCTCCAGTTGTTAAAACCAGGTTTATTGTAATATTGTGTAATACATTTATCTAATTTACATTACCTCACAGAAATTGCGTAAGTCCACAAAATAAAGATTATATTTAAACTCTGTAACTGCCACTGGCTGTCCCGATGTCGACAACAAAATTGCAGCTGGTGAAAGATTCAAGCAACGAGGGCAATAATGTGACATTACAAGAATTTTTTTCATCCTAGGACCGCTTTCAGATTTAGCTAGTTCGCTCACAAACTTCTGGGTCAGAACTGATGTGCGGACATCGCCAAAGATGTATATATAATATTTATTTGCGGTGTTATACGATGGGAGTGTGGTAGGATTCTCAGGGCTTATACCACGACATCACTGAACTTTTTCTCTTGGACCAAACAGTGGCCGTGGTCATCCGTCCTACAGGAATTGCCAGACGTTACTTCCCCGTATTTACTCACACCTTTAAACAGAACGTTTCATTGCACAGTATGACCACATTTTCCTCTCTCGCAAGAGTAACATCGCCTACATTTGCAGCAGATTACTTATGGCAGGCAGCTCTGACTCCTTTCAACACACCTGTGGAGCGTATTGGCATTGCTTCTCCAGCCACCTTGAAGCTCAGGCGCCACCAAAGTGAAAGGCGCGCATTCGGACGTTCCCTTTAACAATGGACCGCACTGTAAATATAATTCAAGTTGATTCGGTGTACACTATACGTATGTCCTATTGAAATATTGAGCAGATGGCATCACTTTCGCAATCGACATACGCACAGTTTGTTTTCAGTCAAGCCCTTAACGGAATAAAAATAATTTCAAGCAATTTCCTAGATGTCATTCAGGCCACTGATTGCCCCGTTCTGAACAGAACTCGTCTGTAGCATTTATCTTATTTGTGAATTCATAATACGTGCGTAAGTAACTGGTTTGAGCTGCCGTTCAAAGGTAGACGAAATTACTGAGTACATCCGCGAGGTCGTAAGGGAACAAATGTTCTGCTTTGTTGAGTGCAACCGACAGCTCGTTCTGTAGAAACAATGATTGGCGGTACATTTTCTTGACACCACTTGAGCCATTTAGAGTCCCTGCAGTAAGCACTCTTCTCTTCTGCTTTTGCGCAATTGCGTACGTTCGATGATTCCTGCGCAAATCACGTCTGAGCTTCCTTTAGAAGGCTGGATAAATGGGCACGTTTCTTCGAGAGCTTGTTATACGAACGAGAGGAGAAGACGTTGAATGTTAAGTTTATGTGTTATGAATTCAGGATCAACATATTTCTGGGCAGGTACTTGCGTACGGGCACAACTGTGCAAGGTGAACATTTCAGTCACCGCTGTCAGGCTCTTAAGAAGGATCACGAGCAGCCTACACCACATACACGTTACTCATTATTGTCGGGAATTATGCAAAAACCGATATGCTTTGAGCGTTATTATTGGCACACTTAAGCTGCTCGCGTTTTTTTTTTCTGAACAGTTCGGTGGAGCTGCAAACTTTGCTGAATATAGAGTTAGACATGCTTTACATTAGGTAAAGCCGCAAATTAGCCGTAAAATGCGGCTAATTTTCTTTTAGTCCATTGAGGGTACCGTACAAGCCACAGTACGCTTTGTTTTGTATTTCTGTATTTGTACCAAATCCACAATCGGCCGTTCGTCTGTTCCAGTCCCTGCTTTGGCAGCCTCGCAGGTATGATATATCCAACCGTAGGCCTCACGGATATGATACACGTGAAGAATGCAATGTTGGTAATAACTTATGGAATCGAAACATCGAGATTGCGAGGGGAGAAACTTGCTGCGCAGTGAGCGAGCAGAATAAGGCGGATCAGGGCAGTATATAATATATAAAAAATGTTAAACGCAACGGGAACCACCGAGACAATGATGTCTTGGTATGCAGGGGGACATATCTCGTTCAATAACTAAATGTGGATATTTACGTAAAGTGAAATGGAAAAGAGCCAAACACTGAAAATATCCACACATTTGATCCCTGGTCGCCCTAATTTCGCAAAGAGCAGAAAAGATGGCTTCTCTTCACACCAACTGTTTCCATGAACATGCGCAACAACCTATAGATTGCGGCTGCGTAAATTGTAGAGAACGTTTTTCCGATTCTCGTCAAACGTATCCAACCAGCCGTATTTTTAATGTGATAAAAGCATGTATTCACAATTATGATGTCAACAGGCATTTTATTGTAGGCGAGCCGGTCATCCAGACCGTGACAAAGGTGCAATGGCTGGATTCAGGACGCACGAAAATTCACTTCTTGCCAAAGCCTTGGATGCCTCCGGTTCCTCCCACGCCTCCTCCGAGGCTAGCGAGAGCTTCCTTCGGAGCCATAACGATCAAAGCTGAAATGTAGAAGAAAGCAGTTTGAGGACTAATAAAGGGGGCCTTTGTAACAATAACCGTTCACCACAATGACGTGTTATTTCTGGCAAGAGGTCAGAAGTTGAATTTATCATTATTGAGGCAGAATTTTAGAATAAATGTTCTGGTGCTCAGATGAAGAAATCGAAAAATATTTTTGCGAATTTTTACATAAGAAGACAGGCGATAACCGTGCTCGACTGTATTTCCATTTCCCAATGTCCACGGAAGCGGCATCGTTTTTCGTTCACTGACTGGTAACAACTTCTCTGAGAAGCAGCGAATAAATGTTTTGCAATTGAAAACGCCCACGGGGCATCTGTCCTGCTCACAGTGTGTCTCGCCGAAAACGGTTGCCCGAAAAGCTGTAGCTGCTCATTTCCTGTTAAAACTTCGACATCACACAGAGCGCTAGGCAAATTCAGAATATGGTTCACATGTTCTCATAGTTCCATATTTTTTCATTTAATTTGACAAATTCATGTATTAGGGCACGTGCAATTATTCTAAGAATAAGCAATAACAGCAGGATTGGAGAACAACCAATTACAACGGGATGTAATAACAACAGGGTTGAGTGTTCAAAAGCTAAAAACAGGTATGTCTGTTGTTGTATCACCAGCTCACCAAGCATACAAGGGCTCAACATTAATTTCTTCAACACACATCGTTTAGTATCATAGTCTATGGAAGAATAACGCTGAACTTGAGGACGAGTAACCATAACTGCGCCACACGAGTTTTTACAGCGTAAGTTCGATGGTAGTGGTTAATATTTAATCGATATATATATATATATATATATATATATATATATATATATAATCGGAATCTTTTCGCTAATTTTGGCGCCCGTATTGCACTTGCAAAGGTTTACTTCGAACTCTTTAAGTTCCACATTTTCTTTGCAAAGGCCTCAACAAAACATTTGATTGTTTTGGTATAAGCGATTGGAGGGTAGCTTCTTATTATTTGTATAGTCCTCAAAAGTTCGCGAACATGGTAGCGCACTTTTCCTCCGATATTTATGTGTATGACGTGAATGCGTGATATCAGAATGCAGAACGGTAAAGTACTTTTTCTTTCACTGGCTCAATGATGAGCAGCTATTGTTACTATAAAAAATGTCCCGCTTCCATGACCAACATATTATCATACAGAGATGTCACTGCTTTGCAATCGTAATACTTTATTCTGGATTTTACATTTACTTGTGTTAGATTTTAGACCTATGTTGGCTAATTGTTGCTTTTGTTTTGTCATGATGTGAAAAAGTAAGCAATAGATAGAAAGCAAATGGTTATCTTTACCAATTACGATTGCGGCGACCGACATGAGGTCCACTCCAAACTGACGGTTCATGTGTCTTTGTGCTGCAGGAAAATAAATTGAGCCACCTATGAGTTCAACAGGAAAACTGCACTGGCTCTCAGTTAATAAGCATTTTACGCTAAACGCTGACGGGGCTACCGTATTTGCAACATTGGATTGCATTAAAAGACTGCTAATATGGTTGTATTGATACTTATATCTTTTGGAGAGGGAGATCAAGCCCCTATACATGTGATCAGCAGCTTCTTAAGATTAATTAGCGGAAAATAAAGTTCCACAGCCAGGCATGCTACATGCAGTTTCATGCTCGCTTTTTGTAAAATGGAAAACCATAATCTACATTAGTATATGTATTTGCAGCCATACGACTAATTACTGCTTTATTTGCGTGTTAAGATATGTTTTCTCTTCTTCTTGAATGACTCCATTTCTTCACTGCGCTTAATTTATATTGACAACAAAAAACCGCTATTCCACCTTAGGGTGTACTCTAATAAGTGTCTCACAATGCAGATGATTGTTTCGAAATTTCACCAACTCTAAGGAATCTCGTTCCTCAATCGAGCAAGCATAGGCTTATTCCTCAGTGTCTTTTTTCTTTCAAAAATATAATAACGGCCTCATTAGCCTTCGAGTAGAATTCTTTTCAGTGGAACCATTTTGTAGATAAGATTTGAAATGGAAACTCGCAAGTCCTGACATACCTTTACATGTGGATCAAACTATCTAGAACGGTTTTCACATTGAATATGTTATACCTAACTATGAAAATTTTATATGGCGTATTCATAAACACGATATGACATTTTCTTTTCTTTTCAGATAATATATAAATAAACCAGTATACATAGGGCGTGCAGTGGCGATACAACTTATGTGCCGAAAAAGCGTGCGACAAAACATGGCTCGATATCGAGCAGCGAAAAGGCCTATTCTCACCAGTGAGACTGTATATGGCAGCGTCTGAAACGTAGCTAGGTGAAGGGATGAATTTGTGAAGGTTCAGGCCTCGCTTATATCCTGCAAAAAGTACTTGGGGTTCCTCGTTTTATGAGCTGTGGCGAATAAAACAAATTAAAACAATAAAAGCGCAATTTTTCGGAACGTCTCTGTAACGAACATTTGACCTTCATTATGGAAGAGCAATGGTTCAATAAAAATTGTACACGATATTTAGAAAAAATAAATTTCTCTAATGAAATGTTCATGCCCCCAATAGCGCAACATAAAAATGGAAAGAATGGCCAACAGAAAACTTGGATGATTGCTTCAGACATCCGGTAATTTTGGGTTTTACCCAATTAGAGAGTAGGAGCGCCATGTGGGCAAATGCTTGCCTTGTATTTTTCGTTCTTTCAAATGACATTGAGTGTAGAGCAGCTGCCATGAAGCAATGATCCCATCACAGCATCATTACTTCCTCTCTCTCAATATTATATTGCCTTTTCCAGTCTCCATGCAACCGCTATGACCAGGTTTTGGAATTATTTGCATGTCGTGGTTAGGGCAGCGACAACAGGAAGAAGGCGATTTAAAACCCTAAGAAAGGAGGCATCAGCTTGTTTTGTATTTTCGGTTGCAACTATTGCTGGTTTTGCTACTTGTGCATACTCGTCAAAAGAAGCTCATGACAGCGACCTGTTTCTCTAACCTTGTTCAAGATGTGCGACACAAAGCAGCGACAGAATGAAAGCATAGAAGATAGCCCACATTAACTACAATGACGTTTTACTCTTATAGTGAAGAGTACGAATGGAAATATGGATAACATATTACGTCGTAGTTAAGTAAAATAAAATATGTTTATTTCAATCTGCGAAAGGCATTACACTTGATAACACATCTTAAATGTTGTCACTGGAACAACATCCGTGAGATTCATATTGTAACTGTTAATAAGGAATGGTGATAGCAAAGAAGATTGTTGAATTTCAATGGCCAGAGGTTATCCCAGCTTGTTGGATTATGAAATGAATGCTTCTAAAGCAAGCAGCTTTTTTTCCTTTTTAGATTGGTTGTTCAAAGATTTCGCGACTGCAATTTTATTTGTTTATTACTCAGACGTTTTGAAACAAGTGTACTCAATTTTTCTAGCTTGACAGCAGCTTCGATTTCTGTCTTTAAAAGTTCGTGCTTGCGTTATTTCAAAGATTGTTCTTTAGGTTTGACGGATTTCGTTTGCAAAGTGATTTGGCTTGTGATATTTGTTGCCGTTTTTGCTCAATATGGAGTTAAAAACGTTGTCTGTGTTCGTAACAATATGGCTTTCTTAACGATAGCTTCATTTGAAAAATCTTTGCAAGAAACAGACAACCAAAAAACATGCCATTGTTTTTACTCAAATGACTAAGCACGATGTTGAGCCGCGTAAGTTACTGCAGTGGCAATATGACGTGAATGAGGAACACTTCTTTCAAAATTAAAGTTAAAGAAACGCAGTGGATAGTCTCCTATGAAAGAAATGATCGGAGTGTTATGATCAGACAGTATACTAAACTGGTGTGTTCCTTCAATCTACACCTAAAATAAAATTGGAAATAAAAGTAGGAGGTATTGTAATGTCAATTAACTTGTAATGTTAAATTTTACAGGCCTAACGACTACGAAGAAATCTTATATTGAATTTTCGTTTCGTTAGATTAACAGTAAACAATTGAATTTCATAATATTACCAAAATTCACAGTTTGTTTACCATAACCTTTCTCTTCGATGCAAGATGCACTAATGTAACACACTCACAGTACAACAAATATAATCGAAAACCGTACTCATTTCATTGGCAACATAATGTAAACCCCAAGAACACCGTATAGAAAAACTCTTGCCGAGATAATAAGAAACTATTATACGGAAACGTAAACAACCAGCTTCACTTAGATTTGTTGCATTTTTATTATATTTTCGGCCGTATAAATGGTGTGTGGGTGTCGTGTTATCATGGAGGTATATTTTCCTTAAGGAAGGTTTGAAAACAGCATGGTAATTAAAGAAATGAATTGGTTTCTGTCACGTGTTCACACCTGCACCTCATTAGGCAATGCATGAAAGGAGGTCTTCTTTATAATAGCAGTGATGTGTCTTTCCAATGAAGGTATTTCGCATTCGCAAGTTAACGTGAAGCGCACTGACCAGTGTTGATATCAGAACTGCGTGGCAGGGAAACGCTCTATAAGAGTGCTGTACGAGTTTTCTGATAAAAAATATCAGTCCATAGATGCGTGTGATTAAAAGAACGATGCCTACCAGACAGGCAATTCGTTATCACTAGGAAAAGGGAAGAAGCATTTCAAAATATAGCTTTCTCAATGAAGAAATTGCTGAGGGTTGTGTTACTGTTTAATAAATGTTGAACATTTCCCTTACAATCAGGTATTGTAGCTTTAATTTAGTGATCAGCTTCGACGGCATCCTAAGGTAATTGTGTATTTGAAAAAAGAGCTGCTACCTATAAAGATCATGTCAAATAACGAAGCTAGCATAGTTTGTAGTTGGCCCTCCAACACATATTAGGATATTGTTATTGGATAACAATAGTAAAGGCTGCTGCTCTGTGGATGACGGGATTCTCAAAGACAACGACGGTGTTCGCATTGTTTTTTTGCTGTATCAGACTTCTGTCTCTTTGTCCTATATGTTCGGTAAACGATGGAGCTTACTTTCTTAAAAAAGGTATCTGCATTATTCATAGCAACTGTAAAGTATAAATTTATTATCGCTCTTTAAGGCTTAAGGGTGAATGTAAGGCGATTATTCGATTGAGATAGTTGTCAGCTGAAACAGTTCTCAGTTGTCCGCATCAGTTTATAAAGTTATCACTATCATCAGCCTATATATTGTGTCAACATGCAGAACGAAGCCCTCCCTCTCTGGTCTCCTATTACGCCTGTCTTGCTCTAGCTTATTCCAATTTGCAGCTGCGATTTCGCCAATTTTATCTCCCTACCTTGTTTTATGACATCCTCGACTTCGCTTTCCTGCAGTTGGCACCGATTCTATGCTTCCAGCAGTGCGCTGGTTATCTGACCGGCGCATTACATGACCGACTCCGTTCCATTGTTTTCTCCTAATGTCAACAAGAATATCGGCTATTCCCGTTTTCTCGCAGATCCACACCACTTTCTTCCTCTCACTTAGCGTTGCGACTAACATCTTTCATTCTATCGTTCTATGCGCGGTCCTTAATTTGTTCCTGGAGCTTTGTTAACCTCCAAGTTTCTCCCCATATGTTAGCACTGGGGGAATGCAAAGATTGTACACTAATCTTTTCAGCGACAGTAGTAAGCTCCCAGTGAGGATTTGGTAATGCCTGCTGTATGCACTCCAAATCATTTTGGATATTTCGTAAAATTACTTTTCATGCTTGAAATGGGGTTCTGCCGAAAGGACAACTAAGCGGAACGAAAAGGGGACACCTGTGATCCCTGTAGCTATTGTTTGCACGATTAAAGGCATAAGGTAGGAAGGAAATTGTAGAGCGACATGAAAAACTCTCGGTACAGATTTCTGTTTCTCTACAAGTACTAAATAAAATTGTTTTTCCGAGAATGAAAGAAGCCAATCGATACACGCAAAATACCTAAAGTGGCCAGCCGCACGGCAATTCTGCGTGCAATTGCAGGCTCCTTTCAGGCTTGGAAAAGCACTTTTATATGGCATGTATTCAGCAACAGAAACCTGTATTAGGAGTTTTTCACCTCGCTGTACCATTTTCTCAATGACACTTTCTTTATAAATATGATATTTGAAAATGTAATAATATATTAAGACCATCTCATACGAAAGAATGAACAACAATTTGAGTATATCCATGCGACGGCAAACAATATTACATTGGGTGTGGCCAGCTACATGGTATTCGCATATTTTTGAACGGTGGCTAATGTTAGGTGCGACACCATAATTAGTAGATAGATAGATAGATAGATAGATAGATAGATAGATAGATAGATAGATAGATAGATAGATAGATAGATAGATAGATAGATAGATAGATAGATAGATAGATAGATAGATAGATAGATAGATAGATAGATAGATAGATAGATACTTTATTTTAACTTTTTATGACATCCGAAGTCATGTTTTAGAACATGGTCATTATTGCACTTGATTGGTTTAGTTCTGGTTACTTGACACTTCAGCCATCATTATGAGGGGATAGTTATGCAATTCTTTTCTTCCGACCACCAATCGTCTCGTCGATTTCTCCAACAACACCGCTTAGCACTGTAGCTTCGATGAGTGCCATCATGAGTACTGCTGCATTTACCAACTCATATCGAGGTTTAGTTATTGAATTTGTAGACGCGTTCACGTATGTTTGGCGTGCAATGTATGCAAGAAAGCTCTTGGTAAGCATCGACTGTGCTAGTGTTTAAATGGCACACCAACAATATTAGGCGATAATTTTTACCCCCACAGCTTCAAGCACCATGTTACCTGTCCCACTTGTTAGAAAACCCTCTATTTCAACGCGAAAATCTTTTCCGTAAGTAAGAATGCCTGAATTTTTAAACTCAATGCTAGCGCCTTCCAACTACTGGAGAAAACAATACGAGTAATAGAAATATCAGTCTTTAAAATAAATTATGGCCCACAGTTCAAGACACCATCATGAATGCAAGCAAAGAAATCCCATTGTTATGATTTTCGATGTTCTGAGCTATGAGCCAATTCCATCGCTTTACGTAAGGGCATTGTCTGTGTGTTAAGACTATGGCCCTTCGGTATATAGGACAGAGTGGACTGTGAGGGAGTCAGACGCCTGTCAACCTAAGCCATACATGGTGCATTGTTTTTGCCGGTTTAGGCATATGGCTAGAGGATTACCAATGGTGGAACAAATACGAATCAATCTGGATGCCTCATCTGAAAAATTTAACAAAGGAGTTTTATTACATTGTGGTTTTAAAAGCCTACTCGTATTCATCATTAAAATTGTGTTTTTGCATGATAAGTGCTTTATCTGCATACGTAGAAGAACGCACATATACGCAGTCAATTCTCGACTCCGCAAATTAATTGTTTAGGCACGCAATGTTGACTTCTCCTCACTCGCTGAAAATACCACCCCACAACCTTTATTTTCTCCGTCCTCTTTGTGTCACTTGCAGTTAAAAAGTTAAACAGATATTTCGGGCCAAAGCAAGCCCCTCTTTTTCATACACATGGTTTCCCAATAAAAATATCAAAGCATGAGATAATTCAGGGCTACATATCGCAATGGCGACAATCGCAATAAGGTCGATTCCTCGTAGACGGTTCATGTTGACAGACGTGGCAAATGATTAGCAAGAATAACAGAGATCAGTCACGTTGAAAAAATAACTCGTCAATATTTCAGTAAAGCTAGCTGTGGTCATTCTGTAACATGTTACAAGTTTCCTCTGTTAAGGTAAAGAGAAACTGGCTCATACAATAATGTAGGAAATATTCCAGCATGTACATTTTTTAAGTACATTAGGATTCAAGTATTAGGATTCAAGTATTAGGATTCAAGTATATTAGATTCAAGCGTCGTTTTCAGCTTATTCAGTCGATCCTGCCATGATAGGAGCTTGTCCTTGTTGTGAGAGGCCAGCGCCGGCGTCAACTACCGCGCCTCGCAAACAAAGGTATATGTGAACCAGCACCTGAGCTTCGCAGGCCAAAAGCAGCTGAGTAACACTAACAGAGCTAGCAAAGAGATTCCAGTAACACATGTTGCAATTTCAAGGCCATAGTTTTCCAGCTCATCTTGAGGCACAAGCACTTTGTTATTACTGACACCAGCATGCTAAATAGTAGGTGTCAATACACTCCTAGCATACCGCATACCAATGGACAGTGCGTGGCAGGGTGCATAGAAATAACGCCAACGTGGATGTGGTGGTGAGTCTAGGCAATTTTACTTGTTGCGCCATTTTTGTAGATCTCATAACGAACGGCACAAGCCTATTTTAGTAGCATACTCACACTGACGTGGCGTGTCCTGGAAAGCGTTGGTACCCTGAAGGCCTCAGAGGCACCCGTTTTACCACAGAAACTTATCGGTTTTTCACTCTAACTCGTCACTCGAAATGTCAAGCACCAAATCCTTCGCCTGAATTTGTAGGTGTTTCTTGGGGCGCCTACAAATGGGACAAGAACATTCATGGAAATTTTGGATGTACTCCAGAGGCACCGAACGAAGATTTACCGTTAATTTACCGTTCATCAACAAAATTCTATCGGTTCAGCAATTCACACTTTCTATACTCCTGTTTTATTATTATCGTTCCTCAGTTTATTTTGCACTTCGGCTTCAATACTCGACAAAGCACACCGCCTAACTATTCTCGAAAACGTTCTTTTCTTTAATTTCTTGGGATGCCTTTATTACAGAATGTGTAGGTGTGAACGAGAAGCGATACCCTGGGGCCAGGTTTTGTCTGAAATATTTGAGCAGCAGTCACCGAGCAGAGTAATGCCATCAAAGGGCACTATTCTGGCTTTGATAAAGAACAAGAAAAATGGGCGGTTACATTCGGCTTCGAGACCTCGACAGGAGGATTTTATTTTGCTGGAGGTCCTGAAGCTTCTTGAAGGTTTTCATTATGATTATGCCCATGAGCAGGTTTTCTAATTTTTGTGGGTCATAAGATTATCTACGGCTTTCGCGAAAGCATTAAAAGCTTAATCATAGCTCTCTGTCTGACTTTCTGCAACGGTAGTTCAGCCTTCCTCCGTGTTCTTCACAGATGTAGAAGATACAGAACCTTTTTTTTCCTTTACTCTATCACTGCGAAGACCGAGCTATACTATGTGTGCCTGTAGCCTTTATTCGTGAGATGAGCCTTCCTTGTGTTTTACATCAAAGCGGTGCTTTCTTTGTCTGTTGCTATAACCCTAAGAATACGTTTTGCTGTTGTAATTGTTTCATACCGGTATATTATAATTAACGGAAGCTACTTTCAAAATATAATATTTCTAGAAGAAGGGTAATTCCAACTAATTTAGTTTATCTTCCAGATGCGCACAGGCCCATTATTCTAGAACACACAGTATGAGGATTCTCTGAGCCTAAGTGAACTAGCATCTGACACCACCATTAGGCTACAGTCTGCTCGCCTGCACTTCAAGTCATCTGGCTGGCCAAAGCTGCCAGTAAAATAAAAAGAGCACTCTTTTGGACGCTGTATACTGCGAATCCGACCTCTGTATCCCACTTGTGTCGGTAATAAAGAACAAATGCATTTAATTGATAACCGAACGTAAAACTCCCGAAGGATGCAATTAAACCTGCCATGAAATTTTGAACAGGATGTATCATGGGGAGAGTGAACTTTTTGATGAACTGGCTGCTATAAACAATCAATTACCAACTTCAAAACAAATAAAAAACTGTATTTAGAAATAGCAGCGCTGAGGATACAATCCATTGAAAGAAATTCGCCTGCCGTTCAGCAGACTAACTACGCTTTTCAATTTATGACCGACGGCCGCGTTCATATTGAGTCAACGACAAGAGGCCCGAAATCAAACTTCTTTTCATTATTTCCATATTAAAGCTTTATTACTGTGCCTCAATTTATTTTCTTCATGTGCCGAATCGTATATTGATTTCTCTCAGCTTGGATGAGGATCAAGTAAGCGCTTGTCCAGGGAATAGCTTTCTATCTTATTTGCTCTTCCTTTTCTTTGTATTTTATGAGGTTCATTGGCATGTCTGACCTTCTGTTTTTTGCCGTATATGGTGACTACGAGACCCCATGTTCCACATTACGTACACGTATTGACAACATCTCTCAGGACTTGCAGTAGTAGTATTGGAGAGTAAACGGCTGCGACTTGAAAGCCTCGTATGAGCTTTCTGAACATTACATAGCTACTGATGTGTTCTCCGTTTTCCATTTACAATGCGTATTTTGAATACGAACCTAATTATCTATCTATTGTGTAGATACGCCATTTATTGTATACATTATACATTTCCAATTCATTGTTCCATATTATTGCGCACAACAACACATTCCTGCAAAGTTACGAGGGACAATAGCACACATTACGCTGTGTAGCCTGTTTTCATTGTTAAGGCGAAATTGAAGAAATATTAAACTATCACTCTTTCTAATCTACTGAATGGAAGAAAAAGAAATAAGAAATTAATATTTATATATAGATATAGATATAGATAGGAGTATATAGATATGTTCTCCTTTGGTCTTCTATAGTATTGATAAATAAAAAAAATATTAAAAACAATGATAATTTGTGCACCACAAGAACAAATACATAGTAAGCGGGCCTGTCGAAGGCTAAATGGCTTGTGTGACTAGGCCCGGCAGGGCCGCCAACAGCGATGAGGTCAGTGTATGTACATACATTCGTTTCCTTAGTGCCGTCAAAACATTGTGCAAGCAAAAGGAAAATAAATGCATCTTATTATAATGTAGCGTGAACATATTTTCACGCTTATATAGAGCAAAAACAAAAAATTTAATACATGTTATTCCAACGTTGTGAATATTTCTTTTTAATGTTTATATGGAACAAAAAGCAAAAATTAAAAACAAGTTATGGCAACGTAGTGAACATTTTTGTATGCTCATATAAATATACAGGTTAAGACAACCAAATTACTTCAAATAAACACATACTCATACATAAAAAAAGCTCAAATGGAAGATGACATTTTCTTTAAAACCTTTTTTGACCGACCCGAGAAAAATTCGTCAGGCAGATCGTTAAAGATTTTTGGCACATAGACACATCGTCGTGCCTCGCCATACCTAGGTAATGAACGAGGAACATTGAAACGAATGTTGTCCCTCAAAAGTCGAGGCGCTCATATTTCTCTCTTAATTGGTCGTTCCAAAAATGACGAAGAACAACAGTTTGCTTAAATAACGACTGAAATTAAGAAAAACCTAACGCTGAAAATGAATCGTCACATGACACTTGGCCACAGCCATAGGCAACTCTTTCCAATAGATATTTTGGTAAACTGTCAATTATCGTTTGCCATCGCAAAGCGCAGAAAGAGAAAACGATGATTCCGTAGCGCAATATGCTGCATGCGAGTGCATGCACTATGTTTTTCTTTACGAATAATGGCGTGAAACCTCGTACATTAAAAAGCAACCAAGCGACACTTCTAAGTTTGCCACGCAGATAGGCCAGATGATGCTGCCACGACATGCTGCTATCAATAAATAAACCGAGATATTTCACACAGTCTACATACTGAACAGGGGTACATGTACATGAAACGCAGTGCTGCTCATGCAAGAATACTGGAATGTTTACTGCTGTGGTCTTTAAGGGATTTCTAAAACATATTAACTATGTCTTCCTGATATTTACATTAATACAATTTTTCGCAAACCAGTGCATTACACTGTGTTTTGTATTTTGAAGGGCGCCCGCAGCTTTTTCATAATTTAGATGTTTTGTTAATATTACCGTATTGTCAGCATACTGATAGATAGTGCTTTAGAAATTACTAGAGGAAGATCGTTTACGAATATGTTAAATAAAACAGGTGATAGAATCGAACCCTGGGGAACACCGGCTGTAAGCAATTGTTTGCTACTGACGGTTTCCTTGTCGGCCATAACTATTTGAGAACTACCACACATGTAGTTCCGCAGTACGTTGTGGAATGCTCCTCTGAATCCCATTAAAGTTAGTTTCTCGACTAGAATGTTATGATTGACTGTGTCAAAAGCTTTTTCTATGTCTAGAAATAGCGCACAGGTGAATAAGTTGTTTTCAAGTGCAGAATATACTTTATCTGAGAACTCTTCTAATAGGACTGTGCTACCTCGATTCGCAACGAAACCAAACTGCCTGGGCGATGAAATCGAAAACTCCATTAACAAAGATGTCATGCATTCCTACAGGAATTTTTCTAGTATCTGGGAAAGTACCGGCAAAATTGAGATTGGTCTATAGTTTTCAACCTTATCTTTCCTGCCTCCCTTATATAGTGGCTTAACTAAAGCCGTTTTCAGTCTCGGGAATTACTGCATTTTCTAAAAAGCCATTAATTTAAAAAAAGCAAGATGATCGCAAGCACATCGAAGTTTCTTCGCATAGTGCCTACTGGTATGCCATCTATTCCTGGTGGTTTATCTTGCGGAAAACTAAAAAGAATCCTTTTTAGGTCAGGTGTTGATAAGCTAGGCGTAACAGCGGATGCCGACACAGATTCCTTCAATGTACAATGAATTTGGGATAAAGCATTTTCAGAAGCCCGCGAGAGAAAACGGTTGAATGTGTTAACTACCATTGTTTTGTCACCTAGAAATGAGTCAATGGGATGAAGGAAGGAAGGCCTTCCTTTCTGCGAAGAACTTCAGTAAAAAATTTAAATAAATGCCCCACTTTAAGTGGATGGCAATTATGTGGACACTCCAAGAGCATTTCCGCCGCCGGCGTCGCAGCCGCCACGAGGTTCCATTTAAAGTCTAAGAGTGATAAAACTGTCACCGTTTTTTTAACATTCCCTGATGTGTAGCCTTTTCCGCCATGGCCCTGGTAGTTCATAGACTGTGACATGACCTATTTAGAGACCAGAAATCATGCCCGATAGAGAACCATTACACTGCACTTGCTCTAACTAAAGGCGCAGTACTCGTATCTGAAACAGTACACTGATGCGTCAAGGTCACACGCCGGTGTGTCTTATTCAACACTTGCTCCATAGTTCACTCAAACGCACGTTCTACATCCTGAAACCAGTATCTCCACAGCCGAAGCGCACGTAGCGTTGACGGCTTTCTTTCACACATCAAGAAAACAAATACTAAAACTTCTTTTATGTTTACTGACTCCAAGTTTCGCAAGATCCATAAGGTTACCAACTAAAGATTTTATCCTGTACTTATTTACCCTTATTCATTGCTTTGCACAAATCATGTAACTGAGCAGCATACTACACTATGCTGGACGCAACGAAATAGAGGTACTGAGGCTACTCTATTTGTAGACAAAACAGCCACCTCAGTGCTCGAGAAACCTCGGAACTTCTCAGAAGCTGCGTTAGGCTGCCAAACGTTCTAACGCAAACACTTAGAAGCTACTGACACTCAAATATCTAATAAGTTTCATGTCATCAAACCACGGCTAGAAAAATGGCCACCCATAAAGAAAAGGCGATCCGAGCTTTTCATTTGTCGACATTAAATCGGCCACACCCATGAGACGCACTCTCACCTTCTCACTGGTGATGGGTCACCAATCTGCGGCGCCATATTTACGGTCCTCCGCAATTTTCTGCAAAGTCGTGAACAAGAGGTTCATAAAAAATATTTTCGTTTAGTACACCGTCAACGCGTTCCACAACGTTCCTTTGCAATGACCTGCTTCTTCACGTTAAATCAACCCAAGCTTTCTTAAAGGGTGCATGCGTATTAAATGTTGTGCCCAAGTAATCCGTAGCAATTATTTTTGTAATTCTAGCAGTCATATTTTACGCACTTACACAGTGACTGATTAGATGGACTTAACGCCGTGGTACATCCATGATGAGTTGATGAAATATTGTTAACTGCTTCCTGTGTTTGACATTTTTTGGCCAGAATTGGTCCTTGCGGCATTCTCAACCACCACCAATGGTGGTGGTTGAGAACCAACTCAACCACTAATCAATGAAGAATGGTGTCTGCACTAAATGAAATGCATTTTCATCAATTTTGAAATACATATGAAGTGTTTTTGTAGTCTATATACTCATCCATTACATGACTGATGAGGTGGATGTCGTCCATCTGCCCATATTCTAAATTGCACGAGCTCAAGTGTTGCCCTGATTGTATCAGCAATTAACTTGCTGAATAATGCCATGAATACCGACAGCAAACGAATGTACCTAAACCCTACAGTGTTTTTGCAGTATCATTTCACTCTATTAGCATAAAAATGCAATTCTTCCAACTGGCTGATACACTTATGTATATACGTGCTGTGAACAAAAAGCTGCAACATTTCAAATTTTGCTAGCATCTTTATCTTTTATGAAATTGAATGTCATTCCAATGTCTCCTCATACTCCTGCCCTGAATATGGACAAGTTACAAAAGGAACTTCCGTTTCTTGATCAGCGCTACGACTATACTTAGTGAGTTGGCTGTTGAGCTTACTGTTCAACTCAGCGTTTAATTCCTGTGTAAGGTTCGGGAACTTCAGTGTATCTGGCCTAACCATATAAATGCTTAGGTGCACTCAAATGAGGCGTGTCAAAATCGAGAACTGCTGCGACTCCGTTCCGCACTGTAGTGCATGAGGGACAAAAAACAGCTATTGCAGCCGTCCTCGTGCACCATTCTTATACACGGCCTCCCTGAATGGTGAGATCTCACAATCCTTATACTAAATGCGCCAACAGGCCTCGAAAACGTGCCTCTGACTAACTGCGCAATTACGAATCGAACGCGCCAACAGTAAGTAATTGCCTAAGTTACAGTTAGTAACTTTCGAGGCACGCGCCATAGAGGCACAAGGAGTGGCTGTACCTACAAGTATGTTTCGGAATAGCTAGCAGAGGGAGCGCTAATGCAGCCTAGCTTCTCGCCTCTGAAATTTTGCCTAGAAAAGTAACTATAAAAGACGACGACTGACTAATGTCAACCTGGCCGCAGCTATCGAGAGTACATATCTATTACACGTAACCTAGCTATCAGCGCGTCTTGTTACTCAGCCACCTGAATGACGGCACACAGACCAGCACCTCAACGAGCTGCGATGCTTTTCTCCTGAAAGTGAACTTGCGTGATGAAATCTAGCCAACAGCTATTGCGCTCCATTGTAATTTGTACGCAGATACACTTGTACACTCATGCACTGGCATAAATATGGTGAGCCAGCAATATGTATGTGGCGGTCTACATTACGACATGCATTAGAACGAGAGACATCTGTTCAGAACGGAGAAGCAGATAATACCACCAACGCCGAATTTTCATTATAGTTAAGCAGTGGTTCCATTCTGGAAATATTAATTTCATTGGAGTAGGAATAAGGCAAATACCATAGTAATACCACTGATACGTGGAATAGACTTCTAAGAGCTCGATCATTCAGCTAACTTATTGCTAATTTTAACAATTCTTTCTGCTCTGCTTTCTGCTCTACTAGTGCTCTGCTTGGACTAACGAGTTGTGATATTTACTGTCATAGTAATAGCTCTAGGCATTGTTTACTGAGGTGACACGTAGTGCCAGCACATTTCCCATTTCCCATTTTGATTCGTTTCCCATTTTGATTATTTTCGCACTTTATTGCATGAGATATCCGCGCTGTCATATTAACAGTTGAAGCCCCTTCATCTTTTGTCAGTGCGGATTCACTTCTTGCGTCCAAGCATGATTCCGTGAGCTCCTTTAACACCGCCACCCAAAGTGGCGACTTCATTTGGGGACAAGATGATCATAGCTGAAAACGCAGAATGCGTTACAACAATGGGTGAGTAAGTTGTCTCCGGTTAATTATATGTAGCTCTTTGACGTGAGAAATTTAGGCCTTAGTTAATGGCATCCGCTATAAAAGCGATCTCGGTTAGATTAAATAAATAGGTAAATAAATTCCTTAAATAAGATCGTTCCAAAATACTAGCAGAAGTAAGCCGAAATGCAGGCTTGAGACGTACCATGTCACCTGTTTAGACTGGCGGCGGCAACGGCGTCAAGATATGTACACAGAATAGGCGTCTTTTAAAAAAAATAAAGTGTTGTCAGTTTTCATAATTGCACAATGAATACATAATAACAAATTATCTCTGACTATTCAGACTTCTAGAATATATCAAACAAAAAAGAAATACAGCACTAAAGCAATTTTCAAATGAAAACTTCACATCGTGTAAATAAGAGAATTCCAACAAAGACATATCAGTTCTTGAACTTAGTCGTGAATACACCAGATAAATTAATTATAAAAACAGAGCTGAAATGAAACATTAAAATATAAGGCACGGTTACGCACCGAGTCACAAGAAAATGGGTCTGATGAAAGGAAGTGATTGTAATTTACAACCAATTGTAACTCTACATAACAGCGAAGCATTTTCTCAAATGTCATTTGATGCGCTACTAAAACACAACTGCATGTTTCGGTGTGGCTTGTTGTTCAGCATTATAGTTTTATATTTGACCAGAGGTTATTACGAGACCTGGTTGTATCAGACTAGCTGCACCGATGCTAACTGCACTCACGTGCATAAAGAATGGTGGTTATTTATTTAGTAATTGACAATGTTACATTCCTAGATATTACAGCGCAAACGATGGAGATGAAGAGGACTCACGAAACAACATTACCACGCCCTGTATGTATCAGCAATCAATAACAATAAGCCAAACTAACAACCTACTAAACAACGTTCTGATTATGACGAAGCTGTAGTCGAAGACTGCGGATTAATATAAACCCCATGGGGATCTTTCAGGAGCCCGCAATGTACGGGACACAATGATTCTTGCATTTCGACACCAGCGAAAGGAGGCCACTTCGGCCGTAATTCAATCCCGCGACTTAGTGCAAAGCAGATCAATACAATAGCCGCTACGCCACCATGGCGAGTCATTAGCATAGCTCTTTCCCACGAGGAGTCATTTGCCAGGTCCATAAACCTCACCCCAAAAAGTAATAGCCGGTGTAATAAATAGAATAATACCTTGGATAAATATAATGTAACTTGCTGTGCTATATGTACCTATGGTAACAGCAACAGCTGCGAGAAGGTCCATTCCCAATAGATGGTTCATGTTGACGGGCACTGGAAAAGAAAGGGCACGCATTGTATTCAGAGACCACTCAAACATAAAACGATCTTGCGTCAGATAAATATGATCTACGGCATTCTCAGGTTTATTCGTCTTCATTTAAAGCTTTCTTTCTTTTTTATTATACCATGGAAGTGAGACTGGAAAGGCAAGTCACATTTATCTTCGCTGTTGCAACTTATTTCAAAATGTGTGCCTGGATGCCAAAATTGACTGGATGCCAATGGAACAATACAATGAATTTATGAACGTGTGCTTGAATACTAATATACTTAAAAAATGTACATGCTGGAATATTTCCTACATTATTGTATGAGCCACTTTCCCTTTAACTTCATAGAGGAAACTTGTAACATGTTACAGAATGACCACAGCTAGCTTTACTGAAATATTGACGAGTTATTTTTTCAACGTGACTGATCTCTGTTATTCTTGCTAATCATTTGCCGCGTCTGTCAACATGAACCGTCTACGAGGAATTGACCTTATTGCGATTGTCACCATTGCGATATGTAGCCCTGAATTATCTCAAGCTTTGATATTTTTACTGGGAATCCATGTGTATGAAAAAGAGGGGCTTGCTTTGGCCCGAAATATCTGTTTAACTTTTTAACTGCAAGTGACACAAAGAGGACGGAGAAAATAAAGGTTGTGGGGTGGTATTTTCAGCGAGTTAGGAGAAGTCGACATTGCGGGACTAAACAATTAATTTGCGGAGTCGAGAATTAACTGCGTATATGTGCGTTCTTCTACGTATGCAGATAAAGCACTTATCATGCGAAACCCCAATTTTAATGATGAATACGAGTAGGCTTTTAAAACCACAATGTAATAATACTCCTTTGTTAAATTTTTCAGATGAGGCATCCAGACTGATTCGTATTTGTTCCACCATTGGTAATCCTCCAGCCATATGCCTAAACCGGCAAAAACAAAGCACCATGTATGGCTTAGGTTGGCGGGCGTCGGACTCCCTCACAGTCCACTCTGTCATATATACCGAAGGGCCATAGTCTTAACACACAGACAATGCCCTTACGTAAAGTGATGGAATTGGCTCATAGCTCAGAACATCGAAAATCATAACAATGGGATTTCTTTGCTTGCATTCATGACGGTGTCTTGAACTGTGGGCCATAATTCATTTTAAAGAATGATATTTCTATTACTGGTATTCTTTTTTCCAGTAGTTGGAAGGAGCTGGCATTGAGTTTAAGAATTCAGGCATTCTTACTTACGGAAAAGGCTTTCGCGTTGAAATAGAGTGTTTTCTATCAAGCAGGACAGGTAACATGGTACTTAAAGTAGTTGGGGTAAAAATTATCGCCTAATATTGTTGGTGTTCGCTAATCGCTTATCGCCTAATATTGGCGTGCAATGTATGCAAGAGCTTTCTTGCATACATTGCACGCCAAACATACGTGAACGCGTCTACAAATTCAATAACTAAACCTCGATATGAGTTGGTAAATGCAGCAGTACTCATGATGGCACTCATCGAAGCTACAGTGCTAAGCGCTGTTGTTGGAGAAATCCACGAGACGATTGGTGGTCGGAAGAGAACTACATAACTATCCCCTCATAGTGATGGCTGAAGTGTCAAGTAACGAGAACTGAATCAATGAAGTGCAATAATGACCATGTTCTGAAACATGACTTCAGATGTCATAAAAAGTTAACATCTATCTATCTATCTATCTATCTATCTATCTATCTATCTATCTATCTATCTATCTATCTATCTATCTATCTATCTATCTATCTATCTATCTATCTATCTATCTATCTATCTATCTATCTATTAGGGTGTCGCACCTAGCATTAGCCACAGTTCAAAAATATGCGAATACCATGTAGCTGGCCACACCCATTGTAATATTGTTTGCCGTCGCATGGATATACTGAAGTTATTTTTTATTGCTTCGTGTGAGATAGTCTCAATATATTGTTACCTTTTCAAATATTATATTTATAAAAATGTGTCATTGAGAAAATGGTACAGCGAGGTGAAAAACTCCTAATACTGGTTTCTGTTGCTGAATACGTGCTATATAAAAGTGCTTTTCCAAGCCTGAAAGGAGCTTGCAATTGCACGCAAATTTGCCGTGCGGCTGGCCACTGTAGGTATTTTGCGTGTATTGATTGGCTTCTGTCTTTCTCGGAAAAACAGTTTTATGTAGTACTTATAGAGCAACAGAAATCTGTACCGAGAGTTTTTCATGTCGCTCTACAATTTCCTTCCTACCTTTGCCTTTAATCGTGCAAACAATAGCTATAGGGCTCACAGGTGTCCCCTCTTCGTTCCGCTTAGTTGTCCTTTCGGCAGAACCCCATTTCAAGCATGAAAAGGAAATTTACGAAATATCAAAAATAATTTGGAGTGCATACAGCAGGCATTACCGAATCCTGACTGGGAGCTTACTACTGGTGCTGAAAAGATAAGTGTAATATCTTTGCATTCCCCCAGTGCTAACATATGGGGAGAAACTTGGAGGTTAACAAAGCTCCAGGAACAAATTAAGAACCGCGCATAGAACGAGAGAATGAAAGATGTTAGTGGCAACGCTAAGTGAGAGGAAGACAGCGGTGTGGATCAGCTAGAAAACGGGAATAGCCGATATTCTTGTTGACATTATGAGAAAACAATGGAACGGAGTCGGCCATGTAATGCGCCAGTCAGATAACCAGCGCACTGCTGGAAGCATAGAATCGGTGCCAACTGCAGGAAAGCGAAGTCGAGGATGTCATTAAACTAGGTGGGGAGATAAAATTGGCCAAATTGCAGCTGCAAATTGGAATAAGCTAGAGCAAGACAGGCGTAATAGGAGACCAGAGAGGGAGGGCTTCGTTCTGCAGTTGACACAATATATAGGCTGATGATAATGATAACTATATAATCTGATGCGGAGAACTGAGAACTATTTCAGCTGACAACTATCTGAATCGAATAATCGCCTTACATTCACCCTTAAACCTTAAAGAGCGATAATAAATTTACACTTTCCACTTGCTATGAATAATGCAGATACTTTTTTTTTAAGAAAGTAAGCTCCATCGTTTACCGAGCATGTAGGATATAGAGACAGAAGTCTGATACAGCAAAAAAAAAAAAAACAATGCAAACAGCGTCGTTCTCTTTGAGGATCCCGTCATCGACTGGGCAGCAGTCTTTACAATGTCCTAATATGGGTTGGAGGGCCAACTACAAACGATACACAATTAGCTTAAGGATGCCGTCGCAGCTGATCGCGAAATTAAAGCTACAATACCCTATTGTGAGGAAAATGTTCAACATTTATTGAAGAGTAACACAACTCTCAGGAATTTTTTCATTGCGAAAGCTATATTTTGAAAGCCTTCTTCAATTTTCCTAGTGATAACGAATTGCCTGTCTGGTAGGCATGGTTCTTTTAATCACACGCATCTATGGACTGGTATTTTTTATCAGAAAACTCGTACAGCACTCTAATAGAGCGTTTCCCTGCCACGCTGTTGTGATATCAACACTGGTCAGTGGGCTTCACGTTAACTTGCTAATGCGAAATACCTTCTTTGGAAAGACACATCACTGCTATTATAAAGAAGACCTCCTTTCATGCATTGCATAATGAGGTGCAGGTGTGAACACGTGACAGAAACCAATTCATTTCTTTAATTACCATGCTGTTTTCAAACCTTCCTTAAGGAAAATATACCTCCATGATAACATGACACCCACACACCATTTATACGGCTGAAAATATAATAAAATTGCAACAAATCTAAGTGAAGCTGGTTGTTTACGTTTCCGTATTATAGTTTCTTATTATCTTGGCAAGAGTTTTTCTATACGGTGTTCTTGGGGTTTACATTATGTTGCCAATGAAATGAGTACGGTTTTCGATTATATTTGTTGTACTGTGAGTGTGTTACATTAGTGCATCTTGCATCGAAGAGAAAGGTTATGGTAAACAAACTGTGAATTTTCGTAATAATATGAAATTCAATTGTTTACTGTTAGTCTAACGAAACGAAAATTCAATATAAGATTTCTTCGTAGTCGTTAGGCCTGTAAAATTTAACATTACAAGGTAATTGACATTACAATACCTCCCACTTTTATTTCCAATTTTATTTTTAGGTGTAGATTGAAGGAACACAACAGTTTGGTATACTATCTGATCATAACACTCCGATCATTTCCTTCATAGGAGACTATCCACTGCGTTTCTTTAACTTTAATTTTGAAAGAAGTGTTCCTCATTCACGTCATATTGCCACTGCAGTAACTTACGCCGCTCAACATCGTGCTTAGTCATTTGAGTAAAAAGAATGGGTTGTTTTTTGGTTGTCTGTTTCATGCAAAGATATTTCAAATGAAGCTAACCTTAAGAAAGCGATATTGTTAGGAACACAGACAACATATTTAACTCTTTATTGCGCAGAAACGGCAAATATCAAAAGCCAAATCACTTTGCAAACGAAATACGTCAAACCTAAAGAAAAATCTTGGAAATAACGCAAGCACGAAGTTTTAAAGACAGAAACCGAAGCTGCTGTCAAGCTAGAAAAATTGAGTACACTAGTCTCAAAACGTCTGCCAAATAAAGAAATAAAATGGCAGTCGCGAAATCGTCTTTGAATAGCCAATCTCAATAGAAACAAACGCTGCTTGCTTTAGAAGCATTCATTTCATAATCCAACAAGCTGGGCAACCTCTGGCCGTTGAAATTCAACGATCTTCTTTGCTATCACCATTGCTTATTAACAGTTACAATATGAATCACATGGATGTTGCTCCAATGACAACATTTAAGATGTGTTATCAAGTTTAATGCCTTAAGCAGATTGAATTAAACATTTTTAATTTACTTAACTACGACGTAATATGTAGATTCCCATTTGTAGTTTTCACTATAAGAGTAAAACGTCATTGTAGTTAAATTGGCCTATCTTCTATGCTTTCATTTGGTCGCTGCTTTGTGGCGCACATATTAAACAAGGTTAGAGAAACAGGTCACTGTCATGAGCTTCTTTTTACGAGTATGCACAAGTAGTAAAACCAGCAATAGTTGCAATCGAAAATACAAAACAAGCTGACGCCTCCTTAGAGTTTTAAATCGCCTTCTTTCTGTTGTAGCTGCCCTAACCACAATATGCGAAAAATTCCAAAACCTGGTCATAGCGGTTGCATGGAGACTGGGAAAGGCAATATAAAATTTAGAGAGAGGAAGTAACGATGCTGCGAAGAAATCATTGTGTCATGACAGCTGCTTTACCCGCAATGTCCTTTGACAGAACGAAAAATACAAGGCAAGCATTTGCCGACTGCTCAAGCATGGCTCTCCTGCTCTCTAATTAGGTACAACCCAAAATTACCGGATGTTTGAAGCAATCATCCAAGTTTTCTGTTGGCCATTCTTTCTATTTTTTTTATTCCACTATTGGCGCCAGGAACATTTCATTAGAGAAATTGATTTTTTCTAAATTTCGTGTACGATTTTTATCGAACCATTGCTCTTCCATGAGGAAGGTCAAATGTTCGTTACAGAGACGTTCCGAAAAATTGCGCTTTTATTGTTTCAATTTGTTTTATTCGCCACAGCTCATAAAACGAGGAATCCCAAGTACTTTTTGCAGGATATAAGCGAGGCCTGAACCTTCACAAATTCATCCCTTCACCTAGCGACGTTTCAGACGCTGCCATCTACAGTCTCACTGGTGAGAATAGGCCTTTTCGCCGCTCGATTTCGAGCCATGTTTTATCGCGCGCTATTTCGGCACATAAGTTGTATCCCCGGTGCACGTCCTGGGTATACTGGTTTATTTAAAAATTATCTGAAAAGAAAATATCATATGGTGTTTATGAATACGCCATATAAAGTTTTCATAGTTAGGCATACCATTTTGAATGTGAAAACAGTTCTACATAGTTTGATCCATATGTAAAAGTATGTCAGGACCTGCGAGATTCCATTTCAAACTTTACCTAAACAGTAGTTTCACTGAAAAGAATTCCACTCGATGGCTAATGACGCCGTTATTATATATTTCAAGGAAAAAGACACTGAGGAATGAAGCCTATGCTTGCTCGATTGGAGAGTTGGTGAAATTTCGAAACAATCATCTGCATTGTGAGACACTTGTTAGGGTACACCCTGAGGTGGAACAGTGTTGGAACAGGTTGTCAATACAAATTAAGCGCAGTGAAGACATGGAGTCATTCAAGAAGAAGAGAAAACATATCTTAACACGCAAATAAAGCAGTAATTAGTCGTATGGCTGCAAATACATATACTAATGTAGATTATGGTTTTCCATTTTACAAAAAGCGAGCATGAAACGGCGTGTAGCATGCCTGGCTGTGGAACCTTATTTTCTGCTAATCAATCTTAAGAAGCTGCTGATCACATGTATAGGGGCTTGATCTCCCGCTCCAAAAGATATAAGTATCAATACAACCATATTAGCAGTCTTTTGATGCAATCCAATGTTGCAAATACGGTAGCCCCGTCAGCGTTTAGCGTAAAATGCTTATTAACTGAGAGCCAGTGCAGTTTTCCTGTGGAACTCATAGGTGGCTCAATTTATTTTCCTGCAGCACAAAGCAACATGAACCGCCAGTTTGGAATGGACCTCCTGTCGGTCGCCGCAATCGTAATTGGTAAAGATAACCATTTGCTTTCTATCCATTGCTTACTTTTTCACATCATGACAAAACAAAAGCTACAATTAGCCAACATAAATCTAAAATCTAACACAAGTAAATGTAATATCCACAATAAAACACTACGATTGCGAAGCAGTGACATCTCTGTATGATAATATGTCGGCCATGGAAGCGTGACATTTTTTTATAGTAACGGTAGCTGCTCATCATTGAGCCAGTGAAATAAAAAGTACTTTACCGTTCTGCATTCTGATGTCACGCATTCACGTCATAGCATGCGCTACCATGTTCCCGAAGCTTTCAGGACTATACAAATAATAAGAAGCTACCCTCCGATCCCTGATACCAAAAGAATCAAATATATTGTTGGGGCCTTTCCAAAGAAAATGCGGAAGTTAAAGTTTTCGAAGTAAACCTTTGCAAGTGCATTACGGGTGCCAGTAATATCGAAAAAATTTCGAATATATATATATCGACTAAATATTAACCACTTAATTTAAACTTACGCTGTAAAAACTCGTGTGGTACAGCTATGGTTATTCTTCCTCAACTTCAGCGCTATTTTTCGGTAGGCTATGTCTGTTGAAGAAATTAATGTTAAGCCCTTGTATGCTTGGTGAACTGGTGATACAACAACAGATATACCTGTTTTTAGCTTTTGAACACTCAACCCTGTTGTTATTACATCCTGTTGTAATTGGCTGTTCTCCAATCCTGCTGTTATTGGTTATTATTAGAATAATTGCACGTGCCCTAATATATGGATTTGTCAAATTAAATGAAAAAAAAAATATCGAAGTATGAGAACATGTGAACAATATGCTGAATTTGCCTAGCGCTCTGTGTGATGTCGAAGTTTTAACAGGAAATGAGCAGCTACTGCTTTTCGGGGAACCGTTTTCGGCGAGACACGATGTGAGCAGGACAGATGCCCAGTGGGCGTTTTCAATTGCTAAACATTTATTTGCTGCTTCTCAGAGAGGTTGTTACCACTCAGTGAACGAAAAACCATGCCGCTTCCGTGGACATGGGGATATGGAAATACAGTCGAGCATGGTTATCGCCTGTCTTTTTTATGTGCAAATTACGCCTTAACTATTCGCAAAAATAGTTCTCGATTTCTTCATCTGAGCACCAGAACATTTTTTCTAAAATTCTACCTCGATAATTATAAATCCAACTTCTGACCTTTTGCCAGAAATAACACGTAATTTTGATGAACGGTTATTGTTACAAAGGCCCCCTTTATTAGGCCTGAAACTGCTTTCTTCTACATTTCAGCTTTGATCGTTATGGCTCCCAAGGAAGCTCTCGCTAGCCTCGGAGGAGGCGTGGGAGGAACCGGAGGCATCCAAGGCTTTGGCAAGAAGTGAATTTTCGTGTGTCCTGAATCCAGCCATTCCACCTTTGTCACGGTCTGGATGACCAGCTCGCCTGCAATAAAATGCCTGTTGACATCATAATTGTGAATACATGCTTTTATCACATTAAAAATACGGCTGGTTGGATACGTTTGACGAGAATCGGAAAAACGTTTACAATTTACACAGCCGCAATCTATAGGTTGTTGCGCATGTTCATGGAAACAGTTGGTGTGAAGAGAAGACGGGCCATCTTTTCTGCTCTTTGCGAAATTAGGGTGACCAGGGATCAAAAGTGCGAATATTTTCAGTGTTTGGCTCTTTTCCATTTCACTTTACGTAAATATCCACATTTAGTTATTGAACGAGACATGTCCCCCTACATACCATGACATCATTGTCTCGATGGTTCAGGTTGCGTTTAACATTTTTTTATATTATATACTCCGTTGATCCGCCTTATTCTGCTCACTCACTGCGTAGCGAGTTTCTCCACTCGCAATCTCGATGTTTCGATTCCATAAGTTATTACCAACATTGCATTCCCCACGTGTATCATATCCGTGAGGCCCACGGTTGGATATATCATACCTGCGAGGCTGCCGAAACAGGGACTGGAACGGACGGACGGCAGATTGTGGATTTGGTACAAATACAGAAATACAAAACAAAGCGTACTGTGGCTTGTACGGTACCCTCAATGGACTAAAAGAAAATTAGCCGCATTTTGCGGAATGGGCATTGTCGGCTTCTACCGGCGGCTACTTCTGTTTTCCTCGTGGTTTATTGCCCTGTTCATGTTTAATTGTTCATTAGCTCTATTGTACCTGTGTACAAATCTGGTAGTCGTTCCAGTCCATGCAATTACCGCCCAATTTCCCTAACTTGCATGCCTTGTAAAATTCTACAGCATATATTGTGCTCCAGTATTGCATCTCATTTAGACAAGCACTCTTTTTCTTTCCAAATCAACATGGATTTAGACGAGTCCACTCATGTGAAACGCCGCTGTTCGAATTGACCACAGACCTTCACCTCCATCTTGACTCCCTTTTTAAACCGACGTTATCTCTCTTGACTTTGCAAAGGCGTTTGATTGGGTCGCCCATCTACGTCTTACCGCGAAACTTGCTTGTCTTAATCTCGACCCACTTGTATTGTCCTGGATTGAATGTTTTCTCACAAACCGCTCACATCACACTGTCATCGATAACCTCAAGTCGACAAGTAGTCCAGTCTTGTCAGGTGTACCAGAGGGCTCTGTGCTCGGACCTCGTTTGTTTCTAATTTGTTTAAATGACCTCCCTAATATCATTCTTTCATTAATTCGGTGATTAGGTGATGACTGCGTCTCCTATCGGCGCATATCCTCCCATAATGACCAACTAATACTCCAGGAAGACCTAAGCAAAATAGCAAATTGATGCTCTATTTGACTCATGTCCGTCAACGTTTCCAAGTGCAAGTACATGTGTGTAACTCGCAAGCGAGACATAATTAACCACCAGTACTTTCTTAATTCCACACCCCTGACTAAAGTCGACTCTTACCGTTATCTAGGCGTTAATATCTGTGATGTGTGTAGTGCGCGACATGGTTCGGTGATCGGGACGGAAAAAAGCAGACGACAAGGAGTGCGCGCGCCGAGGCGAATTCCGTACTGGAGGAAAACGACGACGCCGAAGAGCGTCCGGCACGCGAACGCGCGGCGGAAGAAAAGAAAACAAAAGTAAAATGCCAACCAATTAGGAAAGGCCATTGGGCGTCAGGCAGCCAATCGGAAAATGACTAATCGGCCAAGGCAAGGCGCGCTGGCAGAAGGGGGAGACGCCGGGAGAGTTCCAGGAAGCGACGCCAGGAGAAGGTGGGCCACCGAACCGGGAGTTGAGGACAGGCCGTCGGGTTCCGGACCCGAGCCACCAGGACTTCACCCGACCGGGGCCTCCTGCCAACCCGTTCCTGTGCGTCGCCAGCCTACCCGAGCGTGCCGCCAGCTGCTCAAGGCCGGTGAGCTTCTGCGCCCGTCGGCGGGACAAGAGCAGTCGGGCTACGGGCCCGAGTTCTACGCCCAGTTGCCCAGCCAGAACGCCGCCGCCATCTGTCGTACCTAAGGTCCCTCTATAATTTTCAAGGTAGCGCCATCTGCCGCGCGCGCCACCTAGGAAGTTCCTGTAGCAGACGGCGCCAACGCTAAACCGCGGCGCCGCGGCATTCGTGAGGTGAAAAAATATCTGCATACGCGCGGAAATAAAACCTTCTGGTGCCTGACTGTGGTGAAAAACGAAAGAAGGACCCGAACTGCTAAATTTAGTCCTTTAATTTCAAATAAGTGCTCCAAGAAAATAGCTCAAGAGAGCGTAATGAGGGATTGATCGCCTCGATTCCGCGTGTTTACATTTCGTTCGTTTGCGCTCAATCGCCGCGCGAGCCTTGGTGATTGCTTACGCTTAATCCCGTATGCTCTGTGAAATCTTTTGCATGTAAGTGTGCTGCGTACACATAGCGGTTGCATTGAACGAAGAAGTCGTGTAAAAATGAAGGCTGGCAGTCGCTTGGACCGGAAAACTTTCGACATAACGTCGCTCAAACGTGCGATTCTCAAAGCGCGCGACCCTCACGGCAACTAAACAACATCCTGTGTGTTTGTGGAAACGAGTGCGCCAACAATCTTCTTGTCGCTGAGTGTGTATGTCGTGTAGCGATTACACGACGACTGCTGTGTCTTGTGGTTCAATGCTACGAGCCAGTGCAACTGTGGTGACATGATGAAGAGGTGGTATGGATCGTGTCAGCGTGTCTCCTCGATCGTGTTCGGGCTGCCAGCGCGATCTGATCTCGCGGCACACCAACATCGAGCGTAGTGTGTGCGCGTGTGTGAATGTGGTTGACTGTTCTCGTGAACCGTGCGACGTCGCCGCGTAAACTCGAATCATGACGCGCATTGTTGTCTTTATCCCTTTTCGCCTCCGTGCACCGCTAAATCCCTGTAAGAATTAGAGGGCCCTTATACGAAACGCACGCGGATTGACCCAGCTATTACTGCACTGTGTTTTGCTGGCAATCCGCGTATCGCTTGTGGCGTTTTTCTTATGTTTATTTGCAGTTGTGTGTTTTTCATCAGTAAAATGGCATTGCCGATTACTGAACCATCTTCGAGTGTAAGGGAAACTTGGAAGGAAGGAGCTCGCAGCTGTATGTAATGTACTTTGATATACTGTATTACGCTTTATTATTTGACGGCCAGTAGCTGTGGCTATGCAGTATTCGTTTTTAAAAACAGAGTAATGCAGGCACTTAGCAATATATTTATTCACATATGCGATGCACAAAATACGATTAGGATATTGGAAATTACATTTTGGACATGTTGTAAAGCGCAGTTAACAACGCGCGCACAAACACAGGAAGGTGTAAAAGTAGAATTCGCTGCTGAATTTTATTTTTTATCGCACGTAACGCAATGCGGATATTTGTCAGCGAGTTAATGCGTTTCTGCCCCACTATTTACTTGCATGCTAGGTCATACTGCACTTGCTAGGTCAACGGGCTCGTAATGCACTAAAATCACATTCAATCAAGTCAACATTCAATGTAAGTCAACATTCAATCTCCTCAAACTTCGGCCGTCATCATTCATGCGCGCGAATGAAATAATACTGCAGCTCTGCGCACACAGGTGTATACTTTCTCTCGCACCTTCGTATCGCTCTACGTTACTTTCCTCGCGTAGTCGTGCAGTTACCGACGGTTCAGTCTTTCCGTCCATTTCTATGCAACCAGAATTACCTTCTGGTTAGGTTTTGTTTGCTGCGCGGGATGCAAAATAACTTCTTGTCATCCTCCGTCTGATCTCGGCACCCATCCGCACAGCAACAAGGCATTTCGGTCCTTCGCATCCTAGGTCATGCCGATCTATTCAGCGGGCTCACAGAGAACTAAAATAAATAATCTCCACAAACTCCGGCCCTCAACATTCATGCACGCGAGTGAAATACTATCACCGCTCGACACACGCACGTGTATACTTTCTATGGCACCTTTGTATCGTTGTATGTTACTTGCCTCGCATAGTCGTGCTGTTACCGACGGTTCAAAGTCCGTCCGTGCAATTTTGTGTAACCATACTTTTCGTCTGGTTAGGTTTGGTTGCCGCGCGCGATGCAAAATAACTTCTTGCCATCCTTCGTCCGGTTTCGGCACCCAACCGCACAGCAACAAGGCATTTCGGACCTCCCGGAACGAAATTATCGCAGCGATGTGCAAAGCACAACAGGCGAAACGCGCGCTCTTCGCCCGGCGCGCAGGAACTTTCATGGCGGCAAAGGGGCGGAGCAAGGTCACATGTCACCGATCAGCCTATCGCAGGCGCTGTCGGCTGGATCAAAGCCTGGCGGTACTTTTAAATGATTGAGGGATTTTAGTCGTACCGCCTGCTGCCCGACGCCGGCGTTCGAGCTTCTGTTAATTAATTATGGGGTTTAACGTGCCAAAACCACTTTCTGATTATGAGGCACGCCGTAGTGGAGGACTCCGGAAATTTCGACCACCTGGGGATCTTTAACGTGCACCTAAATCTAAGTACACGGGTGTTTTCGCATTTCGCCCCCATCGAAATGCGGCCGCTGTGGCCGGGATTTGATCCCGCGACCTCGTGCTCAGCAGCCCAACACCATAGCCACTGAGCAACCACGGCGGGTGGCGTTCGAGCTTCTGTGCCCGTGGGCAGGACGAGAGCAGTCGGGCTACGGGCCCGAGTTCTACGCCCAGCTGCCCGGCCAGAACGCCCCCGCCATCTACTCGTGCGGCCTAGCCGCATACCTTCTGTCTCCAAGGGAGAGCTGGCGCGCTCTGGCAAAGTCACCTAGAAAAAAATGTAAGGCCTCCGCACGCCGGTGTGACGTCACGCTAGTCGGATGGGCCAGAAAGTCGACGCTGCCGGCGTCTCCGCGCCTAGGTTCGTTGCGCTTGCAGGGTGTCTCTTTGCGCGTCGCGGATACTATGACATGGGAAAGTTAGTGTTGTCCTTAAAGTGACAGCAACCTATAAATGTATATGCTTCGGTTCCAAAGGAAGACACGTATAGCTGACGCAAAAAAATAAGGGGGAGCCGGTGGTTCACCGCAGTCAACACCACCATAGAAAGCAACATTCTTTCATACCTTCCTTAGATTACTTGATTGGCGACATCTTTTTTGCGTGTATCGCAACACGACCTGCCTTATTGTGCTTGTGATGTTTGGTAGGGAAGACAAGCAAACTGCATGCAGCTTAGTCACTTTAACCTTAGACGGAAAGAAAGAAAGAGGAACACTGCATATTGAAGACACAGAATACTTTATTCACGAATGATAAGAACTGCATTCAGAAACAAACGTTTTAAATCTTCCATATACAATTATCATTCTCACTCTTGCATTGCGTAAAACAGTCCTCGATAGACACACGTATATCGAGGTTCATTTCATTTTGAAAATTTTATCATTATAGGGTCACGCACAACTAATTGTCAAATAGAATAAGCTTCCGTCTTTGTTGTACCATTTCTTGTGGTTATTTCCACCCGCCTTGTTTGCAGGCCTTTTTGGTCTGCATAAAATACTGAGATAATGGTGAAAATAAGTAAAAAACGAGAGGCCTACTCTCAGTCCTAAAGGAAAACATGCAATAAATGAATCGCGGTAGCATGGAGAGTTCGAATCGTAATGAGGTAGCACAATGCACTCAAACGCTAACATTTGAATTGGCCAAAATGCAGGGTTTAAATTTTGATAATTTAGGCAAATAAGTCCTAGCTACGCCACAGGTTTCTTTTTACAAGGGCTCTGTCAACACAAACATATGTAGATATTCAACAAAACAGAGCTTCATGAATAAAAAATAAATAATGAGAAACATCTCAGGCCTTCAAGGTCTGCAATTTTCGGTCGTTATTGGGGTTGCGTAATTTGTCGTTTTCTGTGCGGCACAAGTTGTTCAGCAGTGTATTCGCTGCAGCACTTACAACATGCCCCATTACCTCCTGTGCAGGATGACCGAAATCACACACATATACATCCTCAAAGTCATGAAGAGTAGCGAACACAAGGCCGACAAGAGTATCCTTCTGCCTAGGAAGGCTGAAAAATCGTACGAAATATTCTGGTGTCCTGAGCTTGTCCCATATAATTTCAGTAAAGAGTTCAGCATCAACTACAACTGCTCGTGGAAACTTCACGCCACCCCTTGTCATCTTCATTATTAATGCATTCTCAGGGTCATCTAGATCGACGTCTTGCATCACAAGGCTTTCACTGCAAGATGCGCATGTCAACCTAAAAGAGCTGGATGGGCATAATAGCCGGCAACAAAGGTTAGTGCCGGTAGGCTTGACGTTTTTTTCTCAATGTCAGAGTCGGTCACAGTGACTTGAAACTGGCCGTTTCCTGAATTTACACTTGTCTCCAACGTGCTCGCGCTCGGTGGTAGTAGAATGTCCAAATCTGGCAGGTCCAGAACGTCCGGTACTTTCCAAAGCGGTCCTCTAAGCTATCAGTTTGAAATTTGCCCAAAAGAACATACTCGAAATGAAGCTCTTCGAGACAGTATATGGCAAGCTCGTGCAAGGCGTGGGTAGTGTGGCTGAAAGCTATGTGCGTTTCACGTGTCAAGCGGCCATTGTCATGTTTGAGGCTTCCCCAGTGATCAAGCCATTGAACTATTCTCTCTAAGAATTCTAGTTGAGGACATGACGATGAAACTATTGGACATTGCAACTGATCTCGCAGCCGCTGTACTTTTCTTGGCGTCTTGACGTTAACAATGTTCCACAAAGTCAAAATGGTGTCGACATATTGACATGTTTCCTTTGCATGCTGGAACGTTGCAACATGAGAGCAGCAACAGTAGATGAGTTAAAAATCTTTAAGGCCAGTTTAACGTTCTGCCGTTCCATGTTCGAGGGGTTCAGTGCCTTCAAAGTGAGCGTTCGTGCTAGCTTCAAGAGATCATGCTTTTCAGCTTCGTTCAACTGGCATACTACCTTGAAAGATGCTGTAAGTATCTTTGGTTCTGCCTCATCACTCTTCGGTTCAGGAAAGTACATGCATTTCCCAATGTTTCTTTGATTCAGCCAGTTATTTCTTATACACTTTAGTATGTGAACTGGGTCCAACACGAAAAACAGGGGTCGTGATGGGTCAGCAGGATGCTGGTAAACAATGCTGACACTTGCAGTCTTAGCGAAATAGGACATGGCTTTTCTGTTTATGGAGTTATTTCCGGGGTCACTGCGTATACTCTAAAACCAGATGCCTCTAGATCAAGAACAATCTTCCGAAGGAAGTCGTGCAGCGCCTAAGCACCGATTTGTGCCGCAGGAAGAATGTGTACAACATCCTTGTTTGAAGAAAGCAGGCTCTGCATCATAAATACGTGGGCAGTTTTTGCTGCAGTCGATGAATTTACCGCAGCACCAGTAGCAAAGCCAGCCTTGTAATAAAAAAAACGATTGAAGGTGAATCTCATCAATCATTAACGTTACAGTCTTTTCATGCTCTTTATATGTGCTTACAATACGCTTTGCATAGGAAAGAAAGCTACATTCTTGCTGCTCCGTTTCAGGGCGTACATCGTACGATGAACACAGTCTTCTGATCGTATCAGGATGCGGCATCTTAAGCTTCATCGAACTTCTCATGAATCTATATGCATGAGGTGAAATTCTGAACAAAAGGCTAGCAAAAACCAATAAATCGGGGGGATATCGGCCAGCATTATTCAAAACAAGATCAACTTGACTCTTCAAGAATTTAAGCACTTCCAAATGCCATTCTTGCAACTCACATGCGAAATGTTTTCCACTTACTTCCTCTAGCAATGTCGAAACCAATGTCAGTAGATGACGGGCCTTTTCAGAACGCTCAGTGCTGATATCCTTACGTGTCTGTTCGATCACGTGTAACACACTTTTCAAATCTCGCAAGTCGCACAGCTTTTCAGGAACTAACACATCACCACACTTCCTCACATCCGTTTCACCAAAATATACTTCGACGCGCAGGTCTGTGGACACGATCACCGAAGTACGGACTGCAGGAACAGATTGAAGTGACACGTCCAAAAATAAAACGTTGGAGTCCTTGTTCAAAACTGTCCAAAAGTCCGAACTCTGAAAGCTTGGCAAGGCCTTCAGCAAGTCCGCAAAGCTACCAACCACATTTTTGGCGTCCTCTTCTGCTTGGGTTTGCTGAGAAAGCATTCTTGCTTTTTGCAAATATGTGGCTTCCAAGCGCGCTCTTTTGGTACCCGGCGCTTCTCGAACGCACGCTTGTATATGTTTCCTAACATATACAACAAATAAGGTCCGTGCCAATCTCAAATAATATTCTTTAAGTAGGCAGAGCTCCATAAGGCAAATCCAATCCGTTATGGCAAAAACGGTGCATTCTTCCAAGTCAATCAAATTACTTCTAAAATTGCTTGCAGGGAACCCTTTTGTGCATGTGTTGGTGTTTCGTTCTAATGTTAGGCGGTGTACCAAAAGAAATTTACTCATTACCCTGGCAATTTTCAATTACTGAAGCGATCGAAAAAGAGAAAGCGTGAGTGAAAAGATCTTTATTCAATAATGCTGAAAGCTTTCCTCATTCTCTTGCAATTACCTTTGTAGCATTAGCCGGATACGAAAAGTGCTCAATGAAAATCAGATGAAGCTTAGAGTGAAGGCTGTCATAAGTGTTGCATTTAGTTTTTAATTAATCGGCCTCTTGTTATTCACTGTTAGCCTAATGAAGGGACCTCAACAATTCGTCCTAGTATTTAAGGCCCACTGGAAGAGAGCTTCCCTTAAACCAACCACTGCGGCCGACACAGCTGAAGGGTTGTCGTACCAGTACAGGTGAGTAAGTGGCTGTGTACGCTTCTGATTTACCCTAGAGATTATATCGCCGTCTAGATTGGCAGCTTGTTACCAATTGTTTGCCTAAGTGTGCATACTCGGAATAAAAGATCCCTGTGTGGTATGACATTTTATCTAATGTTTTCTCATTCGCTTTTTTCATACTCATTGTTCAACACATCGGCATTTTACATGTGAGACAAGAAGTCTGCAATGCATTATAATTGGTTCAACGATATCCTTGTCGTAAAATTTAGACAGATGAAAACATGTCTCTAACACATCATGACGGCGTCGCCAGGCGGAAATACGACAAACGCTAAGGCTGGTGGGTTTGTCAGAGTGCTCCCAACATTCTTTTGTTACTATCCTAGACACTACCCTCGAGTAAAACAGTAAGTGTGCAGAGTTTGCTGAACCATAGGGAATGATGGAGAATGTTTCCTTTTTTTCCCGCATAAGCTTAATGCGACACACAAGCTGTGTTTCTATGCTTGAGACGCATGATGAAAGAAAAGAAAGAGGGAAGCCACTTCGTTATATCGAAACCAACGACTTCTGTCGATGGTAAGAACGTTTTCTTTGCCGAAGACGTCGTTTCATACAAATCGTCTTGAAAGCAGAATAGCGTCACGGTATATCGCTCTGTGAAAATCATCTTGTCCGTGGGGAAGACCGACTATGCTGTTATGCTGACACAGCATAACCCCTATAGTTAATAGATAGTAGTGCCGCTTGCCGCTGGCGTTTTCACCATCTGCTCTTACCTGCAATACAAATTTTAGCGTACGTCAGGCACGTTCGAACGTTGCGCTTGTAACTTTCATATTCTGATACCTTAACTATAAAAAACAACAGAACGCTATTGTACAAACTCTTAAATGTGTTGCAACTATGCAGAAGAACGAGATTTGCCTTTTTGTTCTCACTTCATGTTATAATAAAAGTGAAACAAAGCTTTGGTGGGAGAAGGGTAAACGCGTAAATGTTGCAGAATATTTTTGCCTGAGGCACCATTGTTTTTATGTTTTATTGGGCACTACATCTGCACTTTCTTCTCCAGTGCCATTCAACATGAACCGTGTATTGGGAATGGACCTTCTCGCAGCCGTTGCCGTTGCCATAGGTGCATATACCTTGTCAAATTCGATTTTATTTATCAATCGTGTTGTTGTTTTATTACTATAGATGTTAGTGCTTTTCATGGTTACACGTGGTGACCTACTTACAAGAGAGTGCTCGTGTAAAATAGTAATGCTAATAGCTCGCCACGGTGGCGTAGGGGCTTCATTGGCTAAAGCCGAGATCGAGGGATCAAATCCCGACCGCTGTGGTGCCATTTGGATGGGGACCGAATGCAGAAACTCCCTCTTCCGGTGCATCACGGGCTCGGGAAAGTCCGCCATGGGGTCTAAATTAATCAGCTCTCCTGCACTTTGGCGTTGCTCATAATCAGAACGTGGTTTAGGAGGATCGTTATTTGGGCTAAATGTTACTGATGCCCGATTATTACAACGCGTGTGTCATTTTTCGTGCCTAGCCTTTGTCTTCGTTGTTTTTCCTTTAATTTGAGCTATGTTTTCTGTTCTGCGTTCTTCCGGTGTGCTCACGGTTATTTTCCTTGTAATTTTGCATCCTCACCATGTAAAGCGTTGAGTTTAGAGGCAGTTTTGTGCTCTATTTGTTTTTGTTTATATAATATGATAGCTTCAATATTCACCAATAACTTATTACCTATTCATTGCGTAATTGTGGATACTGAGAACAGGGTATGACAACACTGCCGCTTCCATTATCACAACTGGCATAGTACCCCTTAAGCCTGCGTTTCTGTTGACTGTTGCATAGCGCTCCGATCCCCATGGAACGGTTCTCTTAAAAGGCATAATTGGATTATTCATTTATTCCTGTTTTTGTAACAAAGATTCGTGGTAAACCGATCCCAGTAAATAACAGTTAAATTGCTCATGGCGAAGATGCATGTATTATTAAACTGAAATACCAACCCATTATCTAATGCATTCTGCGTTTTCAGCTTTGATCATCATGGCCCCCAATAAAGCTGCTGCTCTAGGCGGCGGTGTTGGAGGTACGGACGGAATCATGGGTCACAGCAAGAAGTGAATCAGCGCTGACAGAAGATGAAGGGGCTTCAAGTTTTGCTAGGACAAAGACGACATGTGATCCAATAAAATACGCAAATAAGCAAAATGGGCGACCTTTTGTATGCTTTGGCGCCACGTGTTACATCAACGGGCGATGCCTAGACCTACTAGTACAACATCACATATTTAAACTCATTCGTCCAAACAGAGTGAATTAGGACAAACAACCGTACTGTTTCTTCAGAAACAACTGGTGGGTTTAGCAATACGTTCGCTGAATGATCAAACCCTGAGAATTCCATTGAACATATCGATGGTACTGCTATAACATTGCTGTTATTCCCACTCCATTGAAAATTTATTTCGAGAATCCAACCGCAGATTAGCATTATTGACAATCCGTGGAATGTAGTTCCCGCTTCGACGCCCTAAATGTGTGAATGTTCTGTTCAAATAGCGATATCGAAACGCGTATTGTTGACTCGCGATGCTCATGTCTCTTCCGCAGTAGAAGTAGCAAGTGCGTCTGCATACGAATGAAATGCAACTGATGCAGCCGAGATTCTAACTTTCGATTTCACGTTCAGGAGAAAAGCATCGAAGTGGGTTGAGGTACTGGAATGTGTGCGGTCATTAATTTAGCAGATAAGTAACAGGCGCTGATAGTTAGGTTACGGGCAAGGTATATGTATTGTAGATAGCTTTGGCGAGATTGGCAGCGGTCGTTAGTCATCATTTATTGTTACTGTTTCATTGTAAAATATCACAGCCAATGTCTGAGCCATTTCATTGGCGTGAACCTATGTAACGTTAGCATACGTAATTGATGAATATGTAGACGACAACAATACAAGTACAACGACTTTCTTAATTTGCGAACATGCGTTTCATTGCAGATTGATCAATAATTTAGCCTTAACGGGTCAAGGGTCAGTTCTGGCCAAAGAACGCCAAACAAATGATGCGAAGCGTTTACAATCGTTTAAGTATTCATGGATGTCCCATCGCTTTAAAGTAACCTAAAATCAATCACTTTGTAAGTGAGGGAAAAACATACGTGCTAAAAATATGAGAATAATAAGTGAGGTGTGCTATCAGTGGTAAATAAACATGGGATATTGATTAGCAGATAAAAATATAGAAGTATCGAAGTAGCACAGATGCCTTACCTGTTGCCTCGTGCGCAAAAAAATGGGAGGCATGCGGTCGAAATACACATTTCGCTGCAGCAGCAGCCTTTGAAGACAGACCGTGCCATTGGACATTGATCAGTTGGGTGTACGACATTTAGTACTTCTGCATCGTTTAGAATAAATTACGGAGCGATACAGCCCTGTGAAGTTCGTTTTTCAACGAAGCTGCTATGGTGGCTGAAATTATGTTGGTGTAGAGTTTTGGTTGTATATAACTGTACATACAATCATATACATGCAATTTATGTGAAGAACAAAGAAATAAACAATCATTTGTTGTCTTGTCTCTTTTCCTATTATTTTAGGTTTATTTTGCCAAGCAAGTAATGATGACCTTGTGGAAGCTGTGATTCACCGCCAATGGCTCTGCGACGACGCTCGTTTGGTTCTTCGCTAGCTTCAAATCTATACGCGATCGCTGACGCGTTGTTCTGCGCACTTTACGGTCACTGTAACACTGTAGACCAAGCATTTAGCGGACAAAGGACAGTAGCCTGAAGGCGCACTAATTAGGCTGGTGTTGTCGACGTAGCAGTGATGGAGCCCCATTTAGACGAAGTGACGATATGCCTTGACAAGGGCACAGTTCAAAGGAGTGCACGAAATAAAACACGTTCACCTGCAATTTTCGAATGAGCATACTTCCTTGATAAAGATGAATGAAAATTGGAAGTGCTAGAGTTTTATTATAGCGGGCAAACCCGGGGATGTCCGTTCCTATACCGTAAAAGCCCATGCATTCTCAACAACGGCAATTCCGCAATATTTACAACATCACTGTGAACTAAGTAATTGTGATAGCTTACGTTAGGAATGTATTACCCGCTAAACGTCATATTATTTCGACGATAGTTTCAGTAAAACAAGAGTTATAGCCGTTTCTTCTAACCATACGGCCTCCGCTGATATCCATGTATTGACAGGAGATGGGAGGTTTGTAATATGTGAAAATTCGCTGCGAACTGCAAATGAAACTAGGTGTTATGATTGAGCCACCTCTGCTGCCAATTCCTGTATGATTTTTTTCCAAGGTACCTACATTAATTTTACATCTACAGAGCATTCGCGAGAAAGTTGGCTTTGCCGCACGGCGTTTTCTGCTCTATGCCACGAATAGTCTGGAGTGCAGCCTCAGACAGCTTCGCTATAAAAACTAAACTTGATTTAACATCAATTAGCTGGTCATTGCCTAGGAACATTACTGGATGCAGCAGAATGTGTTGACGATGTGGTGAACTAAAATATTTTTCTTTCTTCTCTGAGCCTCCAAATCGCGACATTTCATGATAACGTGGAGGACATTCATCATTGCGCCACATTTACCAAATATAGGTGACTCTCGACCAGCGAAAATATGAGATTGCGTATCATATGCGTTGTATGTGCTCTAAACCACGTACGCGTAGCGTTATGACGCATTATTTACGTTCCATTGCATATCGCCCGGGATAAAAGAGAGTGTTTGCCAGTGGGTATGGGAAAGTGTTTACCTGAAAGAGAGGCCAGGTAAATTGCTTCTGATAGAAGTCTTTGCGAGCTGCATGGTAATGCCTCCGGCCCTGGCGCTAGAATTAAAGAATTTTCTTCCGGCATACTATCCGGTCCCTGCATGAACGGTGGAAGGATTATAAGTGCTCATCACAACATATTGCCGTGCGGTGGAGCATGGCCAGTTATCAAGCCGCAGTGTGAGCAGCTTCGTTTTCTGGAATACAGTAGTGTGCCGGTGCCAATATGAGTTCCCACCAGCTGGGCCGGGTTTCCGCTACCCTGGCAGCGCTTCCCAGACGCGGGTGCGATTCACGAAGTTCCTGTCTGTCTCTGAGTCGTTGACTATCAAATTGGCTGTGGAGGAGCCGTACGCCAAGACAATGGCGATTTACAGCTCGACTTCCGACAAGATTGCAATGACTGAGCTTGCAACGATGGTCGATCTACGAGGGAAAATCAGAAAACCTTTGTTCCTATTTTTATTAGCCTTGATGAGGTACATACACGTAATTAGGAATACACCTACTATTCTACGTACCTTACACTACTTTGTCGAATAGTCCCCAAACCGGCTCAGACGTTTGTCCCATAGAAGCACTAAATTAGCGATACCCCTGTGGTAGACAACACCATCACCTGGCACTACTCAAAGCGAGACACCTTTCCCTAAACGAAGGCTTGATTCCCCTGTAGATTTCAATGAGCGTTATTCCGTTGCTGTATAGAAAACGAATTGCACCACCATGCTCATACGCAGAATACTTGCGAAGCGCAACCGCCATCGTCAACAACTGACAGCGGTGCCATGCCGTGGAGCTACCGGCATAAAAGGCCGGCCCCGTCCAAGAATGGCCCACAGGTGGGACCGGGTATGCTGACTTCGCATTTGCAGCTGAATTTGACTGAAAAATATAAGGTAAATGACCTTATGTGTAAGCCCGTGAAACAGCTGCTATCATGGCATCTCTATCATGATGCAGCGCACAATACACACAGGCAGCATCTTTAGAGTTTGCAAAGCGTTTTAGTGCGGAAGCACTACTTGGATAATTGGGCGTTTTCCCTGTGCCCGCCAGTAGTGGTAAATTTAGTTGTGGGATCGCTAAAAAGTTAGCATAGTATGTATTATTAATTATAGTATGTGTGAGAAGGATGAAGAGCATAGAGATATGGACCGAATGCATGGAAAGTTGTTTTGTTGACATGAACTATTATTATGCGCTAAGAGGTTTGAAACTAAAATTTTAAACCCGTTTGACCGTTGGCGGATGACCGTAGGCTATGCGGAGGAAGGTTTTCACTTAGAGCCGGAGGCGTGCCTCTATTCCTTACCAGCAAGTGCTATTGGCGAGAGGAAGAAACGCCTAATTTGTGGCGCGCACCTAGCTGTTTGTGACGTCGCAGGATAATGCTCGCCTTACTTTTAAAAAAGATGCGCTCATTGGCTTCTCTCAATTACGTGTTCAATAGACGGGCAACTACTGAATAGATGGGCAACTAGGTCGGTGGTGCCTGAGATGATACGCGGGCGACCGCAAGCTTGTTTTGTAGATGATTGTATGTTGGTTGTTCATCCCACTCCTGCAATAGCCTCCTTGAGGCTGCAGCATGTATAAATTAAATAAATAGATAAAAATAAGCCCACGCCTCGCAATAAGCATGGGCACAGCGCTTCACGGCTCGTCGTGGAATGTGGCTGCAAACCGCCGATATCTGTATCCCACATGTTGTAGCACAATGTGTTTCGTTTAATGCTTTGGGAGTAGCCCCCGAAAGTAAAGAAATATCATGTAAAGAATGCCCATGGTGTCCCGAAGTTAAATTGTTAAAGATTTTGATTTAGTTTATTTCTCGTTCAAGCTATTTTTGTCTTATTCTGTTTTGTGCTCCTTGCTGTATATCTCCTTTTGTGATCTCCCTCTCCTTTTCTTTTTCGATTACACCCCCCTCTTCCCATCCGGGAAAACGAAATCCTGTGTACGCCACTTCTAGGTGGAAATCGCTTGTCCCGGAAACACCATTGCCATTCATAAGAAAAGCCGGTGAGGCGGCAGTCTGCTGCTAGTATGTTGATTTGAATTATGAAACCCATTTCATTAACATAATACCAGCTGTAGTGCCGTAGTCATGGCACTAGGTGCACGACATTTATTCCCCCAAAAATAGAAAGCTGCAGCCTATGCATTAGAGTGCACTCAATTTCTCGTAAGGCTGGAGAAAACTACTGTGTACGTCCCCACTTTATTTCCACTAATGCATCCTTGAAGAGTGTCAGTGTGTCGTCGAGTGCGATTCCGTACGGTTATATATATCATCGTTCTCTTCCTTAAACTCTATTGCATTTTATTTTTGCCGTTCGCGCTGCCTGTACTTGCATTGGCAATAATACCTAATTATCGTCCTTGCTTTATTTTACGACCCAAATGCCCAGGAAGTCGTACAAAAATGCGGTGTCAGTGCTGCATCTGTACGCTACACTTCCACCGACGCGGAAAAAGTGTTAAATGTGGCCGGTCTGGATTTAGAATCTCACAAGACGACGAGGGGGAACTCGCAACTGCGAATGATCAGAAAGGTCGTTACCACTTTTCTCGTCATCGAGGCCTGACGGAAACTCTTCACGAGTGAAAGAAGGATAAACTGTCTAAATATGAACTAAGGATGCCGACAGAGTTCATTTAGCCTCTCTCCCTTCTAGAGAAAGCCACGGACTTGCTGCAAAAAAAAACGAAAAAGAGGGGTTTTTGCTTCCCGCATTGCGAAATATCGAAGTTTTCCTTGCGGAATTCCTAAGCAAAGGCACACTTCTTTGCAAAGAGGTGGCTAAATGCCTACAGCGTAGCCTGTCAAAGCGGTTAGCAAGCGCGTGGACTGACTGTGTTTTTTTTATGGGTGCCCTCTTAGACCTAGGCTTAAGTCTTCTTGTTGTTCAGCTGCAAGCGCCGAGCAGAGCTGTTATGTTGTGCTGGGGAGGGGTCCTCTTTTGGGCAAGGCATTGCTAGCACCGCCGCGAATGCAGACTATGAAGCAGGGTCTTGCAAACTGATGTTTAAAAACATCAGGCAAAATGAGAATGCCCACCAAGACAACATGCCTCGATCCATTGCAGGGGAAATTTGCTTTTACCTTACAGACACGATTAAGCACCTGACCTAGAGGAAAGCGAACGCTAGCCGCTTTCCCTGGCTTTCCGGCCTCGGAAGGGTAGTTTGCACTGTGAATACACGTCAGCTGACGTGGAACGCATGTTTTGTATGACATCCCTGGTGATGGTAGCGAAGCAAAATCGGCTGTCAAGAACCTCTTTCTGCCAACTCACATTTCCGAAGCGCAACACATAGTTAGGCAGAAGGCAATCATTTCATATTACTTTTTTTTTTCTTTTTCGAACTAACTGTTGAAGCAACCATCACTTACACTTCTGGTTACACGGCGAAGCGCCCATTTAGCGCATGAAATATTGCTGCTAAATTTCGATGAATAAACCAAAATAAAGCTTCTGTTCGGACCTTGCACAGCTTGCGACCTTTATTGTAGCATTTAAGAGCCGCGAGCACACCTAAACAAAAATGCGCTCTGTCGCTATTTTAGCAATAAGAGATATAAGCTTAAACAATGAAAACATCACAAGCCGTTAAAGCATGCTGACCATGCAATACTATAGGTAGCCGGAGAACTGCCTCTGTGGGAATTAGAAGGGTGGGTGTACTGCACGGTATATGTTACAAAGCTACTATCCCTTGCCCTTGCTGTTCAAACTTTTGGAGCTTTTAACACGCTTGATGACATCAGCATTATGGTATGTTCTTCGGTAACTCAATAAAACGAACAAGATGCCTTTCCTACGTTGAGGAATTACAGGAATGGAATTGAACTGCACGGCCAATACAATACAGGTCAATGGGCACAAAAACAAAGTTATAATGGCACTGCACTCACACGTGCGTCAAACAACAACACTCCTCTCACGCATCACCAAAATACATCAGGGCATGGAAAGAACTAATCTCCTCAGATTGGTGCAGGCTTAAGTCGTAAGAATAATAGTCTACTCAACCGCTTTCCAGCGACTAAACAGGAATGAACGCGCCCAGTTTAACCTCATGATCAAGAGAGCCTACAAGTAGGCACTGCACATCTCAATTACAACCGCAAACGAAAAGGTTCCGGCTCAAGGAATACGTAATGCTCGTGATAATCTCCTAGAAGCGCAAAGAACTTGCCCAACTGGAGAGACTTTCGCAGTCTCACACGGAGGAACCTATTTTCCAATGACTCGGCATTACATAGAAATCATTCGGAAGAAAGCGGTATATTTTACGGAGTTGAAGAAACACGGATACGTGCCACCATTACCTAACAACACCTACCCTATGCGCAATCAAGAGCCCAGGCAGGAAAGAGCCAAATCCTTACAAAAAAAAAAAAAAAAAACGGAGCACGACACACTTTCGGGGGCTACTCCCAAAGCATTAAACGGAACACATTGTGCTACAACATATGGGCTACAGATATCGGCGGCTTGCAGCCACATTCCACGACGAGCCGTGAAGCGCTCTGCCCATGCTTATTGCGAGGCGTGGGTTTATTTTCATTTATTTATTTAATTTATACATGCTGCAGCCTCAAGGAGGCTATTGCAGGAGTGGGATGAACAACCAACATACAATCATCTACAAAACAAGCTTGCGGTCGCCCGCGTATCATCTCAGGCACCACCGACCCAGTTGCCCATCTATTCAGTAGTTGCCCGTCTATTGAACACGTAATTGAGAGAAGCCAATGAGCGCATCTTTTTTTAAACTACAGGCGAGGATTATCCCCCGACGTCACAAACAGCTAGGTGCGCACCACGAACTAGGCGTTTCTTCCTCTCGCCAATAGCACTTGCTGGTAAGGAATAGAGGCACGCCTCCGGCTCTAAGTGAAAACCTTCCTCCGCATAGCCTACGGTCATCCGCCAACGGTCAAACAGGTATAGAATTTTAGTGTCGAACCTCTTAGCCTATAATAATTGTTCATGTCAACAGAACAACTTTCCATGCATTCGGTCCATATCTCTATGCTCTTCATCCTTCTTACACATACTATAATTATTCATACATACTATGCTAACTTTTTTAGCTAACTTTTTTAAAACGCTTTGCAAACTCTAAAGATGCTGCCGGTGTGTATTGTGCGCTGCATCATGATAGAGATGCCATGATAGCGGCTGTTTCACGGGCTTACACATAAGGCCATTTACCTTATATTTTTCAGTCAAATTCAGCTGCAAATGAGAAGTCAGCATATCCAATCCCACCTGTGGGCCTTTCTTAGACGGAGCCGGCCTTTTATGCCGGTAGCCCCGCGGCATGGCGCTGCTGTCAGTTGTTGACGATGGCGGTTGCGCTTCGCAAGTATTGTGCGTATGAGCATCGTCATGCTGTTCGTTTTCTATACAGCAACGGAAGAACGCTCATTGAAATCTACAGGGGAATCCAGCCTTCGTATATGGAAAGGTGTCTCGCTTTGAGTAGTGCGAGGTAGTGGTGTTGTCTACCACAGAAGTATCGCTAATTTAGTGTTTCTATGGGGCAAACGTCTCAGCCGGTTTGGGGACTACTCGACAAAGTAGTGTAAGGTACGTAGAATAGTAGGTGTATTCCTAATTACGTGTATGTACTTCATCAAGGCTAATAAAATAGGAACAAAGGTTTTCTCATTTCCCCTCGAATATCCACAAATTCAAACCATCGTTGCAAGTTCAGTCATTGCAATCTTGTCGGAAGTCGAGCTGTAAATCGCCATTGTCTTGGCGTACGGCTCCTCCACAGCCAATTTGATAGTCAACGACTCAGAGACAGACAGGAACTTCGTGAATCGCACCCGCGTCTGGGAAGTGCTGCCAGGGTAGCGGAAACCCGGCCCAGCTGGTGGGAACTCATTTTGGCACCGGCACACTACTGTCTTCCAGAAAACGAAGCTGCTCACACTGCGGCTTGATAACTGGCCATGCTCCACCGCACGGCAATATCTTGTGATGAGCACTTATAATCCTTCCACCGTTCATGCAGGTACCGGAGAGTATGCCGGAAGAAAATTCTTTAATTCTAGCGCCAGGGCAGGAGGCATTACCATGCAGCTCGCACAGACTCCTATCAGAAGCAATTTACCTGGCAACTCTTTCAGGTAAAAGCTTTCTCATACCCACTCGCGAACACTCCCTTATATCTCGGGCGATATGCAGTGGAACGTAAATAATGCGTCATAACGCTACGCGTACGTGGATTAGAGCACGTACAACGCATATGACACGCACTCTGATATTTTCGCTGGTCGGGAGTCACCTATCTTTGGTAAATGTGGCGCGATGTTGAATGTCCTCCATGTTATCATGAAATGTCGCGATTTGGAGGTTCAGAGAAGAAAGAAAAATATTGTAGTTCACCACATCGTCAACACATTCTGCTGCATCCAGTAATGCTCCTAGGCAATGGCCAGCTAATTGATGTTAAATCAAGTTTAGTTTTTATAGCGAAGCTGCCTGAGGCTACACTCCAGACTATTCGTGCCAAAGAGCAGAATAGAACACACAGCAGAACACATTTAGGGCGTCGAAGCGAGAACTACATTCCCCGGATTGTCAATAATGCTAATGTGCGGTTGAATTCTGGAAATAAATTTTCAGTGGAGTGGGAATAACAGCAATGCTATAGCAGTACCATCGATACGTTCAATGGAATTCTCAGGGTTTGACCATTCAGTGAACGTATTGCTAAACCCACCAGTTGTTTCTGAAGAAACGGTACGGTTGTTTGTCCTAATTTACTCTCTTTGGACGAATGAGTTTAAATATGTCATGTTGTACTAGTAGGTCTAGGCATCGCCCGTTGATGTAACACGTGGGGCCAAAGCATACAAGAGGTCGCCCATTTTGCTTATTTGCGTATTTTAATGGATCACATGTCGGCGTTGTCCTAGCAAAACTTGAAGCTCCTTCATCTTCTGTCAGCGCTGATTCACTTCTTGCTGCGACCCATGATTCCGTCAGTACCTCCAACACCGCCGCCTAGAGCAGCAGCTTCATTGGGCGCCATGATGATCAAAGCTGAAAACACAGAATGCATTACATAATGGGTTAGTATTTCAGTTTAATAATACATGCATCTTCGCCATGAGCAATTTAACTGTTATTTGCTGGGATCGGTTTACCACGAATCTCTGTTACAAAAACAGGAATAAATGAATAAACCAATTATGCCTTTTGAGAGAACCGTTCCATGGGGATCGGAGCGCTATGCAACAGTCAACTGAAATGCAGGCTTAAGAGGTGCTATGCCAGTTGTGATAATGGAAGTGGCAGTGTTGTCATACCCTGTTGTCAGTATCCACAATTACGCAATGAATAGGTAATAACAAGTTATTAGTGAATATTGAAGCTATCACATTATATAAACAAAAACAAATAGAGCACAAAACTGCCTCTAAACCCAACACTTTACATGGTGAGGATGCAAAATTACAAGGAAAATAGCCGTGAGTACACCGGAAGAACGGAGAACAGAAAACAGCTCAAATTAAAGGAAAAACAACGTAGGCAAAGGCTAGACACGAAAAATGGCACACGCGTTGTAATAATCGGGCATCAGTAACATTTAGCCGAAATAACGATCCTCCTAAACCACGTTCTGATTATGAGGCACGTCAAAGTGCAGGAGAGCTGATTAATTTAGACCCCATGGCGCACTTTCCCGAGCCCGCCATGCACCGGAAGAGGGAGTTTCTGCATTCGGTCCCCATCCAAATGGCACCACAGCGGTCGGTATTTGATCCCTCGATCTCGGCTTTAGCCAATGAAGCCCCTACGCCACCGTGGCGAGCTATTAGCATTACTATTTCACACGAGCACTCTCTTGTAAGTAGGTCACCGCGTGTAACCATGAAAAGCACTAACATCTATAGTAACAAAACAACAACACGATTGATAAATAAAATCGAATTTGACAAGGTATATGCACCTATGGCAACGGCAACGGCTGCGAGAAGGTCCATTCCCAATACACGGTTCATGTTGAATGGCACTGGAGAAGAAAGTGCACATGTAGTACTTAGAGCCCAATAAAACATAAAAACAATGGTGTCTCAGGCAAAAATATTCTGCAACATTTCCGCGTTTACCCTTCTCCCACCAAAGCTTTGTTTCACTTTTATTATAGCATGAAGTGAGAACAAAAAGACAAATCTGATTCTTCTGCATAGTTGCAACACATTTTAGAGTTTGTACAATAGCGTTCTGTTGTTTCTTAAAGTTAAGGTATCAGAATATGAAAGTTATAAGCGCAACTTTCGAACGTGCCTGACTTACGCTAAAATTTGTATTGCAGGTAAGAGCAGATGGTGAAAACGCGAGCGGCAAGCGGCACTACTATCTATTAATGATAGGGGTTATGCTGTGTCAGCATAACAGCATAGTCGGTCTTCCCCACGGACAAGATGATTTTCACAGAGCAATATACCGTGACGCTATTCTGCTTTCAAGACGATTTGTATGAAACGACGTCTTCGGCAAAGAAAACGTTCGTACCATCGACAGAAGTCGTTGGTTTCGATATAACAAATTGGCTTCCCTCTTTCTTTCCTTTCATCATGCGTCTCAAGCACAGAAACACAGCTTGTGTGTCGCATTAAGCTTATTCGGGAAAAAAAGGAAACATTCTCCATCATCCCCTATGGTTCAGCAAACTCTGCACACTTACTGTTCTACTCGAGGGTAGTATCTAGGATAATAACAAAAGAATGTTGGGAGCACTCTGACAAACCCACCAGCCTTAGCGTTTGTCGTATTTCCGCCTGGCGACGCCGTCATGATGTGTTAGAGACATGTTTTCATCTGTCTAAATTTTACGACAAGGATATCGTTGAACCAACTATAATGCATTGCAGACTTCTTGTCTCACATGTAAAATGCCGATGTGTTGAACAATGAGTATGAAAAAAGCGAATGAGAAAACATTAGATAAAATGTCATACCACACAGGGATCTTTTATTCCGAGTATGCACACTTAGGCAAACAATTGGTAACAAGCTGCCAATCTAGACGGCGATATAATCTCTAGGGTAAATCAGAAGCGTACACAGCCACTTACTCACCTGTACTGGTACGACAACCCTTCAGCTATGTCGGCAGCAGTGGTTGGTTTAAGGGAAGCTCTCTTCCAATGGGCCTTAAATACTAGGACGAATTGTTGAGGTCCCTTCATTAGGCTAACAGTCACTAACAAGAGGCTGATAAATTAAAAACTAAATGCAACACTTATGACAGCCTTCACTCTAAGCTTCATCGGATTTTCACTGAGCACTTCTCGTATCCGGCTAATGCTACAAAGGTAATTGCAAGAGAATGAGGAAAGGTTTCTGCATTATTGAATAAAGATCTTTTCACTCACGCTTTCTCTTTTGCGATCGCTTCAGTAATTGAAAATTGCCGGGTTAATGTGTAAATTTCTTTTGGTACACCGCCTAACATTAGAACGAAACATTAACACATGCACAAAAGGGTTCCCTGCAAGCAATTTTAGAAGTAATTTGATTGACTTGGAAGAATGCACCGTTTTTGCCATAACGGATTGGATTTGCCTAATGGAGCTCTATCTACTTAAAGAATAGTATTTGAGATTGGCACGGACATTATCAGTTGTATATATTAGGACACAGCACGAACCTTCGACTCGATCGAGACACTCTAAAAGAAAGCGCTGGAGGCAAAAGAGAAGAAGTGGGTATTTTAATACGAATAGCAATCTTGCGCTACGTCAGCCGCTCTGAGCGTATCTATATACTCTTGATCACATCTATCTATCTATCTATCTATCTATCTATCTATCTATCTATCTATCTATCTATCTATCTATCTATCTATCTATCTATCTATCTATCTATCTATCTATCTATCTATCTATCTATCTATCTATCTATTTATCTAAATATCGATCCATCAAGCTAGGGGATTATGCTGACCGTCTCAACCAAGCTGCCTACCTGCTTAGGCTACTAGATGCAGCCTCCTGGTAGTGATAAATTGTGGTTGTTACATTGTCGTCATTCCAGATTCGGGATACCTTACTCTCTTCATCTCGTCGTCATCACGGCTTCTGTCGCGACCCAGTCAGCTAAGAAGCCTGATAGTTTGAGCCTCTAGATATAAGATCATTCTTGCGATGCCGACGTGCTCAATCTTTCCTCGTATTTTCAGCCGTGTAAGCTCATATTCGTCATACCGTTGTCTTCATCCCATATTCATGAGATATTCGTCATCCATCCGATGGCCCACCGGTATAGAGACGCCATTGTTGTCGTTGAATCCTCCTCGTTCTAGCTTCGGGATTTGGCATTCGTCATTGTGTCGTCGTCACGCCTTCTACTCAGTCCCAGTACTCCATGTTGTATATTAGTTTGAGTTCTTCTCGTGATACTGTTGTAGCCAGTGCGTCATCGTCCTTCCGTCTCTGTCTCAGACTCTCGTCAGGCCGTAGCCATCACGCTGACGTTTCATTGTTGTTATCACTTCAGTTATGCCAACCCATTGCCGTCATGGCTTCATCGTACCGCTTTAGTCAATCTCTCTTCCTCATGGTGTTGTAAATATTGTCGTAATTCAAATGATTATGCTATCGATCTCACGCCGTCATCGACAGAGAGTCGATATCAGGCATCTATTGACAGACTATCATCGTAATGCCGTCGTAGTCAAGTCATGACGCCACCCCGGCTTTATGACCCGGCTCTCTTCGTGCGGTCGTCGACATAACCCTTATGAAAATGGTTATGTCCTTTATGTTTACTGTATGTTTCCCGCAGTTCACATGAGGAAATGTCCTTTATGTTTCCTCGATGTTGAAATTTGGCCACTGCTTTTATGTTTCCTTCATATGTCCTCCCTTTATGTATCCCTTATGTTACCGTACTTTATGTTTCCTCCATGGTGAAATTTGGCCACTGCTTTTATGTTTCCTCCATGTGTCCTCCCTTTATGTATCCCTTATGTTAACGTACTTTATGTTTCCTCTATGTTGAAATTTGGCCACTGCTTATATGTTTCCTTCGTGTGTCCTACCTTTATGCATCCTTTATGTGACTGCAGTGACTAAATCCTGTATTTTACGTAGACATGCATAGATGAGTTCCGTGTACACATTTTACATTTATAAACTTTTCCTGAGTTAAAACGTTTTGCATTGGTTTTCATTGTAAGGTTACTGTTCCCTACATGATGCAGCGCACGGATTGAAACTCTGCTATGGCACAGAAATTCATGCCAATTTGTTCTAAAATTACAAACTAATTAGACTTCATAGATTATTTCAGTATAACACTTGGAGTACCACTGTACGTTCCTCACTGCAGTGCTGCTGTTCTAGTTATGTCTTTGTTACTAATATAAAATGTAATGTTTGGATGGAAAGATCAGGTTGGATCAGTGCTTGCACTTTTAAAAGAAAGTTTTGACTATACTTTGCAAAGGTTTGTCTGAAACTACGAACAGTTTATTCCACTATCTGGATGTTACTTCAATTTGCCAGGTCTGCTCACAGCAGACCTCTGGAATGTGGTGCTTGGGTGAGAGCTCACAAGGCACCTGAAAAACAAAACAAAATTCAATCTTTTTCACCTATTCAAAAATATTCGTATAAGCAAGAACAGCCTGGCCTGTATGCACACAGCTAAGAAACATGGAGCAGTCAAAAAGAGATCATAAAAACATCAGGGCAACACAGAAGCTTTTAACTAATTGTTGTTTGAAACAGACTGAGCTGCCAGTCCACTCAGGTATTAAATTGCTCACAAATTCTTTTAAACATTTCTGCAGCAGCTGCTAAGTAGTACATGACCTATAGGAGTAGGCAACTGGCCAACAAATCTTTGCGTGCCTGCTTGAACAGATGTCTCCTAGTTGTATCTCAAGTGGTTACACTGTTATATGGTAAAATTCAGGCGCGAATAAAACCAGCCGCAAACATCAGACTACCTGGGAAACTATCACCAAAACCTAAATATCTAGTAAATCAAACAAACAATCGATTACCAAGGGTCTAAAACCTAGGCCGCCATTTTGTAGCGATCCCTTTTCCGATGCTACTCCTTTTGCTCATTGATCTGACCGACATCCCGCTATCGTTATTAACTAGAACAGCCAGCCGTGGAAGGTGAGGTATAATAGTGGCAAACATCGAGCGGGCAGCATCGCAAGAAAATCGCATCCCTTATTAGGCAGTGCTACAAGCCACTGTCTTTAACAATCGCAGGAACTCGCATCCTGTTCTTCGGATGAAAATATTAATGAAAACGAGCGTCTGATCGACATGCCTCGATTAAAAAGAAATTTCGCTGTTGTAATGTCGGTCTATATTTGCCCTACAATATGAAAGACAAATACACGAGCACGTCGAAGAACACAAACAATGCAGACAAGTTCTCGCGAAGCTGGACTCCAATCTGAACACTATCAATAAAGCAATCTTCACACAAGCTAATATCTGTTCAAGTGTCAAACATCGCAGTCGCGTGCCAACACGCGATGCCCGTGACACACCGACATGCATTACACACGTAACTTGCGGAAATTCATATCTACGGAAGAATTTCTTGCCGGAAAACTACCGAGAAAACAGTAACTTTCAGCGTTTACGTAAATATTTGCCCATTAAGTCCCAACAGTCAGCGGTAATAGCACATCACTCCATAAAGCAAGTAAGCGGTAAAAAATAATACATTTCACGGATCTCCCCTCGTGAAACGCTTTGCTAAATGTGCACAGCAACATGGTCAACGTACGCTTAGAAAGTGTTCTGTTGTCGTTCCACAAAGCTTACTACATGAACCAAAAGCTGCGAGAATGCGCGCAAACCTCAGACCTGCTTACCTTCAATGTGGTCAGCAAACGGCTTCTTCGTCTCGCAGGCACCACGCGACGACGCTCTTTCCGGCGCGAACACTGTCGAATTGCCGATGAACACCAGCGCACGAAAGCACAACTCTCAACAAATTCTTCCACGCACCATAATTCGAAGCCACAGTATCAGGTATTCCACGAGCGAACGCGGACAGGCGAGAACAAAGGCAGCTCGGACGGGCGCTGTAGTACACAAGACACTGGCGTATCACAGGAAACATCAGGCGAACTAATGGCGTTACACGAGTCCAGAGGTTTCCTGGTGGTTAATGCATACGGTACGGATCACAGTTTGTTTAGGCACTTCGAAAATATGATTAAATTACCGTGTAACTGCAACGAGTACTCTCACCGCTCACAGCAACACAACGTGGCCTAGCTCACCGTCAACCGTCACACTGCGGCAGCGCCGCACTGCGATTAAAAGTGAATTTAGCCCCGAGATCTACATTTCCTTTTAGGGCGTGCATTTTGGAAAAGCACGGCCTTCGAGATTTAAAAAAAGTCGTTGCTGGAAGGAAGGCTGGCATTTAAACACAAATTATTGAGTTTAAAGTGTCTTGGTTCGCTGCCTTGTTCTTTTTAAAGTATATGCAGAGATTTTAGACGAACTATGCGCGAACTTTTGCCGGCGGACAAGAGGCAATCAGCGCGCATCATGTGCAGCTCCGTCGCTTGGGATGGCGCACGGTGTGCGGGCAGTCGCGATAGCTCTGACACCCACCGATCAGAAATTCGGAATCGCCACACATATACACGCTTCTTATGGCGCGCAGTGCCGTGTTTTTGAGAATGTCAGGCCTTATCTTGAATAGGTGGAACCATATTTCCTCGTAGAGTAAGGAATAAAGGCGACAAAATGTGGCGATGGCTGGCTTGCAGCGGCAGCGGAACTTCGGCCAAAGTGAAACAGGCGTACTGCTTGCATGCTCGCGTAATCAAATACTGCCATACTCCGCACACAACTTTCATACTCAGCCAACTCACAATTATAAATTGTTCAGTTGTACGCCCAAGCAAGCATTTACGGGATCCGTGCTGCCCTACTTCTACGCGTGCTAATATCGACACAGCAGTTACTCGTACTTGTGGTCAGCGAGAAAGCGACACGGACAAAAGGAAGAAACACAACAACACGGCGCTGTTTCTTCGGAGTGTTTGTTCCTTGTTTCCGCGTTGCTTTTGCGCTGTTGCTAAAGGTACGATGAATCGTAACCAACTCGCCCACTTTGCTATCTCGCTACAGCAATCACACGCAGTTTTGAAAAGAAAGGCACTTTTAGCATCAACCACCGGTTTCGCATTGGTTAGTGACCAAACTTTTGTGTATAATCTGTGTGAGTAGTAGAGAAAAGGTATCATGACAAGGCCGAGGGCTGAAAAAAAAAAATAACGTAGAAAAAGCAACATGTCAAAAAGTGCTTCGAAGACCACGGTTTTGAGGTGGAGCAGTGGCAGCGTCTCCCAATGTTCGAGCTTTTTTTTTTTTTTCAGCTTAGAGCATCAGAAACGTTATAGATATTCAATTTCACTACATTCTTTCGAACTAGGCGTTCTGAAAGTTAGCGGCAGCTCCAGTTGAGCTTTGGAGGTGGCAGCGCTTGCATTTCCCGCTGATGGCTGCAAAGAAATCTTACGACCGTAATATAGAGACAATCGTAATGTACGTATTAGATATTTATCTGTAGTGAGGCTATCATGAAACCAATATAACACCGTGAACAGCTACTTAAATAGTTGTATAATCATATACGCTCACAGCAAAGCGGCGGATTGGCCGCGGAGGCGCCCGCCTCTTTTGCGGTTCATGTAGCGCAAGCCATCGAACACTGCGCGTCGTGCGACCGTGTCTTCAGCCGCCGCGCAATTGTTATTTGTCGTGAGAGATTATTCGCTACATGAGGCTTTCATGTACGTATGTACTGTTGATGGCGCCTGTTGATCAATACGGCCAAGATATATAGGGAGGGGGAGGCAGGTGCACCCCCATTGTTGTTTTTTTTCTTTGATACGCCAGTAGTTAAAGTTAATACATCTTTCAGGTAGACGACCTATCTGTAGCATGTGTAAAAAGATAATCACTGGGCGCACTCTATGTTACCTGGATGTGCACTCGAGGGAGTACACAGCCAGGTAACAAAGAGTGCCCGCACAGGTAACATAGTGCTCCTATATATATATATATATATATATATATATATATATATATATATATATATATATATATATATATAATGTAGAAGGCAGATCTGTAAATTAAGTAGATTATTTCCCAAACTGGAGGCGAAGCGGAGCATCTGCAAGACGCCTGCTATGAGAACCGTCTTAAACATTCAATCAACTATATTTGATAGCCTAGCTGGCACAAAACTTTCATGAAAGTTTTGCATATTAGGTTAAATACTGCAGATTTCTGCATCTGACTTACTACTGGAGAATAGCAGGTTGAAAAGATAAGAAATACTTTATATATTAAGAGAATGCATAGCATAAATCATTTGTATATACCATCCTATTTCATGGCATGCTCAATTTTCCGCACAATAAAGCCACAATTAGTGCCGGTCGGTATGTCTAGTGTGAGGGGGGCAAGCAGCGCCTTTTCCCCTGAATCTGGCAGCGAATAACACACAGTACAGATAGCTCTAACTGTACTATTTGCAAAAGATGCTCACTGCGCACATTCTGTTACCTACATGTGCACTCAAGTGCACATGTAGGTAACATATAAAGAGTGCATGCACCATATATAGATTAGTGCTCTATGTTACCTACGTGTGCACTGAAGTGCACACCTAGGTACCATCCCACCGTAAACAGAAAGGGCACATCCTACTATAACTATAATAAGGGTTGTTTTCTTGGGGCAAAGGAAAGGATAAGTCAAGATTTAGTACTTACAATGACTCTGCAGAGTGTATCAATGGCTGTCACACAGTACAGATATATCTGCCTGTATTATATGTACAGAGAGTTGTTATGTGCACTCTATGTCACCTACATGTGCACTCAAGTGTACACTCAGGCAACACATAGTACACACCCAGTTAACATCCTGCCGTCAACATAAAGGACACATCCTAGAGGCATAATAAATGTCACTTCCTCGAGGTATACGTTAGGATGAGTAAACATGTGGTACACACAAAGTTGGCGTCCCGGAGGTCACACAAAGGACAAGGAATCATAAAGGTCACATAGGGCACAAGAAGGAAACATAAAGGAAACATAAAGGCAATGACCATTTTCATAGGGGAAAGCTTTCTGGGTACGATTATCGGCGCGCCAATGTGATCACGCACTCGTCATCATCCCATTGACTTCAAGCAGTTGTCATGCCATTGTCGTAAATGCATTGCCGTCACAGAGCAGTCTTCATTTATTCGTTAATATGCCGTCATCGAGATGCCTTCAAAATTGTTAGATTGTCATCATTGTAACGTAGACATCAGACCCAACATGCCGTCATCGTTATACCGTTGTGAAGACATCTGTCGTTTCACCATCGTCATCAATGAAGTATAACATCCCCTTGTCATCATGCCGGCGATGTGATATCCCCTTCGCCGATCCGTTGACATCATTCACACGTGATATTTCCATAGGTGTCATGCCTTCTCTGCCGTGCATCTGTTGTCATACCGTTATACCGTGATCATGTCCTCTTCATCATTTCGGCTTGTTCATCAGGTTCCCGTCATACCGTCGTTGTCACGCTGTCGTCGTCGTCACCTACTCCTCATGTCGTCGTCAGCACAGTCTCTTTATTGTGTCTTTATCATGCACTCGTCGTCGTTTCGGCTTAGTCATCCGTCGTCATGCGATCTTCATTTCGTATTCCTCATATTGTTTAGTAGAGTGCTTTATAGGGACAACTGGTGCATGGTGAACGTATAGGCAGTTCCAGCAAGTACAGACGCGGGAAGACGCAAAAGAAAGGGATAGTAGAACGCTGATATTAGAGCTGATGCTAAGAGATTTATTAGCAACGGGAACGAACGGGTAGCCGTCACAAGCGTTCGGCGAAAAACAGCAACCACGAGCTCATGCCGGTAGCGATGATGCTGTGGCGCAGGCAGGCTACTCTTCTTCGTTACAATCGCCCTCCGCAGAAAAAGGCGCCATCCTGGCGGCTTAAGGCGAAGAGACTACTATTGGGTCGTAGTATGGCTTAAGGCGAGAGACGTGGACAAGTTCGAGGCCGCGATGGCATAGGTCCGTCGATGGTGTGAGGGGCTCTACGATGTAATTGACGGAGGACGTTTGCTCCAGAACGCGGTAGGGTGCTAGGTATTTTGCGACAAGTTTTGAGGAGAGGCCGGGTGTAGTAGCGGTTACCCGAAGCCATACGAGAGAGCCAGGCGAAGAAGTTCGTGCAGAACGGCCGGCAGGTTGACGGGATTGCTGCTGCCACTGGTCCTCGGTGGAAAAAGAGCGAACAAGCTGGCGGCATTCCTCGGCATGACGAGCAGCTTCAGATAGCGGAGTACTTTCGGACGCGTCAGGTGTATATGAAAGAACGGTATCGAGCGTAGTAGAAGGTCCTCGTCCGTATAGGAGAAAGTAAGGGGAAAACCAGTAGTTCCTTGGACCGCAGTATTGTACGCATACGTCACGAAAGGGAGAACTTGGTCCCAGTTTGAATGATCAGAGGCGACGTACATGGAGAGGATATCGCCAAGAGCACGGTTGAAGCGCTCGGTCATGCCGTTAGTTTGTGGATGGTACGCTTTACTGGAGCGGTGAAGGTGAACGATTCGGCATTCGTCGAGTAGTGCCTTCAAAGTATCGGAAAGAAAGGCGCGGCCTCTATCGCTCAGAAGTTCGCGAGGGGCCCCGTGGCGAAGAACGAAATGTCGTAAAAGAAACGATGCAACGTCGCGGGCGGTGGCAGTCGGCAGAGCAGCTGTTTCAGCATAGCGGGTCAAGTGATCCACTGCAAGAATAATCCAGCGGTTGCCTGCTGGAGTGGAGGGTAGCGGTCCGTAAATGTCTACACCAACACGATCAAAGGGTCGTCTAGGGCAGGGAAGGGGTTGTGACGGGTAGACTTGTCCGGGAAGTAATTTTCGGCGTTGGCACTGAGCGCAGGAGCGCATGAACTTTCTGACGTATATTTATACATGCCGTGCCAATAAAATCGGACGCGTAGTCGAGCATAGGTCTTGAAGAGGCCGGCATGTGCGCACTGCGGGTCTGCGTGGAAAGCGTCGCAGATAAGGTCACGGAGATGGCGTGGTATCACGAGAAGCCACTTGCGACCGTCAGAGAGGTAATTACGACGATAAAGAAGGCCTTCGCGAATGCAGAAGTGGGTAGCCTGGCGGCGAAGAGCGCGAGATGGTGAAGAGGTGGATGGATCAGAAAGGATGCTGATGAGAGCACTAATTCAGGGATCCTTGCGCTGCTCCGACGGCATGTTGCGTAGTGCATGAGATGGAAGTGTGGGCTCAAGGGCGGATAGGCAAGCGCAGTCAGCGGAGACCGGTGAGCGAGAAAGGGCGTCAGCGTCCGTGTGTTTGCGGCCGGAACGGTAGAGAACGCGGATGTCGTACTCCTGTAGCTTAAGGGCCCAGCGAGCAAGTCGGCCAGATGGGTCCTTAAGGGTAGACAGCCAACAAAGGGCGTGATGGTCATTGACGACATCGAAAGGGTGACCATACAAATAAGGACGGAATTTTCCAAGGGCCCAAATAATGGCTAAACACTCTTTCTCTGTAACAGAGTAATTAGCCTCGGCCTTTGTCAGAGTTCGGCTCGCGTAGGCGACGACATATTCATCAAACCCCGCTTTTTGTTGCGCGAGTACGGCGCCAAGTCCGACGCCGCTGGCATCGGTGTGGACCTCTGTGGGGGCTGCAGGATCAAAGTGGCGGAGTATAGGTGGCGAGGTTAGCAGGCGGCGTAATTTCGTGAAGGCGTCATCACAGGTGGGTGACCAAGCGGAAAGTTCTTCGTCGCCACTTAGAAGGGCTGTCAGGAGTGCACTTATGGAAGCGAAATTTCGAATAAAACGTCGGAAGTATGAGCATAAACCAAGGAAACTTTGAAGCTCGTTTAACTTCTTTGGTTGCGGAAAGTCGGTGACAGCGCGGAGCTTGGCTGGATCCAGAAGGACGCCGTCTCGGGCACCGAAACGACATTTCTTTAAGTTAAGTTGAAGTCCCGCGTCAGTACGGCATTTCAGAACTTGCTCGAGACGGCGGAGATGGGTTCGGAAATCAGCGGAAAAGACAACTACGTCATCCAGGTAGCATAAACATGCGTTCCATTTGAGGCTGCGTAAAATATTGTCCATCATTCTCTCAAAAGTGGCTGGAGCGTTACACAGACCGAAGGGCATTACGATGAATTCGTACAATCCGTCAGGTGTTACAAAAGCTGTTTTAGGTCAATCAGATGGTGCCAAAGGGAGTTGCCAGTATCCGGAACGTAAATCCAGCGAAGAAAAGAACTCAGCTCCCTGCAAACAGTCGAGGGCGTCGTCGATGCGCGGTAACGGGTAAACGTCCTTGCGCGTTATCTTGTTCAGACGTCGGTAGTCGACGCAGAATCGAATAGAGCCATCCTTTTTCTTAACGAGGACGACCGGTGATGCCCAGGGACTGTTGGAAGACTGGAAGGCGAAGAGGAATACGGAGCGGGGAAAGGTGGCGCTCGCCGGATGTTCTGAAGAGGAAGCATGCAAAGACGACAATGGCGCCCCACGAGACCAGCACCACCGCAAGCAAAACATATTGGGCGGTCATCGAAGGTGCGCCAGTGGTGGGGGTAAGGTCCGGGTCGTGGTTGAGGATTCGGAAAATGCTGTCGGTGGGGCAGCGGCATAGGAGGAAAATGCCGTCGGTCGTGAAGCGGCATAGATGGCGGCAAAAATGTCGGTGGTCGTTGCATAGAGGGCGGCAGGGGCGTTTGTGGACGAGATCGGGAAACTGCTTCAGCGTAAGTGAGAGGAGCCGTGACTGGTGTCTGCTCAGCGGCTGGAGGAACTGCTTGGGATACTTGCTCTTGAATGAAGTCGCGGATCGTAGGATGCAAAGCAGGTGGTGGTTCCTGGACAGAATATATCTAAGGTAGCTACATTCCACACTACATTCCACAAATATCCGTCACACATGCTTAGAAAACCAAGAACAATAACACAGTTTCTAGTCAATGATAAGCACAAAAAACACAAAAAAAACCAACCAGACCCCCTCCAGAGAAAGGCCACAACACTTGAGTTACCGTACTACATTTAACACTTGCACCTACGTATCCGTAAGATGCGCTGAAGGTTCACTCACACATAAATGCACACTGAACTTTCTTATGTGGAAAGCTTCGCTCATTTCTCTTCTCGATTTACTAGATTCTTTTCCCACACCCGATGTATAATTATGGCTAGTATATTTGGGTGTTTCTTTTATGTTGAGCTTTGACTATAAAGCATGATAATCCTCTTGATTTTCTACGCAGGTGTGACGCAGATTAGTGGAATGTATTCGCAAAAAACTTCAATTATATGGCGGCGTTGTCCTACCAGTTTATTTGACTTGAACTCTCGTATGTACTTGCTGGAACCCCCTATACGTTCCTCACATTGTCATAACCACTTTGTGGCGTTTATCCCGCTGTCATAATTTAGGAATCAACGTCATAAGGAAGTCATGCCCCCTTCGTTACACGCATTTGTGTTTCAATATGTGTGATTCCTTATTTTTCCTTTCGTTCTTACTGCGCCGGTATCATAGAGCCGTCGTAATCCCTCAAGGTGCATAGAGTGAGACTATATAGCGGTACGTTGCATATGCCGAAACAACGCGTCTAAGAATTGGGGCTAAACAAATGTAAAAAGTTATGGGGTTTTACGTGCCAAAACCACTTTCTGATTATGAGGCACGCCGTAGTGGAGGACTCCGGAAATTTCGACCACCTGGGGATCTTTTAACGTGTACCTAAACCTAAATACACGGGTGTTTTCGCATTTCGCCCCCATCGAAATGCGGCCGGCGTGGCCGGGATTTGATCCCGCGACCTAGTGCTCAGCAGCCCAACAGCAAATAAATGTGACTTCCGGTATATGGCCTGTCACTACTTTGCCCTGTTGCTACTTGCACTATCAGGGATAACCATCACGATATGAATATTTTTCTGTCTACATTTTGAATTCTGCATCAACTTTAAACTTTAAATCTTGGTAACGTGGGTATTCACGGTAGTATTTCACCATGCTTAGCTGATCTTTTCGACATACTTACCAATGCTTGCTACCATATTCGATAAGACGGGTGTGCGTCGCTCATCAAAGCGATGTTCATGATCTGAGAATGCCTGCCAAACGCACCCCAGCGCATTCTTATTGTTCTGATTATTTCAATCTCATGATCCGGATCCGTGGTCACTACCTGTCCTAAGTGGATGTATTCCTTTACCACTTCCAGTGCCTCGCTACCTATCGTAAACTGCTGTTCTCTTCCGAGACTGTTAAACATTACTTTAGTTTTCTGCAGATTAATTTTAGGCTCTGCCTTTCCAGGTCAGTGAGCATACATTGCAATTGGTCCCCTGATTTACTAAGCAAGGCAATATCATCAATGAATCGGAAGTTACTAAGGTATTCGCCATTAACTCTTATCCCCAATTCTTCCCAATCTAGGTCTCTGAATACCTCCTGTAAACACGCTGTGAATAGCATTGGAGAGATCATATCTCCCTGCCCGACGCCTTTCTTTATTGGGATTTTTTTTGCTTTCTTTATGGAGGACTGCAGTGGCTGTGGAGCCGCTATAGATATCTTTCAGTATTTTGACATACGGCTCGTCTTCTCTCTGATTCCGTAATGCCTCCATGACTTCTGAGGTTTCGACTGAATCAAACACTTTCTCGTAATCAAGGAAAGCTATATATAAGGGTTGGTTATATTCCGCACATTTCTCTATCACCTGTTTGATAGTGTGAATATGGTCTATTGTTGAGTAGCCTTTACGGAATCCAGCCTGGTCGTTTGCTTGACAGAAGTCTAAGGTGTTCCTGATTCTATGTGCGATTACCTTTGTAAATACTTTGTAGGCCACGGACAGTAAGCTGATCGGTCTATAATTTTTTAGCTCTTTGGCGTCTCCCTTCTTATGAATTAGGATTATGTTAGCGTTCTTCCAAGATTCCGGTACGCTCAAAGTCATGAGGCATTGCGTATACAGGGTGGCCAGTTTTTCTACAACAATCTGCCCACCATCCTTCAACAAATCTGCCGTTACCTGATCCTCCCCAGCTGCCTTCACCCTTTGTATAGTCCCAAGGCTTTCGTTACTTCTCCCGGCGTTACTTGTGGGATTTCGGATTCCTCTAGACTATTCTCTCTTCCATTATCGTCGTGGGTGCCGCTGGTACTGTATAAATCTCTATAGAACTCCCCAGCCGCTTGAACTATCTCATTCATCTTAGTAATGATACTGCCGGCTTTGGCTCTTAACCCATACATCTGATTCTTGCGTATTCCTAGTTTCTTCTGTATCATCCTCGCATGACGAGTTATCGTCGAACTCTGGACTAAGTCTTAGCTAGTCAATCAAATTCTAAAATACTATAATTAGATTAAAAGTGTCAATGAGAAAATTGTATAGCGACATAAAAAATTCCCGATACATTTTTTCTTGCAGGATATATGCTACATAAAAGTGTTTTCCAAGCATGAAAGAAGCCAGCAAATGCACGAAAATTGCCGCGTGACTGGCTACTCGAGGCATATGGCGCGTATTCGCGGGCTATACGCGGGTAGTCACGACAGAAATTTCTGCCGTACTAAAGACGTTCCTGACGACTTTGCAGTGGTAAGAGACATTTCTGACCTTACGACGGAAGTTATGACGTCCCAACAGGAACATTCTGCCGAGAATACAAAGAGTCCTTAAGTCGGAATAGAAACGGTATGTCGCTACTACAAGAGTTCTGGAGTCGCAACAAAAACTTCCTATCACGACAGTGATTCTGACGTCGTAACAGGAAATCTCTGTCGTCACGACAGGCACTTTCTGTCGTTCCGATAGATTTGCGCCACTTTCTATCGTGATGACAGAAGTTATGACGTCACGACAGAAGCACTTTCTGTCGCGACACTTTAAAATTGTGTCAGTTTCACATCGGTGGTGTGCACTGTAGTTTTCTCTTGCGCGTTAGTCAATGGTGCGTTCTCTGAATCCAAGAATGCTGATAGTACTGACACCGGTAATAAAGTCGACATAGCGAATAGTCATAATTGTTGCATTACGACGAGGCACCAGCAATGCTTTGCTGGCCTCCTCAAAATCGGCCGCTGTTCAAAATGACAGCCTCTCTGGAACGGGTGCGTGTTCATTTTGTTTAATTTGGTAACAGGTGGCGCACAGGCCTGTGGACTTACACGTGCCGTTACGCTGAGAGATTAGTTAATTTCCGAGAAATACTGCATAAACTTTTGAGAAGTGGAAAAGAAGTTTTGGGTTCTTCCACAAAGTTGCGTGAAAAGTTGTCTCGCTCGGGTGTCAGTATTGTGGCACAGCGCTGCCGTGAATAAACGGTGTCCAAATGAATGGTGTGTAAATCCGCGAATGTTTACGTAGCTATTTTGCACCGAACACACGAATTATATGAGCGCTGAAAAGTGTAAAGAGCGAGAGACAGCTTTCGGAATTAGCAGAAATAACTCGAATAAGAGTGTCCCGTGTCACGGCTGTGCATTTCTGAATTTCTTAACTGATATAGATATCGCAAAGCAAAATTAATATTCTAGCTCTCCATGATGTACTTGTCAATGGTAACAACATCGTTGCTCTTGGCTCGCAACATAGAAAGGAAAGCCTTGGCTCTCTACATAGAAATGAGAACATCAACGCAGACATTGATCCTTACAGTAGAAATTGCCAAAATGTACATCTACAGTCTCGTTCGGCGTGCTGCCGTGCTAAGATACTGGGTTCGGCAACGCGAGGGCGTAAGTTCGAATCCTCAGCAGACACTTTTTAAGCTAGCAAATTTACATAGCCCTAAAGAGGTCTCCGTCAATTTTTACTTAAATATTGATCTAGAACTATTGGACGTCACACTACCCACAACAAACGTCAGGCAACCGAACGTTAAACAGAACGTCTAAGCAAACGAACTTCGGCTTGGCCTAGTTGGTGTTTACTGCATAGCATATTCACCGCAAATTAAGACGGGGACAGCGGAAGAGAACACAAAAACGACACGGGCACCCGTGTCGTTTTTGTGTTATCTTCGGCTGTCCCCATCTTTACTTACGGTCAACACGATAGTCAGAAACAGAACGTCCCACCATACGACGGTCTGAAATTTCCTGTTGTGTTTTTCAAATGTGTGTACGAAAAAAATCTATACCAACACAATTTACACTACCATAGCAGCTTCACTGGTCAGTCATATTCAAAGGGCGTAACGGCTGCTCAATTCATTTTAAACCAAACAGGTGCACTAAATGTTGTACTCTCTAGTGATTTGTAACAGCCTTTCTCTTGACAGGCTACAGCTGCGGCGGATTGAGTATTTCGAGGATGTGCCTCCCGTTTCTTGCGGTAAAGGTCCTGTATCAGGCATCACTGCTGCTTATATACTTCTACATTTTTATCTTCTAATCAATTCGCGATGTCTATTTTAGGGTCATGGCATACCTTAGTAATCATTTTCATATTATTAGCACATATGTATTTTACGCACTTATACAATTACTGATAAATACAAGACATGTTCAAAAATTATGAAAGCCGTAGTAATTGTTTTGTGGTCTTTCATACGTTCTTCGGTTACCTGTGCTAATGTTGCATACGTTCTCACCATGCAATGACGCAGGCATTGTCTGTGATATTTTACCATAAAATATTAACTATAAATGATGACGACTGACTACAGTCAACTTGACCAGAGCTATCGACCGTACATATCTGGTACACATAACCTAACTATCAGCGCGTTTTATTTCTCGCCTAGCTCAACGATGACACGCATGCGAAGGCCTCAACACACGACAATGCTTTTCTCCCGCAAGTGAAATCCCTTGATAGAATGCCGGCTCTATCCGTTGCACTCCAGTATAAATCATATGCAGACGCACTTGCACTTTCCTACATCTAATATGGAAGAGACATGAACATCGTGAGCCAGCAATACGTATTTCGATATCGGCATTACGGAGTGCATTGGAAACGAGAGGCAAAGATTTACAACGTCGAAGCGGCGAATGAAATCAACGCTGACGTGCCATTATTGCTGATGTGCAGATGAACTGTGGAACAAAATATCTTATTGGAGTCGAAATAACGCAAATAATATAGTATTACCATCGATACATTCAACAGAACTCTCACAGTTCGTTTGTTCAGCTATCTTTTTGCTAAAACCACAAATTCTTTCTGAACTATAAGTATGGCGTTTCTTCTGACCCACTTTCCTTGGACGAACGAGTTTGTCATTGTAGTAGGTCTAGGCATCTCCCGTTGAAGTAACACGGTCTGCCCAAGCATACAAAACGCTTCCCAATTTGCTCAATTATGCAGTTTATTGCGTGCGATGTCGGCGTTGTCAAAATAAAGCTTGAAGCCCCTTCATCTTTTGTCAGTGCAGATTCACTTCTTGCGGCCGACTCCGGCAGGACCTCCAACCGCGCCGCCTAGAGCTGCAGCTTCATTGGGAGCCACAATGATCATAGCTGAAAAGGCAGAATGCGTTACAAGGATGAGTTCGTAACTTACGTAACCGTTTTTTGATGCACGCTTCTTTGTCATGAGAAAATTAGGCGTTATTTAAATGCATCAGTTTTATAAAGTGAATATCTGTGTGAAAATGTAAACGAATGAGTTAGTCAATAAATTATCCTAAAATCACATTTCCATGATGCTAGGAGCGTAGGGGAACAAATCAGTAGAAACGCAAGCTTGAGAGGTACACGTCTGCAGTTATAATGGGTACGGCAACAATGTCAATATAAGTAACACTGGCGTCTTATAAAAAAAGTGTGTAGTCAGTATTCACAATTGCACAATTACTAACTAATAACAAGTTATCGGAGAGTATTGAAGTTTCCATTTTATCCCAAAAATAAATACACGACAAAAGTGCATTTAAAACAAACACTATACATTGTGAAAGAAGATTGCAAGGAAAAGTTGTATCAGTGCTAGCACTTTGCAGGCAGCCTGTTTACTAGTGTGCCCATTTTCTTCACAATCTTTTTTTTTTCATATTTCACGAGAGACTATTACGGGATCTGTTGTATCGGACTAGCTGCAAACATTCTCAGCTTTAATGTCATTCATATCGTATATATTGAAATTCTTTCGTAAGTGACCAGGTTACATTCTCTATTATTAGAGCACACACAACGAAGACGAAGGAGTGAAACGTAAGGACATAATGACGGGCTGTAAAAGTCATGAACCAACAACATTTAGCCCAATTCAATATTCTCCTATAGCACGTTCTGATTTAAGGCATGCCGTAGAGGAGAACGGATGAATAAGTAAGACACCATGTGAATCTTTCTCGAGCCTGCAATTTATGGGACACAGGCGTTCCTGGATTCGTCACCATCGAAATGTAGCCACTGCCATCGGGACTCGATCCTGCGACCTAGCGCATACGAGAACAATACAATAGCCACTACATCACCATGGCGAGTTGTTTGGATAACTATATTTCACGAGGACACCCTTGTAAGGACTACAGTCATCACCACGGAAAGCAATAGCAGTGCTAATAATTAAATAATACCAAGGATATTTATAACGGACGTTGACGTAGTACACGGACCTATGGCAACGGCAACAAAGGCGAGAAGGTCCATTCCCAATGCACGGTTCATCTTGTCTGGCGCTGGTAAAAAAAATGGGCACGTTGTTCTCAGAGACAAATAAAACATAAAAACGATAATGCCACAGCGGAAAATACTCTACCCCATTCTCAGGTTTGCCCTTCAGCGTTGTTTCGCTTTTATCAAAGCATCAAGTGAGAATAGAAAGGCAAATGAGATTGGTCTTTGTCCTTGCAACATATTTTAGAGGTAGTGCAGGTAGCTTTCTTTCACTTTTCGAAATAAGATATCAAAATACAATAGGTGCGCGTCCAAGCAACAGCAATGACATTTTAGTAACGAAAAATATTGAATACACTAGCAATTATTCATTTTAGGTTCCAGTTAAAATTCCAGAGTTGAAGTTGAGCTGTTAGGAATTTAAGTTTGTCTACCAGAAATGTTACAAATAAGACAACTTTTGTGCAGCTTTTCTTTAACTAGGATACAGGGTGCACGGACGTTTCTGTGAGCATTTTCCCAAAACGGTAGGTTAATCGCTTCGGCATGGTCGCATCAGAAACGCCAATGCATTTTTTTCATCTACTAAATCTCTCAATTTCCTCGTCATATAAAAGTGTACACTAACGTCCCAATTTATAACACCTAAATTAAGTCAATAGCAGTCTTCTGAACACAAGCATTACAACGACGCATCGTCCGTTTACCATATTCAGCCTCAATCCCAACTACACAGTTAGTTGTCATCCATGTAGCGCAGAAACACACAGTGGGCAAATTGTGAGCATTGTGCTTCACTTGAGGATAGCATCTAGCACGCATAACATCCTTAGCATCTGCCTTATTTCCACCTTCCAGCGCCGTCATGCTACGTGAGAGGCATGTTTGACCTGTTTAACTTTTAAGATAGGGTGAGCCTGGAAGCCACTATAGTGAAACGCAGACTTTTTTCTCGTGTAAAATGCTCTTGTGTTGAATGATGGCTGAAGAAAAAAAAGGAACTGGGTAAACAATAGACGTAACGTCACTCCGCAAGGGATTCCTCTACTCCGAATATGCGCACTTAAGCAAACAATGGGTACGAAGCTTACAATTTGCCCATATACATGGCGGCATAATCTATATCTTAAGCTAGAAGCCTACAGAGCCGCTTACTCACCTGTACTTGTACGACAAGCCTTCAACGATGCTGGCAGAAGTGGTTAGTTTAATGAAAGGTCACCTCACTGTGCCTTAAATACCAGAAAGAATTGTCCAGGTATCTCCATTAGAGTAAATCTGACAAGCAAAAGACAGCGTAATTAAAAGCGAAACCCAACACTCATGATAGGTTTCACTCAAAGCTTCATCTTATTTTCATAGAGAGCTTTTCAGATGCAGCTAATGTTGTAAAAGGTAATTGCAAGAAAATAAGGAACGCTTTCTGTATTGATCCAATGATGACCTTTTCACTCTCCCTTTCATTCTATCCCTCTCTCACTTCAGTAATTGAAAACAAGCAGAGTAGTGAGAAAATTGATTTTGCTACATCACCTAACCTCCGCACGAAACACTAGCACATGTACAAAATGTCCGTGTAAGCACTTTTAGAAAAAAAAATAATTGGCTTTGAAGAATGCGCCGGTTTTAACGAAGCGCATTGAACTGTCCGGATTACGCCTTCTCATTTCAAAGAAGAATGTTATTTGAAGAAATGCGCGAATTTAATCAGTCATCTATTTCAGGAAACTGCATAAACCTGGTGCATAAACCTGGCAGACTTCAAAAAGGGAGCTAGATACCTTTCGTGGACACGTATTCCATCAAGACACTTAAAATCTGGAGACAAAAGACAATAAAGGAGAATATATTTCTATAAGAATAATAATCTTTAGAAAGTTAAGCTGTTCTTAGCGTATCCATCTATCTAAACTCTTCATCACGACTATCTATCTATCTATCTATCTATCTATCTATCTATCTATCTATCTATCTATCTATCTATCTATCTATCTATCTATCTATCTATCTGTCTATCTATCTATCTATCTATCTATCTATCTATCTATCTATCTATCCATCTCGCTGATTACTCTGACCTACTGGACCAAGTAGCGTACCTACGCGTACTTGGACCACTACGTATTAGCTCCTTGGTAGTGATTAGTTGTGGTCGTTGCATTGTAATTATTCCAGATTCCGCATATCCTGCTCTCGTCATGCCGTCATCACGGTTTCCGCCACGACCAAGTGACCCAAGGTGCTTGATAGTTTTAGCCAATTGACATAGGCGTGTACTAGCGATCCCGAGATCTTCATTGGATCGCTATCTTTTCAGCTTTGTAATGCGACACTTAGCATGCCGTCGTCGCCACCTTATAACCATCTGGCAGTCGTCATGCATTCGAGGTGACGCTGTTATAGTGATGTCTTCGTTGCGTTCAATCATCCTCATTCCAATTTTCTGATCCGACTCTCGTCATTTTGTCGTCGTCACGCCTTCTACTGAGCCCCAGTGGTCCACGTTGCATGTTAGTTTGAGCCGCCAGGATTGTTTTTGGAATCATGATGGTGTCGTACCCGACGTATCGCCATCGTCCCTGGCTTTGTCGCAGACTAAATTCAGGTCGTCGTCCTGACACTGTCGTTTTGTCTTTGTTAGCACTTCAGCTACGTCAACCCATTGCCAACATGCCTTCATCGTCACACGGCTTTAGTCAGACTTTCTTCTTCATTGTTTTGTAATTTGCATCGTAATGCAATAACCATAATATCGTTGTGTTGCCGTCATTGTCAGAGAGTCAATATCAGGCCTGTATCGACGGACCGTCGTCGTACTGCGTTTATATTCAAGTCACCATTGTTAATCCAGCTTCATGATCGTCACTACGGTCGTCACGATCGTCACCATACAGCTTTCCTGATAGCGTTATCGTCAGACCATTGCGATCATGCATTTCTCAGCATCCCACTGTCTTCACGCAGTTATGCCATTGTCGTAAATGCATCGTCATCCTAGAATAGTTGTCATCCATTCGTTCTTATACAGACGTCGGGATGCCTTCAAGTTCGCTACATCGCCATCGTTGTAACTTCAAGATCTGACCCACCATGCCGGTGTCCTCATGCCCTTGTCATAACAGCTGTCATTTCAACATCGTCATCAATTAATTATCACTATCCCCTTGTTATCATGGTAGCATCACCGTACCATCTTTGGCAATCCCTTGACGTCATTCAAGCGGGATTATGGAACGGGTGTCATGCCATCATCATGATTGCGTCGTCGTCACATAAACGCTTCGACGCATCTTTTCTGTCGTGTGGGCTTGAGCTGCCGGCATTGTCATTTCAACTTATTCTTCAGGTCATCGTGATAACATCGTTGCCACGCCATCGTAGTCATCTCATAGCCCTACTGACGACGTCATGTCATTGTCGTTTATACTCTTTTGATCATGCCGTCGTGGTCTCTTCGGCTTGTGCATCTGGTAGTCGTCATACCTTCGTCGTAGTGGCGTCATCGTTATCTCATACTTCTCATATCGCCGTCACCACGTTGTGGATTCTATACCGTCACCGTAATTTAGGAATCAGCGTCTTAAGGATGTGATGCCGCGGTCGTCATACGCATTTGTAATTCAACGTTTGTAAGTCCCTAATTGTTCTTTCATTGTTGCTGGGTCGGTATCATGAAGTAGTCGTAATACCTCAATGACCATGAAGTGGCAGGATATCGGACTACGTGGCATATAGTCTACGTGAAACAGAAAGTCACTACTGGTGGTAAATAAATATTACTTCAGGAATATGGTGTGTCATTGCATTGCTCTATAAATATTAGCACTGCCATTGATAGCCATCGTTTAGTGAGTTCTGCTGTAATCCTTTTTCATTCTACTGTTTCAATTCGGCGTCTATCATAAACTCTAAATCTTGGTAACGGGGGTATTCACGGTTGTATATCATGATTCTGCGCTGCTGATGTTTACGGCATAATTGACCATGCTTCCGACCATATCCGATAAGACGGGTCTGCGTAGTTTGTCGAAGCACTGAAGAAAATACCGCATGAAAAGTAATGGCTTTAGCTTTAGGTGTACCTCAGAGACTTTTTACGGCAGTTATACCTAAGATACTGCGTATGTTGAAGAAATGCCGAACGTCTATAACTGCTTCTTTAGTATAGAATTGCTCTCGGTAAATAGCTGTATCACAAGCAGAATCGACGGGAATAGACACAGCCGTGTCAGCCCAAACACGAGTGGCTAAAGGTCCGCTCGGCAGGCGTCCGGGAACTATCGGGTCGGGCGGCTGGCGGTCCGCCATGTTGGCCGTGTTTGCGGTCCCGCCTGAGAGTCGCCGCCGCAACCACACAGTGCTACAGCTCGCGCGGATGCTAGCCGCGGTGACGGCCCTTGCCGTGAGCAGGAGCCAGCGGAGCTCGCCGCACACGGGCCAGTGAAGATCCGCGGGCCCAGAGTGGCCGGCGTTTCTTCCTTCGCTGGTGCCTGGGCGCGGCAGCTTCGCCTGCGAACACAGCCGCGGTCGTTCATCCTACCGTGAAATCTGGCCGTAGGACTACCGGCGGGTGATTCGCCGGGAGAGTGACAACGGACGCTTGAAGTCGCTGAACTCTAGTGGGTAGCGACATACACCGGCAAAAGGTGCCGAGAGGGAGAGGGGCTATATTAATCCACGTACAACCAAACTAGGAAGGCCCACAAAGCTTCAACAAAGACACTACCTCACCAGAACAGGAATTGGCCTCTCTAGTAAAGTATTCAGCCACTACCTGCCTCATGATTCCTACAATCAACCTATGACCCTCATTCCACAGCAGCGGCGGAGCACCTGTAACGCAACAGAGGGTGCTCAGAATCTCGGAATCACTCACTGAGCAATGAAGGACCAGTCAATTCGATCAATCGATGACCCTCAGTCCCCAGCAGCTGCTGAGTGCCTGAGCAATGCGGTGGTCTGACCTCTAACGCAAAAGAGCGGACTAAGAATCTCTGGAACCCGACAGGCCGCCAGTGGACACTGACCCTGTCAACCTGTACCGCCCTAGCTCAGTCGAGTGAGGCTAGCTTAGCTGGACTCCTCTATGAACTATATATCAGACATTGTTTGCGATATAATGGGCCTTACTGAGATTAGAATAACTGGGGAGGCTTATACAGTGCTGACCGGCCAAGTACTTTGCTATAGAGAGATAAGAAACCATATGGGGTAGGATTCCTAGTCCATAAGGACATAGCGGGCAACACGGACGAATTCTACAGCATTTGTGAGATGGTCGCAGTAGTCGTAATTAAACTGAATAATAGGTGTAGGTTAAATCTAGCACAGGCCTATGCTCCAACACCCACCCACAATGATGATAAAGTAGATAAGTTAGAATAATCTGTTGAATTAGCGAGGAGAAAATTGCAAACTCAGTATACTGTAGTAATTGGCGATTACAATGCAAAAGATGGGAAAAAGCAGGCAGGTGAACAAACAGTTGGCAACTATGGCGTCGATTCTAGGAAGGCTAGAGGAGAAACGCTGATAGAATTCGCAGAATGGAATACGCTACGAAAAATGAAAACTTTCTTCCGGAAGCGTAGCAACAGAAATTTCACCTGGAAAGCCCTTATGGTGAAACAAGAAATGTACTTGATTTCATATTTTCTGCCGATGCCAGCATACTGCAAGATGTAGAATTGTTGGGTAAGATAAAGTGCAGTGATCATAGGTTAGTGAGGTCTAGGATTCAACTCCATTTGTAGAGAGAAAGAGTAAAATTGGTAGGAAGAAACAGGCCAACCTAGCTGCAGTAAGGGCAAAGGAGACAAATTCTGATTGGTACTCTCAAACAAATATCCAGCATTTCAACAGATATAATAAAGACAAAGTAGATGTACTATACGAAACGGTAGCTAGGCTGGCTTCAGAAGCAGCAATTAAAGGGGGGGGGGGGGTAAAGAACCAAGGCAACCAGCAGGCAAGCTCTCCCAAGCAACGAAGCACCTAATAAAAAAACCACAACGAATGAGTGTTGCACTCAAGACATCAGATAGAGTTCGCAGAGTTTTCAAAACTTATCAAGAAGGAGAAAATAATGAGATATTCGAAATATAAAGCAAGGAAGACTGTACAAAAGGCAAAAAACATGAATGCAGCATGACATCAGAGAGAACAAAACTTGGTTTAGGACAAGCCTAGAAGTATGCACTGAAACGTAGCAGGGTAATATCGCCAGCCATTTCGGAGATGCAGTAAAAGCAGCGTAAGAATTCTCTACGGACCGGTGCCATACTCTGAGCAGCCCCGATACTTCCATTGGAAGTAGTAATGAGCAGGCTGCAGAGTCCGTTTTTATAACTACCGATGAAGTTAGAAGGGCTTTGCCAGATATGAAACGAGCAAAAGCGGAAGAGGAAGTTGGAGAAACAGTCATTTTAATCAAAGATGAAAGCGACATCACGCTCGAAATGTCTCATGACTTCAAACGTCCTGGAGAACCGGAGAAATACCAATATTATACTAATCCAAAAAAGCAGGATGCTAAAGAATAGAAAAGCAAATGTCGGCCCATCAGCTTACTTCTAGTATTGTACAAAATATTCACCAAGATAATTTCCAATAGAATAAGTGCAACACGAATTCAGTCAACCAAGGGAACATGCTGGCTTAAGGAAGGGATAGTGTACAATGGATCGCATCCATGTCATCAATCACGTACTCCAGAAATCTGCAGAGTGCAATCCACCTCTGTATATGGTTTTCATAGATTATGAACGCGAATTTGATTCAGTAGAGATACCAGGACTCATAGGGGCATTACGTAATCGCGGTGTACATGCCCCTTACTTAAATATCTTGCAAAACATCTATAGTAATTCCACAACTACACAAGAGTACGAAGATACCTATAAAAAGTGGTCAGACGAGGAAACACAATCTGTCTAATGCTATTTACTGCATGCTTGGATGAAGTATTCAAGCTATTAAACTGGGAAGCTTTAGGAGTAAGGATCGACGGCGAATATCTCAGCCACCTTCGGTTTGCAGATGACATTGTTCTGTTCAGCAACACTGGAGACGACTTACAACCAATGATTCAGAACCTTAAAAGTGAGAGTCTAAGAGGGGGGTTAAGAATAATATGCAGAAGACATGGATAATGATGAATAGCCGGGCAAGAGAACAAACGTTCTGGATTGCCAGTCAGTCTCTAGAGTCTGCGAAGGAGTACGTTTAGCTAGATCAAATACGCACGGGGAAACCTGACAGTGAGAAGGACATTCACAGAATAAAAAAATGGCTGTGGCTTAGCTAAGGTTAAGCCCAGGATGCGAAGCATACTAGCCTTTATTTTAGTTGTTGAACCACTGTTTAGCCTGGTGAACTGCTGTTGCTTGGCTATATTTGGTTCGGCTAGACGAAGAAACAACTCATGCGTTACTCTGCTTCGCCTTCAAGAGTGGAACGCGACAGCGTTCCCGTCGACCCGCCAAGGGGTGTAAGACAATGGGCTACGGCGCAGCGACTACGGGCCCCGCACTGGACGCGGTGAGCGTCGAGCAACGCAGCGTTCGGCGCGGCAACGAAATGTGCGCCTGAGCAAGCGACGCACGCCTGAGCCTTAGAAACAGCTCGTTTCTAAGGCAACACCGCATTCACTAGAGGCGCTTTTGTACCGCTTTGAAGCATCGTACTCGTGGCTCAGTGGCAGCGTCTCCGTCTCACACTCCGGAGACCCTGGTTCGATTCCCACCCAGCCCATCTTGCAAGAGTTGAGCCAAAGCCACCTAGAAAATCAGACTCTGTAGCACGCCGCAACTTTCGCTTCTCATTCCAACGAGCAGCTCTGTCTCCAGGAGGCATCTCACCTCGTGAGTGTCTAGCAGAGGCAAGCGCAGCTGCTTATATACCACCGCGACGCCGCGAGCGACGGCGCGAGTTGGAGCCCCGTTTCTCCTCTGTCGTGACGTCACGGTGTCACGTGGTACTGAAGGCGACACCGCCGCGCCTGAGGAGCTGGGTTGAGCTCTCGTAATATGCTTTGCATAAAATTGGTTGGAACGCATGCAGCACACATTATCAGCTACTAACTGTAAGCTTACCAGTATCATTGAAAATGAAGGTGTACAATCAGTGCATTTTACCTGGGCTGATATAAGGGGCGGACCATTGAAGACTCACAAAGAACTTTCAGTACAAATTAAGGACCGCACGAAGAGCGATGGAACGAAGGCTTCTAGGCATAACGTTAAGGAGCAGAAAGAGAGCGGTTTGAATGAAAGATAAAACGGGTACAGCCGATATTTCAATTTACATTAAGAGAAAAAATGGAGCTCGTTTTGTCATGTAACGCGCAGGTAAGATAACCGGTGGACCATTAGGGCTACAGAATGGCTGCCAAGAAAAGGGAAGCGCAGTCATGGACGGCAGAAGAATAGATGGGCTGATCAACCCGCCGGCGCTAGTTGGAATCGGCTGCCGCAGGACAGGGGCAATTGTAAATCGTATGGAGTGTGCCTGGTCCTGCAGTGTGCATAACATATTCTGATGATAGTGATGATGATGAGTTTTGAAGGAAATATGTTGGACATTCAAGTACGGTAGCAAAGTTTGCTGATCTGTAAGCTCCATCGCAGTTAGCGTCAGAGCTGGCGCTTCGTGTGGCTCACCCACCCGCGACAGCACGGAAGCTCGATGCTGATTAGCAAAGAGTGCAGATAACCAGTGGTTGATGCATCGTGAAAAACAATGCGCTCACGAACACCTACGCAGCGTGTTTGAGGGCGCTGCTTTTTGAAGTTGGTGGACGGTCAGTCACGTGATACTTTCCATTTCTCGTTATCTTTCTTTATAAATCAGAAAAAATGAATGGTTATGAAGCCCTGGCTAAAGACGTGACTTTCAGTTTCTTTTAATTTTCTGCAAATCCTTCGTTGAATGCACGCCTTTTAAATAGTAACTCTAAGCAGCTAGTCTCAAGGAAATAATAAATGGTATCTCGTGAACGAAAAATATACTGCCGGTGGTTCTATTTGTCAGTGAACAATATGTACTTGCTTATGTTCGCACTACAGGACCCATATTTTTTTAAAGGAAAGAAAACACAATGCACGGTAGCTGAGGCACCCTGTATTGAGCGTGGTTAGCATGTGTCATTTGACGAAATTCCTCTTTGATTTAGACGCAGCTGCTGTACCTCTACATGCAAAGTTCAAATTGAGGAATAATAATCACTGGGAAATATACGAAACCCTTTTTATGTTGTTTTCATATGTAAGTTTAACAACACAGCATGATTTTTCTACTGCAACATAAGTACGAGTTCGTTGGTCACGGATTTGGAAGCATAGTTCGTGTACAGTGATTGGATGTATTTTTTTAGTGTTTTGTGCCTGAAGCGATGCATTCCTAAGTGAAATTCTCTAATTACTCTTGACGTTCGGAATAGACTGCGCTATAGCAGTGACGTTCATCCACGTGCGCATCTAGCCATTAATGCATCCTGCCCTGCTGAATGTAATGGCAGGATAGAGACTCGGCTTGGTCCCCTTAACACGCGAGTCAGCGAGTGAATAGCCTGAGAATCATTCAGACCAATGGCAGCACAAGCTCTTCTTTTATTCGTACTTGTTGTATTCGTAAACAGCTTATTTAGAAAAAGAGCTGTTATAGCAGATAAGAAGCGAATTTATCCTATTTGAACAAAATCGGGAGCGTACGGCTTCGTTTATCTGTGTATTTAAGCAGGCACCTATCTTCTTGCCATGAAACGCACAACTCGCAATCAGCTACATTTACATTTCCAGACTTCCAGATACTCGAAGAGCTAACCAAAACAGTTATTGATCCTCATCTTCATTGTAGACTCAAATCGGCACCTGCCCATGCCTATCACGATGAAGTTTTGCTGAACTTATGTAGCGTGATTACGGCACCAATTCAATTTCGGTATGTATTAAGCAAAAGCAGAGAAACTCTATTCTACATAGAGGCTCTGAGCGCAGCTTTCTCCAAAGGCACGTCCAGCATGCCGGGCAATCGGTTTCCAGCGTCATAATACGAAGTACCGTCCTTAAGATATTAAAAATGAAAGCTATCATAGAGAGCATATATAAGGTAGAGGGGATCCCTGGATTAAGAATGACATTCAGCAAATAGAAAGACTGTACAATTCATGTATAAAATTTCCGGGTCAGGAAAGGATGGATATCAGATGAAGACGGATAATGCGGCCAAGGAAGGGAAGAAGAGAAAGATAGAAGACAGCGGTCAAATATGGCGAGTAAGTTATCGTAATAAATGGTGGAAGGCTTCCAGGTTTCCGAGTCTTCTACGTTTTCGGCGCAGTCGGCTGCGAAGTTGGACGCGTGGTTGACGTTCGGCGTGACACAGCGAGGAATCGAGCCTGTCATATCATGCCACGAGCTCGATGGGGAGGACTTCGCTTGAGCAAAAGACGAGATGACCTCCCCGACTCTGCTTAACGTCCTCATTACCAGGGCCAATGATAAAGTGGAACATGTCATCACACAAGGTGCCGCAACAATCAGCGTCGAATTGAGTGAAGTGGTCCTTTGTAGAAGCCATGGTCTTCTGGCAATGAAGCCATAAGTGCATCTCCTTTCATTCTCTCAGATGCATTCGCCAAGCTCGTCAAAGTACAATTGGAACCCACATTAGTAGAAAGCGCTTTTAGCAGCTCTTTCAAATTACAGGAGGGTGGAGTTAATAGTGGAACCTGAGCCATTCGACGGTGATTTGACTAGCGCCACTACATGGCTCGACTACTATGAGTACGCTTGCGAACCATATCCAGCTTTTCTAGAGACGAACCAACCAGCGCCTCAAAGGGTCGCAGCACGAAGCTAGCGCGTTTTCAATGGAGCGACCGCGTTTTTCGTGGATGATTAAAGTTACATGTCGATTATTGACAAAGACAGGCAACGGGCATGTTCTAGAAGACAATCCACGTGAGACAAATCCAGTGATCGCGTTGTGGAAAGCTAGAATTTCGTTCCCAGAGCTCTTTGAGATTCAGAATTGAAAGACTTTCGAAACGAAAAAAACTTGTACTCGGTTTTCGAGGCAAAAACGGTAGCTGTGACACAACTACGGCTACTATTGTAACAGCCGCTACCGTGTGTGTAGTCTGGCGACTCGGCTTTCGACTGATGGCTATCTCGGCCCTCTATACATGGCGTAGCAGAGTTCCCAAAAGCAATTTTTGAATCACAGTCGTGCAAATTCACATGGTATCTGTAGAAACCCGAGCATATGACAGCAGAAGCATTGGAAACCGTGTGTGTGTGTCTGAAAACATTTATTGGAATGAGGTCCGGAGGCTCGACTTCTTAAGTCAAGGCGGGCCGCTCCCACGTTGGCACTGTCAGGCCAAGCCTTTCAGCGACATCATGGGCCCTCTGGACGGCCCTTAGTTGGTCCTGAAACAATGGGCTTTCAATCATTTTCTCCCACTGTGTCTATTCTTCAACGAGGTTGGGGTGAATCGCGAGGCACCCCGCCAGCATATGTCTGATTCCAATGATGCCACTACAATCGTTGCAGTCCATCTTAATCTCCCTCTCTGGATATATTTTATTAATGGTGTACGGTGTGGGATATGTACTTGTTTTCAATAAGCGCAGTGAGACTGCCTGAGCCCTGTTCAGTTTTGAATGTGGCAATGGGAATTGCCTGCGTCCTAAATAGTAGTGTTTGGTAATGTCATTGTATGTTATTAAATGATCTCTAGTTTCCCTGCCTTGGTGGTGAACGGCTCCGTGGTGACTGTCACGGTTAGCAAGTCCTCGTGCCAAGTCATGAGCAACCTCATTGAGGTTTATCCGAGTCTCGTCCACTTTTCCCCTATGCCCAGGAAACCATCGAATTTCAGTTCTCATAATCCCAATGCTTTCAAAATGTTTAGCTGCAACACCAGCTACGTAGCCTTTATCAAAACACTTTATAGCGGATTTCGAATCACTGTAAATGCAGGCCCACTTATTACTCCTGATGGCTAGAGCAATTGAAACCGTGGCCCAGTGATTTATTCGCTCGCACCTATCGTTGCACGTCGTGCTACCAGCGTTTCGGCACCGTTCAGAGTGATATCTTCTTAACGCCACGTAGTACTCGGTTCTACAGTCCCCCACAAAGTCATCAAAACAGAAAACTGAAGGCATGTTTTCAGTTTTGCTTTTAGGAGTGTTCTGCAAAATCGTATTTTCTTTTTTTACTTCCGGAAAGTTAGCAATAGGCTGCTCTTCTTTTTTTAATTCGTCGCTTCTGTTATCAGGTTTTGTTCCTCAGATAACCGAACAAGTATGCGCTTGTCCTTGTGTTACATTAAAAAAACAAAAGAAAAAAAAAAACTATTGAGCCTTGTAGCATGGACATACTGAGTAACTCTGGACATTGAACCTGCACCACTTTTTGGAACTCACCGGCAATGCACATGTGTAACTGAATGGGCAAAATTTTAGAAAACTTTCAACTGACTGCGCCTAGAAGGTAGTACTTCTAGCAATATATGCATTTTGGCACTTAGAACATTGGTGGTGCGTTAAATGAGTGTTTTGATCAGGGATGGTGGTTATGCCGCACTACAGGAGCAAATGGTTTTGCGCCCTTTCGGTAGAGGGCACAGTGACTTAAAGAAACGCCGTGTTTAAACCGTAAGGCAATTTATTACAGTGAGTGTCATTCAGCCCGTTTACATGCGCGTGTTATTGAGAGGCATCAGGAAAGAAGAGCGAGTGTATATTCGAGTGCACGCCTTCAGAGTGCGTAGAGAGCGAGTGTGTATGCATGTGCAGGCTGTCAGCGTGCATGTGTGTATACCTGTATTTCAGTGTGTGCGCGTGTTTGTGTCTCCGTATTTGAATGTGCGTGCGCGTGTGTACGTGTATGCACGTGCACGCGTACGCGCGTTTGTGTGCGAGTTCACTTCCGTGTGCGTGCGAGCATACATTTTTGTGTGTCTGTGCATGTGTGGGCGCGTATAAAGCTGGGGCGCTATAACGTAAAAATATCCCAAACATTTCTATTCCAATTCTGCAATCAGCCTTCCGCGATTGGTCAAAAACTTTTTGGGGCCACCCCCACTTCAACTGTACGTCACGCGACGTCACGAAAACCGCGATAGCTCCCCATCTGACATGACGTGTGCACACTGATTATGCATGATTTGACCGAAGAAAAGAAAAATAGTTATTTCTTATTCGACGCCTTTTCGGCACTAGCCCTCGGCTATTGGTCAAAAGTTTTCGGGCAGTACCCACTTCACCTGCCTGTCCCGAGACGTCACAAAACTACAAAAACTCACTGCATCAGAGTGACGTGTACGCGTCAAAGATTCATTAATATGCCGAACAAAACTGAATTTTCTTCTGAATAACCGCTCGCTGCCCCGTTCCGAAAGGAATAAAAGATGGCTGCTGCCGATCGCTGATGCACTAGCTACTCGCACCTGTCGGAGAGCATGGGTTTATTTGCGTTTAATGAAACATTTCGCATAGCCGTGTAACGTTTTCGAGCACTTTCGGAACTTTTAGGACCGCGTTCTGCCAACTATTCTTTGGTGAGGATTCGTTTTAGTGTCATTCTTAAGCTTCCGTAGCATGCCGCCGCGATTGTCGACCAGCCACCGCCAGCTAAGTAAGGGAAAGTGGACCAATCGCCGACGCCGGCACCACCCTCTTCATCCAGTTATCGATATTCAGTTCAGTGGCTCGACCCCATCGAATACCTCTCCACTTCAGCGTGCTCCTCGCCTCTTGTCAGCCAATTAGATAAGACAACCCGCTCAGTGTAGGCAATGTTATTCGTTTTTACAGCAAACAAAAGTAACCTCCTATGAACGAGGAGAGCGTTTGATTGGTCTGCTTAGACAACCCTACGGGTGACCACCCGATGCTTGCGTCAGCGGTTACGCAAATTTGACGTCAGAAAATTGGAATAGAAACATATTCGAATAGTTTTACGTTATAGGGCCCCTGTATGCGGGTGAACGTGTGTCGTATCTCTGCGTGTGTGTGAGTGTGCGTGTGCGCTTTCATGCCAGCGTGCGTGCGTGCGTGTGTGTGTGTGTGTGTGTGTGTGTGTGTGTGTGTGTGTGTGTGTGTGTGTGTGTGTGTGTGTGTGTGTGTGTGTGTGTGTGTGTGTGTGTGTGTGTGTGTGTGTGTGTGTGTGTGTGTGTGTGCGTGTGTGAACAAGCGAAAAACGGGCATTTTTCCGCTTACACCTACTCTCAGAGATGAATGGGCAATCCAGGTTTTTAAACTGATATTTAAAACTACGAGACAGTAAAGAATGACACTGCATTTATAGTATTATATTTTTCTGCAGGCCAAACCAACGCAAAAAATACCAAAAAAAACAAGAACGGCTGAGCCTTTATTGTCGCCGCCCCAGATTTCGTTACAGTGGAACCGTCACCATAGGCACCACTATGTAAGCACTTACCGAGCTATTCACTTTCGTCATCTTCCCTTGATAAATAATATAACTAAATAATTGACAAAGTAAACGTTCGTTTACTTTGTCAATTACATTTTCCAGTAGCGTACACCTGAAAAAAATTGTTCGCATAGCTGTTAAAGACGCATCTTTAATCAAAATTGCTTCGCTCGGCTAGATAACTTCGAGAACATGCTCGAAACTATTCATTTTCTTTAGCCACCTAAGATAAATTATTCAAAATTCAGTTAACGTACCTTTGTTAATTACGCACACAAAATGTCAACTTACTGCGCATGTAGAGGTTACCAATCTTAACACTCGAATGACAATATGATATCAGCAGTATTTGTATTAGTTTATTGGTTTCATTTGCTGCATTGAAATGTAGCCGGCATATTTATGATGCAGCAGGCTTCGTATAAAGCAAGTGTGAAAGCTCGGACAGGTTATCTTGGCGTCAAGCAAGTTCATGAGCATAAACGCATGTGCCCACCCGTGCACTTCTGCCTTTACAAGCGATTCTCCTACATTATACAAGAAGCACCTCAAGGCTGTGGTGCATCACGCAAGGTGCGCGAGAATATTGTGGGCGCTTCGTCTTAACTTTCTAAACGTTTGTGGCATCAGGCTGGGTATCCTGGCATCATGAGGAATAAAAAGAAAGCTGTCTGTGGGAAACGATTCGATGTTGTTCCTGTACTTTTTAATATCCCGAGCAGTGCGCTTACATGTGCGTCAGAATAAAACTCACTGAAGTATTAGGATGAGGGTGTTGGGGCGTATATTTTGGTTGTCTGATGTTAAAGCTAAAGTAAGAAAATACTGTGGTTTTGGGATAATTAATGCCGATGTACATAGGGCAACGTTAAATATGAGCTCCGACACAGAGCCCATGGTGAACTGGCCCCTGGATTACAGGGCTATATTCACACAAAGTGCTTGTTTGATAACTACCAGTAATCGGAAAGTATTTAGCTTTTGAATTTTAGGAATGTCAGAAGCTGATAGCGACGAGAAACTGGCTCATATCGTTGGCATTTACCATATTTCCAACCATTGAATAAAGGGTGATTCCGAATGTTTCATATCGAAAAGACGTATTACTCTTCTACCCTAAACTCCGGTTCACAACCACGCATAAGATGAATGTGCTGCATGAAGAGCTTCGTTAGTCTAAACCCACGAGCTGCCGTAATTTACCTCGCCTATATCGCTGTCAATTATGCTTAGATAGAAAGCGTACATTTTAAATCGATGTATTACAAATCAGAAAAGAGCTGCCCACAACCAACCCAGCTACGTTTCTTTCATTTAGTACTTCGTGCCCATTCGCCCAATATGTATATATATATATATATATATATATATATATATATACTATATAGATATGCACGTATTTTTAAGCGGTTCCATCCCCTCTCTACCTCTCCCATGTGGCCAGCTTGCCAAACTTCACAGGCATACACTTGTTTCCACTTTGACACTCCTAATGGTACGCAATAAACGAAAAACGGAGCGACACGAAAAAAGAAACGCACGAAAAAGAATGGAGACGTAGTGAGAGTGAACACACTGCAGTACACACAGTGCAGTCGCTTTCAAGAAGCATAGTTGGTCTCTTGTGGCCTTGTGCATCGAATAATGCGTAGGTCAAGTTCCCATGATATATATATATTTTTTTTTTCCTCCGAGAGCGGTCTGCGTACGAAGCGGCTAATGGCAGCTCACGGAGCAGAGTGCTGAGTGTGCAAGTGGCAGAGAGAGGGCTGTATACCGTCTCGCCACCCACCAAAAATTGCACGCCCCCCTGTTGGCCTTTCGTAGAAAATTGCATATGCAACGCCCAGTCATTTGCATTAGAGCAACATTGTTTTGCGATCGGAGAGTCCAGGTGAGAGAGAGTGGTTATAGAGATAAAGACGAACAATATTTTGCAGAAATTAAGAATGAACGAGTGAATGACATCATTTATTAGCAAAAAGGAGGAGCAAACATCGGTGGAAGCACGTCTCAGCAAATTGGGAAAGAGCAGAGGACAAAAGAGGAAAAGATAGAGTCCATGTGATAGGCGGAGTACGCAGTTTTCGGTCGAGAGAACAGAAGCGAGAGTTGGTGAAACCGAAAAATTGGTGCGCTAGAAAGACACGAGATATAGAAGAAGAGCAAATACCACACCACTTTTCTACGTCGAATGTGCTTTTAGCGCCTTAACTTTTCCTTATATTGCCTTATCAACAAGCCCACCTTTCCATACGTTTAGTGAAGCCGGTTTAATTTCTGTGTACATGTGTCATGTGGCGAGTAAATTATTGGAGTCACCGTCCAGAACGCGTCCGTCGCAGCGCAATAGGCACCCGCCGTTCTTGGTAATAATCCTTTCTGAATACCACTAATGGCAATTGATTATTCATCGGCCATACCTCGTCGCGTATTCCTTAGTGATAGGCTCTGTGGATTACAACGGCGCTGTCGCGACAACGTAGGACCATATCGTGAATCTTGCTGTTACGGTGGCCATACTCGTGACTCTAGCGATTGTATAAATGCTATAAACATGTCTTTACCGCACAAGTTAGTAAACAGACAGCTTAGTATAGAGTTTCTCACCTTGCATACGCTCAACGCAAACAATTCGCAGCATGTTTCAGTGTGCGTCCTGTCAAGCCAAAGTTTATTGTACGCGAGCGCAAACATATAGAATGCGTCAGAAGACAGGATCCCATGTTCGGCCTCGTATCAAACATAACCAAGCCACCAATATATTAGCAAGCGCGATGTCGTTTCTTAGCAAGGACGTTATCAACTTAAACTTCTTAAGTGGCAGTCCCAGCTTCTGCCTAGGAGAGCGAGCAAAGTTGCCGGCGGTCATATTGCTAGATGCAAGAGGGCGTGCGCCTCTAGCATAGGAGGCCGGAGTATGCGCGCAGCGCTCGCTGCGTTTGCGGTTCGATGATAGAAAAAAATAAAATTAAGCCCCTTTGATATGTATATCACTCCGCGGATGTGGGTCGGGGATGTTGAAAAAAAGGAAAAAAAAATTCGCCGTGGCTTAACTCGGCCATGCCAGGATTTAAGTAGCGAAAACTAGGGCATAGCATGGTTAGCCTTGGTTAATGTTGATTGCAAGTCCAGGTTAGTCTGGTTGTCTAGCTATGTAGCCGCGTTTAGCCAGTCGTTCGGCGCGCAGTTTGTCTGGTTCCTGGGCGATTCGTTTCCTCTTCATCTCGTTCCGATGTCGATTCCAGGCCTCCTACTGCTTATCAGAATTGTCGCCGCCCATAGTGCCGCCTCAACTGTGGTTGCAGCGCACGCGAGCTCTCCTTTTCCATCCTCCGATATGTTATCAGGCATGCGACGCAGCTGGCGAAGCGAGCAGAGGGGAGCGCAAAGACAAGGAATGCGGTGTGACGTCATACCACATGGCGGCGGCGGAAAGGCGCGGCGCTGCGCAGCGGTGGAACAGTAAGAGGCGATTGGAGGATTGGTGGAAGAAAAGTAGGGAAGCGACAATTGACGGAGACGTACAAAAGCACAGTTCGCAATAGGGGATCAGGAAATTTGGGCTTGGCAGTTCATAGTGTTTTTTTTTTCTTTTTTCATTGTTTAACCTAGGTAGGACATTAGGCAGTATAATAGCAAGAGCTTGGTGGCGCAACCCACCGCCCCGTTTCAAAGGGGACGCTCATAACATCCATCCATGCATCCACAACTGTGGCTCGGTGCTACGAATGGCGCATGCGCAGTAGTGGGTAGGGAGCGAGAGAGAAAGAGAGAGAAAGAGAAATATCCGCGGCAAGGCACGCGTTCTGACGTCTTGTGCCTCCTCGGAGCACCGCCACGGCGAAATCGCAAGTTCGCGGCCAGTAATGCCTTCGCTTTATAGTTCCAGGTCGATTGAATGGCGCACCCTTTGATAACTGTATAGTCGGGACGCATCGCCAATCACACATCCTCGCTTGGTCAAATTATGAACTATCCCTCCACACAACGTAAGCTCGCGTGATATGAGTGCTTAATCTACATTTGCGTTCACCTCTGTTTACACACTAAATCACTTGAAAGATTATCAGACACCTCGCACAAAGGCCTAATACACTTCCCCTGCGTCAACGTTTGCCCAAATGGTGCCATCACTGTTTCATCTTACATGAGCGCTGTCACGTGGTGATGGACATGTGGAAAAACTGTAGTGAATATTTGTATCTATCGCAGGTAGTTCCGAAAAGGAATTCACGCAACTGCAGGCACTGCTTAAATGCAATAATGTATCACGCAATTTACACGAACATAAAGGGAGATTTATTTTGAGGTTTCTGGCCTAAGAACGCACCTTGCGCTCTATTCGGATACATAACTCAATTAAAACGCGGCTTTTAAAATTTTTCTTTATTGTCGCTTGCTCTCGATGCTTTGCCGTGCCCGCTGCCTGAGTTAGCATTAAAAGAACGAACGCAGAAGTTCACAGCATTTGTTACACCTCTCCAGATTGCGAAAAAAGTACCCGCAAAGTAGGGAACGCAAGCGCAGACGACAGTGCGGCTGTCCTCAACGAGAAGAAAAGAAAGACAAGGGAGGCTCATGCAACGAATGAAAAAGGGGCTGAAGCATGTGGCACCCCTGCCCATGAAAGCGCGGCAGCTCGGTGTTGATGAGCAAACAGTGCAGATAACGGGTGGTTGATGCGTCGCCGAAACAATGAGCTCGACAACTCCTATGTAGCGTGTTTGAGGCTGTTGGTTTTTGAAGTGGGCCGATGATTGGTCACGTGGTGCTTTTCACTTCTCGTGATTTATCTTTATCAACCAAGAAAAATGAATGGTCAAAAAATACCTGGGTTAAGACATGACATTAAGACTCTTCCCATTTTCCTCAAGTACTTCGTTGAGTGCACGCCATTTAGAACAGTAAATTAAAGAAACGAATTTTAAAACAACTGTTAAATTGAATCTTATGAAAAAAAACTTACTGGCATTGGTTCTACTCATCTGTGAACAATATGAACTTAGTCACCTTAGCATTTAGGGGCCCATTTTTTCTATTAAAGAGCGTAATGCACGATAGCTTGAGCATCCTGCATGTGGAATGCAGGATGCCTTGAATGCCTGCTTGCATTTGTTATTTCATCAAATTCAGCTTTGACTTAGAAGTAGCTGCGGTACCTCTACATGGGCACTTCAAATCGAGGATTAATAATAACTGGGCAATATACGAAAACATTTTAATGTCTTTTCATAGGTGAGTGTTGCAGCACGATATAATTGCTCCAGCGCTAAATATGTATGAGGTCGTCGGTCGCGAATGGGAAAGCGCAAATTGTGTAACGACATGTGGCTGTAGCTTTTCCAATGCTTTGTGCCTGAAGCGGTACAATTGCTAAGTGAAATTATCTCATTACTCTTGACGTTCGCAATAGACTGTGTTATATCATCCACGTGCATCCACGTGTCCATCCATCCGTTTAGGGATCCTGCGCTCATGAATTTGATGGCAGTAAGGGACCGAGGTTAGGTCAGGTAAAACAACGTGCAATTCAGCGGGCGAAAGGCCTGAGAATCGCTCGGGCCGATAGCAGGAGCTTAACCTTTCGTTTTATTCGCATTTGTTGGCTCCATAACAGCTCATTTAGAATAGGAGCTGTTATAGGAGACCAGATGCGCATTTACCTTAACTGGTAGGAATTGGGAGTCTACGGCTTCCTTTATAATAGCATTAAGCAGACCCCAATTGTCTTCCCATGTAACCCAAAAATTTTCTCTTAGCTACACTTACCATATTTAGGCTTTCATATAGCGGAAGACTAAACGGAAACAGGTATTGTTCATAATCTTTAGACTGAAGTGGCCGTCTTCCTATGGCCATCACTATGAAGTTTCGTTGAACTTATGTAACGTGATTGCCACAAAAATTTGTTTCAGTGCCTGTCACCAGCTGAGCAGCCCTTTTCAACAAAAAGGTTATAAAGACAGGTTTCGACAAATGCACGTCCAGCATGCCGGGAAGTAGGGTTCCAGCGTCGTAATATAAATCAGCTTCCTTCAGAAATAAAAAAAGAAACATTGTTCACAGCGCATATTTGGTCCACACTTGATTACTCCTGCGCTGTGGGAGAACCATGGCTGGAAAATGTCCTTCAGCAAATAGAAAGAGCGGAAAATTCAGGTTTAACAATTCCTGGTCCGGAACGGAAGCAGATGAAGATGAAGACAAATAAGAACGCTGTCAAGGAAGTGAAGAGGAAGATAGGAGACGAAGATGAAGAATGGCGATTAAGTTAGCGTAATAAATGCTCAAATACTCCCAGCTTTCCCCGACTTCTACATTAAGGGTTCGATACGTATTCGAAAAAAGCCCAAGAGCGTTGAGTTTAACACGTGCTAAAAAGAAAGTTGGTTGGATTTCACAAGGGTAACATAGGAAGATGCTTAGAGTTAAATTTCCTTTCAATAGTTTTAATTTCAAACAAGTATACAACGTGAAAGTAGCTACTGCGAGTTGACTTTTTTTCATGACAACGAGATGTTGTCAACAAATCTAACAGAATAAGGAGGAGAACGGCTAAATATATTATGTAATTTTGTGCCTGGACAGTTTCGGACTAGAACGAGACACCATGCGAAGTTGCCACCACCATAAGAAATGATTAATATTTTTCGTTGCTCCAGTAGTGTATTTATGCTGGCAGTGTAACCAATGTGAACGTGACTTTTATCCAAAACAAATAACGCTCTCTCGTAATTTGTAGGCATTGTGCTGTACGTTTATGATAAAATTATCGCTTTCTATGTTTGTGGTTCATGCTGCAGCGTTTAGATTCGTGTATGCTAACATAATTTTTGTGCGCATGACAGTTCACCTGTATTCTTTCTTTGTTACTCCTTGGATTGTGCATCATACATTTTAGTGCCAATCATGACGCGCTGAGTAAAGCGATAAAAACATAAAAGTTACAAATTTACACTAAGAAATCTGGCCCCTTCCGTCCTATGGCTCGAAAAACTAGACATCACTTCCTCAACAAATCACAGCGTCCATACATTGAAGAAATCGATACACGCCTGAACTTCTAAATAATCAAAGGAGCATTGATGCTGCTATTACCAAATAGAGGCCGGCAGTGGCGAAGCTAGTAAAGCAACACTGATTTTCGAATGTTGTTTCGAAAACTTCGCTGAAACGGAAGCTCTGCGGAAAGGTAGCGCAGCCGAAGTGGAGAAATCTTTGTCGAGAACATCCTGGTCATCCCAGAAGTCCCGATCACCAACAGATGAACGGCCTTTATAACGGAGTTCACCTAAGCCATTCTGCAATGCAGTCAGACAAGACACAGGACCACAGCTGCCTACCACACTCAGGAAGGGTATTACGGAGCGCCTGAATGAGACTCTCGTCGATATGCTAGCAATGCACGTCAACGTCGAAATATATGCCGTCCTGCCATTAGTAACCTTCGCTTACAACACAGCAGCTTGGTTGGGTGCCATAATGATTACAGCTTAACTTACAAATATATGTTCCGTTAGTGTTTTTATAGCTGTACACACATATTCATTGCCTGCGATGTATGCAATGAAGTTCTTTGTAAGCAGTGCCTATGCGAGTGTTTAAATGGCACACCAATCACAGTTGACGATTTTTTTTTATTGGAGCTGCTTTTGACACCGTGGTACATGTCCTAACTGGTAGAAAACCTGTTTTTGAAATCGATATTCTTTTTCGCTAGTAAGTGTGCCTGAATGGTAACCTCCTTCAAACCTTATGGCCTTTGCAACTTTCTCTGACACACCATTTAAAGTAGTTCATCTTGACTTCGTTGAATTTAAGAAGAAAGTGGAAAGAGTACGGAAGAACCAAGAAGAGCCAAGCAACAGATGAATGCAGCAGATTTCTTGCTGCTACACCAGGCAAGGAAGAGATGAACTGCGCCATTTGGCTTCTTGAAAAGGACATATTTAGGAACTTAAGAGTCGTGGTCATCGACAATGGCCCCACTTTTTTTAGTGACAAGCTGCGTGCTTTAGCCTTAACCACACGGCATCAAAGAAATTTTCCCGCCCCGCGGAATGCAGAAGCCAACTGATCCCTTGCTTCAAAGCCGGCTGCAAGTGTGTTAGAAGCGAGCGTTTCTAATCATAAACGTTCCTATATTACTTTATTGGGAGAGAGAGAGAGAAACAACTTTATTAGCCACTGCAGGGTTGGAAGTTAGGGCAGGTAGACCTAGTGTGACTCCCAGGTGGCGGCGACATCTTGGCTCCACGAGACGAGTGCGAGTTGTGTTTTCTTGTCTGCTCTAGTAAGCAGCAGGTTCCAACCCTACTCGGAAGGAGCTGGCAGTAATGATTGTGGGGGAGGGTTACCCTCGCATCCCCAGAGAATGTGTGCCCGAGTGCCGAACACTCCGTGGTCGCACTTACTACTACGGGGTCGTAATCCCCGCTAGTGAATAAATAAAGCCTACAATGACTGAGAATGGAATCGGTCTGCAGTCTGCAAAGCATGGTGGCTTGCGCTCGGTTGAGGCCGGCGCGGGGAGGCGGCTATACGCGTCTCGTCTCCTTGTAGAAGCTAGTAATTTCAGCATAGGAGTTGGAGGCCTCTGCAAGAGCATCCGGGCTCGAGGGGCCGCCCTTCGGGTTACACCGCGGGAAAAGGTTACAAGGTTACACATCGGGAAAAGCCGCTATTCGGGCACATATCCAACACATCTACAGTTCCTCGCAATATTCTGAATAATTCCTTAAATACAAATAGCGAGCAGAACGAAAGCCGTTGCTACGGAAGTGCGCAACAAATTAGGCATAAAATAGTCCATTTGCCTTAGCCGAGGCGCAGGTATCCCTAAATTCCTCTAAAAACTCCGCTCCGGGATATGAATGAAACATGCTATGCTAAAACACTTACATCCTGATACCCACAAGAGTACCCTTTGCCATCTGGTCATCGGCGTCTGTTTGGAACGGGGTACATCCCGTCTGTCGTTATAACTCCAGTCCCCAAAGAGAGCAAGGACCCGTCATTACCCTTCAATTACAGCCGTATAGTTCTCACGAGCTTTTTATACAAGTTGCATTAAGCGGCACCTACTGCAGCTTCCGGAGAGCAATAAGCTGCTCGATCCATTCCAGTTCGGTTTGCATCTTCGCAATTAGGTATGCATGGTGAACCAATCAGCTATTGCTCATTGATACAAATTACATTCGTAAACGACGCTTCTTTTCTGTATTTATTTATGACGCCATCCGGACCTGGAACCGTCCGCCTGTATGGAACCTGGACGATTATTCCATAGAAGCACAATATATCCCAAGAAGTGTAGGAAACGAGCCACATACCTAAACGCTGGAAGAAAACAAACGATGTCAAAGAAAAGGCCACTAAATCGGCGTCAGCAACACTAGCGTGGCATTGTGCCATTTGTCATGTCTGTCGCGTAGCGCCGATGACTAAAACTTTACATTGCAGTTCCGTTATATTACGCAATGTGTCCCGACAAGCAGCAGTTACATCTAGCAATTGCATACTCATATAACTGACCTTGAATGTAGCCGGCTAAGTGACAATTTGTCCCCTTCCTCTTTTGAAGGGGATGTCATAATTACCATCACCATCATCAAGAGCAATGTACCGTACCACGGGTCATGGGATGTCAAAATAGCGCCACGTAGTTTACTCTGTCGTACACCTTACGGCGTCTCCCCGCAAGAGACGAACCTCGTGAGGAGTCGGAAGCACTTGAAGTTGTCAGCCTACGTGCGTCTCTCCTGGCATTCCCGGCAGCTTAGCGGCGTGTTCAAACAATTCTTTCTTCTCATGATCTCTCGTATAAGCGCTCTCCAAACATGTAACAAGCTCGAAGGCACCTAGCCGTTGTCAAGGCTGCCTGTTTCACGCGTGGCTCAGAACCATATCGTTTTGACGACCCATCTTGCCACTCTTAATATTTCACCACGAGCGAAAGTTTAGGTATATATCCAAAAGACGGCCAGAGGCAGGCAGACCCGACCGTTAGCTGATGGATGTATTTCCACCCATACGTGACTCGTCGCTTCCCTATAATAGCTGAAACCTTCTTTCCTTTTGTTCTTTTTTTCTTTCACACACGTTTCAGTGCTGTTCAGATTCATCAAAAATATATCGTGTGCGTAGGTGCATTCATGGCCGCATGCCTACGCGTGGTTCCTGAAACACGATGTTAGAATATTTGATAAATGATACCATATTGTTTTGCCTAGGGCGATAAGCAAGATTTGCAAGCTTGGATAAATCAAGCGATATTATAGGCGTGCAAGAACGTCTGGGCTAGAATTCTCCGCGATAAGGTAGCCTCGCAGCCTCCAGGATTATATGACTGAGCTATCTCGGTGGCTCGGCTGCCTTAGTAAGAAGTTCGAATCATCGTGTGACAAACTTTCATTTTTTATTCTGAGGCTGGTAAGCTGAAAGTTCACACCCTCCAGGGCACTATATCTGCAGCCTTGCAGTGGCGCCTCATACGGTAAAAGATGCTGAGAGTCAGTGGGGCTATACTAATCCAGGTACAAGGAAATTCGGAACACCTACTACGCTTCAACAAAACACACTTCCTAACCAGAACAAGAATTCGCCTCTATGGTTCAGTATTCGGCCTCTCCCACCCAACTGACTCATTTGATCAATCAATGGCCCTGAGTCCCCAGCAGCTGCGGAGTACATGAACAAGGCGGTGGTCAGGCATGCAACGCAACAGAGCGAAACGGCAGAAACGCAGCGCATCTCCAGACCCGGACAGGCCGCCAATGAAAACTGACCCTGGCAACCTTCACCATCCGAACTATCTCGAGTGAAGCTAGCTCCGCAGCACTCCTTTAGGAACTATCAGGCATTGTTTGGGATGTCATTGGCCTTAGTCAGGTTAGAACTGGTGAGGTTTATACAGTGCTGACTGACGGCCATGTCCTCTGCTATAGAGTTCTCCGAGATATGAAGCAATTTGAGGTAGAATTCCTAATTCATAAGGACACAGCGGGCTGAATTGACGAATTCTACAATATTATTGAGAAGGCAGCAGCAGTCCTCGTCAAACTTAATAACAGGTATAGATTCAAGTTAGTACAAGCCTATGGCGGAAATCCACTCATGATGTTGGTGAAGTAGATCAGTTTTAGGAACATGTTGATTTAGGGTTGAGGAAACAGCAAACTCGGTATTCTGTATTTATGGGCGACTTCAATGCAAAAGTTGGAAAAGCAGGCTGGTGAACAAGGAATTCGAAACTATGGCGTCGATTCTAGGAATGCAAGGGGAGAGATGCTGGTGGAACTCGGGGAAAGGAGTTCTACAGTGAAGTTCTACACGAAACAGAACTCCCTTCCGCTTTCTCTACATGGGCATCGGCGAAGACAGTATGGTTACAGAAAACGGCTATAACTCATGCTTTATCAAAACTATCCCCAAAAATTATCTGAAAATTTGCCGCTAAGACGACTCTAACGTTACGGCGAGTGTAATTTGCTTTTACTAATTGCGTAATTTACACTGATGGTGTAAATATTGTGAGATTGCTGTGTGTTATCAATACATAGGTTTCTACGGGAGGGAAACGAAGAGCCCCTACTTTGTTCGCTATAATAAAACTGTAGATCTTCGGAGTTTCATTGATCTAACTTAGGAGTACACTCAATGAAAAATTACAAGCGAGCATGTTTTGATTCCAAGCTCCTTTGGAATACGGCCACGTCAATCCATATGATCGCTCTCGTCGGTGCTCGGATCAACGCCCACCTGCGTCAACAGGACGCTCCGTCGTAGCTGCATCGACAACTCCTGTGTCTGTAAACCTTCTTCATGCTTCTGCCCTTTGTCATCGAACAGTTCAGTTTACAATGTTACAGTGACCCCAAAATGCCCACGATTCCTCAACGATCGTGTATACATTTCACGCTAGCCAACAACCTATTCGGTGTCGTCACAGAGCTATAGGCGGTGTATCACAGCCACTGCAAGATCATCATCACTTGCATGACAAAATAAAGTAAAAATGAAGAAGAAATAGACAAGGACAGAAATTATTGTGTATTTCTTGGTATTTAGCCTAAATTATATATGCATAATTATATGTAGAGCTATATACGAAAAAAACTTTATCGCAACATAATTTGTACCACCATAGCAGATTAGCTTGTCAGCCACAATCACCGGCCGGAATGGCTTCTCAATTTATTTTCAAGCACGCTGGCGTACAAAATCTTGTAAACACAAGTGATGTGCAGTACGCTGTCTCTAGAGAGGCTTCTGTTGCTGCTACATTGTGAGCACTTCGAGAACGTGCCTATCGTTTCCTGAACTTGGGGCCCAGGTAACGAATTAGTGCTGCTTCCATACTTTTACGCTTTTTTCTCCTAATCAATACGCCATGTCTATTTTGGGATCGTATCATACTTCACTTATCATTTTCGTGACTTTTAGCACATATGGAGTTTACGCATTTACAGAGTGACTAATTTAACCTCTTTAAATCCATGGTACATCCTTGATTTCGTTAACGATTGTTAACAATTTGCATCATGTGTCTCGTGCTCTTTGGACGGAACTGGCATTCGCCCCGTAAAATCTCAATCATGAAACAATCAGTGGTGGCATCTGAAATATGTGGCATGAATTTCGCTTAATTATCAAAGCATTATTAATTGTTTTATTATCATCCGTATATGTATCAATTACGTATGCAATGACACAGCCATTCGCTGTGAGATTTTACAATGACGTATTAACAATATATGATGACGAACGACTACTGTCTATTTGACCGAAGCTATCTTCAATGCATATCTCTTAGATGCAACCCAGCTATCAGTGCCTCCTATTTATCAGCCACCTGAACGACGACACACATGTCGGTGCCCCAACGCAATGCGATGCTTTTGTCCTGAACGCGAGATTGCATGACATAATCTTCACTGCACTTGTTGCACGGCATTCATATGCTGACGCATTTGTCTATTTCTAATATGGAAGAAACAGAAGTTGGAATAGCGCAAATGCTATTGATACGATCATCTATCGATACGATCGATACGATCATAAGTATTCTGAGGGTTAGATCCAAGAGAACTAGGAGCTAAACTAATCAATTCTTTCTGAATATCTTTTTTATGGTTGTTTATCCTAATTCACTCTTCTTTGACTAAACGGTAATATTTCTTGTCCTAGAAATAGGCGGAAGCATTGTTTGTTTTAAAAACACGTGGTGCGAAAGCATACAAACGTTTCGGCAGTTGCTCACTTGCGTACTTTATCGCATGAGATGTCGGCGTTGACACAAGAAAACTTGAAGCCCCTTCATCTTCTATCAGTGCTTCTTTACTTCTTGCGGCCGATTCCGTCAATACCTCCAACACCACCGCCTAGAGCGGCAGCTTCATTGGGCGCCATTATGATCAGAGCTGAAAACAGAATGCAATACAAGATGATGATGATATGTGGTGTTTAATGGCGCAAGGGCCAGGTGTGGCTAAAGAGCGCCATAATGCAATACAAGGATGGGTTATCAAGTTACGCCTCCGTGTAATGCAGCATACCGCCTTGTCATCAGAAATGTGGGCGTTAGTTAAGGGAATCTGTCTTGACACAAATGTCGGAATGAATGAATATTGAATGAAATAATCTATTCCTTAAAGCAATGTTTCATGGTTCTCACAGTGGAAAAAGTCGGCAGAAACGCAGGCATGACAGTTTACATGCTGGCAGTTAAACTTGCGGCGGCAACGGCTTCAATATAAGTGCGCAATACAAGCGTCTTAAAGAAAGGAGTTGTCAGTATTCACAGTTGCACAATAAAAAGGTAAGAACAAATTATCTTCTAGTATTGATGCTTCCATATTATTTCAAAAAAGAAAAAAATAGAGGACGGAACTGCACTTCAAGCATGCACTTTACATCGTCCTGATGGCAAATTACAAGGGAAAATATATATCACTTCCAGCAGCTAGCCGTCAGTACACCTGATGAATTCAGTACAGAAAACATAGCTCAAATAAAACAGTAAAATTGAAAGCGTGTTTACAGACCGAGAAACTGGTTTGTAATTATTAAAGGACAAGCATAGAAGGTGAGGGGGAGACACGTGACGACTTGACCAAGTGCTGTAATAATCATAAATCAATGCCACTTAGCCCTACTCACAATTCTCCTAAACCAGGTTCTAATTGTGAGGCACGTGGTATTGTAGAAATGCGGAACAATTTTTACCACATGAGAACCATTAACGAGCCCGCAAAGTACGGGAAAGGGCGTTCCTGTAGTTCACCGCCATCAAAATGCCGCCAATGCGGTCGGGATTCGATCGTGCGACTTGGTGCCTAACAGAGCAAAACTAGGGGCGCTACGCCAACTTCCTTCCACTAGTCGCAGACATCCGACTACTCCATCATCACGCAATCAACAAGGGACACAACATCATCTACCAGTGGATACCGGGTCACTGCGGAATTTCAGGAAATGACACTGCGGATGACGCTGGCCGGTCGGCTCATGATGTTGCCGAGATTATACCCATACCGCTGTCAAGAACAGATGCAGCCACAAGTCTTCGCTCCTTCGTCCACGAGCTTACACTGAATCTGTGGAACACCAGTGAATTCACGAACGCACGTCTCCACAGATTGGATCCGCGTCTGCAACTCCACCTACCACCAGGGTTGCCACGAGCGGAAGCAACACTTCTGTGCCGCCTGTGGCTCGGCGTGGCACTCACAAACTCCTACTCATTCCGTATTGGAATGGCCGACAGCCCTACTTGTGACACCTGCGGCTGCGAGGAGACGATTGAGCACCTCCTTTGTGACTGTCTCAGCTACAAAGTGCCAAGAACAGTGCTCGTGACCACTCTCGAAAAACTGGACAATCGCGCCTTTACAAAGGAAAAAGCTCTAGGACATTGGTCCAGACGGGCTTCGGCACTCAAGGACTTAAGGGCTTTGCTTAAGTATTTAGGGAACTGCGAATTGTGCGACCGCCTTTGAATGTTGTAGCACGTAGTTTCGCGTTACTGTTTGAATTTTCTGGTTTCTGGTTTCCTCTTCTTCTTCTTTCTCCTTTTATTCCCTTTACCCCTTTCCCCAGCACAGGGTAGCCAGGCCGGTACTTACACTGGCTAACCTCCCTGTCTTTCCTCTCCTTTGTCTCCTCTCCTCCTTTCACGAGGACTCATTTCTAAGGTCCATAAGCGTCACCACCAGAGGGAATGGCAGTTGTAATAATTAAAGTAGCACCACTGATAGATATAACAGAATTAGGCATTGTATATGCACCTAAAGCAACGGCAAGAGCTGCGAGGAGGTCCATTCCCAATCCATGGTTCATCTTGACTGGTTCTGGAGAAGAAAATGCATACGTTCTTTTTGGAGACAAATAGAGCATAAAAACAATAATGCTTCAGGCGAAAATATTTTCCATCCTCATGTTTACCCTTCTTTCACCAAAGCTTTGTTTCTCTTTATTTAAAATGTGAAGTCAGTATAGAAAGGCAAATGAGATTTTGGTTTATGGTTACAACATATTTTAAACGTTGTGCACGTAATGTTCTTTCGCTTTCCCTAATTAAAACATGAATATACCAAAGTTACCTATGCAAGCAACACAAATGACCTTGTAGTAATGAAAAATATTTCATGAATTTGCATTAGTACATTTTCAGTGAGCTGCAGGAAATTCAAGTTTATTTAGCAGAAACGCTTCAGCTAAGACAACTTTTGTGTAATTTCGACTTTATTTGTGTTGCAAGGTGCATGGACGTCTCTACTAATATTTGCCAATCCGTATCTGAAACGCCAGCGCATTTCTTTGTCGCCTAAATCAATTTACTTCACAATTTTCTCACCATGTAAAAGTCTGCATTGAAACCCTTTTTGTAACTTCCAAATTACATGTATTGCAGTCTTCTAAACAGAAACTTAAGAAATACGTCTCTTCCATGTGCCACACTCAGCCGCTATCACAACTCGGCAGTCAGTTGTCATGTAGGAAGAATTAGACAAGTAGTGAGAATGCAGAGCTTGCAACTTGCCTCTCCCGACAGACTCAGTCGCAGAGCGTATTCACCTACAGTAACCCGACAGGGCAACCTCTAATATGAAATCGTCGGCTCAGTATCATTGCGAAGAGTATCCGTAATCTGACAGCAAAGTGTCATCGCACGTGTCCATTGCTGAGAAGGAAGAGACAGTGACGCTCATTTCGTATAAAGGAATGCTGCATTCGCCAAGAACTATCCGCCCTGCTCAGTGGTGCTCGTCAGCTCAGCCGCCGCAACCTACTTGGACATCGCGCCGATGAATTTGATTCACTTTAAATATAGCCGCCATGTTTTCATGTTCGCAGTTTACCATTTACCACACTGCTTTGGAGCCATGCTACCGAAGGTTCGGGATGGATATGTTCAAGGTGGCCCAATGATTTCACCGACAAAGTTGGCACTCGCTGCGGTGTTTTCCTCATGCGGTGAAACGTAAATACTTGGTCATACAACGTTGTATGGCCCTTTATGCCACACACAGCTGACTGCGTTTTAACCAGAAGGCAAAAAACTTTGCTTATCATGTGTGCCAGCTACTGACAATAAAACTGGCGCCTGTTGAGTTCGGGACACCCATGCGTGGGTTATTCTTCTGTTGTTGTCAAGCTCTTTTTATTATCTTGTCCTACTGCACCCACGATGCGCGGGCCTGCTCTCTGCTGTTCTTCGCACATAATTGCTTTTCTATGCACAATTTAGCTTCTAGAGGAGGCCGGTGTTGTGCTCCTCTTGGTGGACCCCCCGCGACATTATTTTCTTGCATGTATGGTTAATAGTTGTAGGCAAATATATTAAGTTATTATTATTATTATTGTTGCGAACGATGTCTCGTTGTCTCGAATATCATAGACATCTTGAAAGTGGCGCGAGTTCCGCGATCTCCGCTAAGCAGACATAATTTTAAAGCCTTGCGGCTTCAGATCCAATATTCCAACATGTGCCTGTTCGCGAATAAATTAAAAAGTTAATAACCAAGTTCTCTCAATTCGCCCTCTGGATTGATATTTTTCATGCAAAGAGTGTCCTCCTCTCCAGGGGACCAACCTGATGAACCCTAGTACCATTGTGTGCTAAATGCATTCTCTTTTAAAAGTACTTGACTAATGATAAAATTTCTCTTGAAGTGAACACCACATGGTGAAAACGCGATAGGCAAGCAACCCTGCTCGCAATCAATGCTAGCGGTTCGGCTGTGTAAGCTTGCAATCAGCGCAGTCTCTCTTCCCCACCGTCAAGATGACTTTCAGAGAACGATATACCGCGAGTTCATTCTGCTCTGGAAATGATTTGTATGAAGCGACGATTTTAGCAAAGAAAACCTATGTACATTAGGGAGAAGTCATTGCTTTCGATATAACGAAATGTTTCTTCCTTTGTTTATTTTCATCACCACTCTCAAGCACAGAAACACAGCTTGTGTCTCGCATCACACTTATTCAGGAAAAATTCTTCATCATCCGTTAAGGGGCACGCAACTGAGTGAGTTTGATTACGAGTACTGAAGCACAGTTCTTTATTCGACGGTGTTATCTAGGATAATAAGAAATAAATGTCCTGAGAAGACTGACGCGCGTAAGAGATTTTTTTATGTGTCTTATTTCCACCTTGTAGTGTCGTCATGATGTGTGGGAGCCATCATTTGGGCTGTTTAATTTTTACGATAAGGAGAGCCTGCAATCTAGAATAATGCATCGCAGAATATTTGTCTCTCATGTAAAATGTCGCTGTGTTCAATGATGACCGACGAGGACATGATGTCATTCCGCAAGTAAATGTTGTGATCAGAATATGCACACTTAGGTAAAGCACGCATAACAAGCACACAATTCGCATAACTATTTGGCGACATAATCTATGAGTTAAGCTCACCTGTACTTGTACGAAAAGCCTTCAACGATGTTTGCAGAAACGGTTGGTTTAGTGGAAGGTCCCTTCCATTGGGCCTTAAATACAAGAAATAATTGCTCAGGTATCTCCATTAGTCTAAATGTGACAAGCAAAAGACAGCTTAATTAAAAACGAAACGCAAGACTTACGACCGGTTTCACTGAAACCTTTATCTTATTTCATGGAGAGCTTTTCTGATACGGCTGATGCTATAAAACTTAATTACAAGGAAAATTGGAAAGATTTCTGCAATATTGAATAAATGTCCTTTCACTCTCCCTTTCTCCCTCTCGCTCTAGTAATTAAAGATTCCCGCAGTAATGAGAAAATTGAGAAATACGCACAAGAAAGGCCGCCATACAAGCAATTTTAGGAAACATAATTTACTTTGAAAAATGTGCCCGTTTAACCAAAACCAATTGGATTGTCCCAATTGCGCTCTCATTCCAAAGAAGAATTGTACTTGTAATTGGCGGGGACTTAATCAGACTTTTTGTTTCAGAACACTGCATTAACCGTCAGCCTTCTGAGCCCGCCTATCTATCTATCTATCTATCTATCTATCTATCTATCTATCTATCTATCTATCTATCTATCTATCTATCTATCTATCTATCTATCTATCTATCTATCTATCTATCTATCTATCTATCTATCTATCTCGCTTATTACGCTGACCTATAGGTCAGCGTATACAGGATCAGCTAGAGTACCTACTTGGGCCACTAAGTTTGAAAGCCTGGCAGTGATTGGTTGTGGTCATTGCACTGTCGCCATTCCAGATTGAGTATATCGTACTCTCTTCACGCCGTCGTTGTCATGGCTTCTGCAGCGACCATGTGACCAGAGGTGCTTGATAGTTTTAGCCACTTGACATAGGCTTGTAGTAGCGATTCCGAGGTCGTCATTGCATCGCTGTCTTTTCAGCTTTCTAATGCGATGTTCGCAGTACCGTCGTCGTCACGTTATAATCGTCAGACAGTCGTCATACATTAGACGTTACGCTGATATAGCCTTGTCTTCATTGTCGTTCAATCATCCTATTCGCACCTTTGTATTCCGACTCTAATCATTGCGTCCTTGTCAAGCCTTCTTCTGAGTGTCATTCGTTCATGTTGTATATTCGTTTGAACCGCTACAATTTTTTTAGTATCGTGAGGCCGTCGTACCTGACGTCGTCCGGGCTCTGTCTTAGACTGCCGTCAGGCTGCTGTCCTCACACTGTCGTTTCATCGCTGTTCGCACTTCACTTTCGGCAAACTATTGATCTCACGCCTTCATCGTCATGCCACCTAAGTGACTCATTCTTCGTCGTTGTGTTATGGTAATTCTATGGTAATTCAAATGATTATACTACCGTTCTCCTGCCGTCATCGTCAGAGGGTGAATATCAGGCCTGTATAGACAGACCATCATCATAATGCCGTTGTAGTCAAGCCACCATTGTCAATTCAGTTTCATAATCCGGCTACCGTCATGTGGTGTCATCATACAGCTTTCCTAATACAGTTATCGTCACGCCATTAGGATCATACACTTGTCATCAACCCACTGTCTTCAAGCTCTTCTGCTATTGTTGCAAATGCATCGTCGTCATCGAAACGTCGTGACTCATTCGTTATTATACCGTCATCGGGATTGCATCACGGTCGTTACATTGTCATCCTTGTAGATTCAACATCCGACCTACCATGATGTAGTCCTCATACATTTCTTAAAGCATCTGACATTTCACCATCGTCATCAATTCAGTATCAGCATCCCCTTTTATCATGCCAGTGACGTCATACCACTTTCGGCGAACGCTTCACATCATTCAAAAGTTAGGACGGTTATGCCGCCGGTGCCATGCAATAATCGTTATGGCGTCGTCGAAACGCCATCGCTATCATGCGTCTTTTCTCACACCGTCTTCGTCATGTGGCCTTGATAATGCCGCCATCGTCACTTCGACTTCTTCATGTTGACGTCGTAATACCGTGGTTGTCATGTCATTATTGCCATCTGATTGTCCTCATATAGTTGTCACCACTTTGGAATCTTTATATCACCGTCATAATTGAGCAATCAGTGTATTAAGGACGTCACGGCGCGGTCGTCATACGCATATTTACTTCATTGTGTGTCAGTCATTATTTGTTCTTCCATTGTTACTGTGTCAAGGTCATGAAGTTGCCGCAATGCCTCAATGTTCATGGAGTGGGGCGATATCGGAGTAGGTGGAATATAGCCGATGTAGCGCGTCTCAGAATTACCACTACTAGTGGTAAACACATGTTCCTTCATGAATACGGTGTATCATTTCATTGTTTCATGGATAATAACATTACCATCGATAGCCATGATGATATGAGTTCTGCTGTTATGCTTCTCCTGTACGTTTTCAAATCTCCGTCTAAGTTAAACTTTAAATCTTGCTAACGTGCTATTCGCTGTAGTATCTCACGTTGCCGAGCATATGCTCTCGACATAATCAACCGATACTTTCTACCTTATTCGATAAGACGGATGTGCGTAGTTTATTCAACCATTATACCAAACACACCATGAAAAGCAATGGCCTTAACTTTAGGTGTACTTTAAGTACTTTTTAATCCGATTGCTTCTTTAGGGTAGAAGTACTCTAGCTTAGCATACAACGATTTTGTAATTTGCCCAGGGTGGACACTTGTGTGGTCTCGGAAGTATAACAAACAGCAAACAACAATAGTTTCCCATAAGAACCAGTACATTGCCACAATCAGAATTTAAGATATGTGTAGGTAATATTCATGACAACGAAAAAAAAAAACCTACGCGAACAGGCAGTATACATGTGTTGGTTGGCGAGCTTTACGTTCTCGCACCGTTTTATGACAGAATATTAGTGTTTCCTTGAGTAAAGAAACAATGTATCCTCCTCTTGCTCTCAGTCTCAACATCACAATGCATAAATACACTATGATGACGTCATTAGTGGATGTCTAAGTACACAGGTAAGGCTATTCCAACATAAAACTTGTTAATTCTCTAATCTTCTCACACCACTCTATCTTCTGATACCATTAAGAGAATTTGGCTTTCTTAGGCATACCTAATGCACTGGTTATAGGCCCCAAGTTTGCCCGATGCATTGAATGAAGTGCCAAAATTCACATCATTGATATCATAGTCGTGAGCCAGTTTTCATGTCAACTGCAGAAGGATAGTTTCTGCAACCGATTGACAATTACCTCTTTGTGGCTCTAGCTCATTTGGTTTATCATTAATCTACTCGCGATATCAGCTACCATTACATTCTTTGCTTTTGAATCCATGGAGCCCTTTTTCAATGCTAATGTCATGCGTTCCCTCTGTGTAATTCCACTTTTTGCGTGATGCAGACTACTTTTTCTTTCTTATTCTACACGAAAGTGTGTTACGCCAGGCACACACGAAAACCTGTTTTGTAAACGTAAGTCACGCCATAATCATACCGCACATCCGTCCGATGGCGACACTTCGGTGAGCAAACAATTGTGCTCTAAGGCCCTTCTGTGCGCTCTAATGAAGATAATTAGCAATCAATGACATTATCGCTGAGTACTTTTGTCGGAAAGTCAAGTATGGTAGCAAAGATGGCGGCCTTATGTGGCACCCCCGCCCACGACAGTGCGGCAGCTCGGCATTAATTAGAAAAGAGCGCAGATATCGGGCGGTTTACATTTCGTGAAATGAATGCGCTCGCTAACTCCCACGTAGCTTGTTTTAAGCCACGGCTTTTTGAAGTGCGCCGATGGCTAGTCACGAGATACTTTTCAGTTCTCGTGATCTCTCTTCATCAAGCAAGAAAAATAAACGGCCAGAAAGTATCTTGGTTAAAACATGACACTATGTTTCTTTCCACTTTCCGCAAATCCTCCGTTGAATGTACGCCATTCAAAAAAAGTTACTAAATACAGCCCATTTCAAACAAATAATGAATGGACTCTTATGAACGAAAAAATTACTGGCGGCAGTTCCATTCACGTGTGAACGATATGTTTTTGGCAATCTTAGCACTGAAGGCACCATCTTTTCTTTTAAACAGGTGTTGTATGATAGCTTGGGCACCCTCTATGTAAAACAGTTAACATGGGTTATTTGATGAAATCGCGATTTGACTTAGAGGTAGCTGCTGTACCTCTACATGGACACTTCAAATCTAGAATTAATAATCACTATGGAATATACGTAACCATTTTTATGTTTTTGTTTCTTAGGTGAGTTTTGCAGCACGATTGTTCTAGTGATAAATATGTACGAGGTCGTTGGTCACGGATTGCCAAATGTAGTTTGTGTAAAGACCCGTGGCTGTAGTTTGTTGAATGTTTTCGTCTGAAGCGCTGCACTTGCTAAATGAAGGTATCTCATTACTCTTGACTTTCGCAATAGGCTGTATTATAACAGTGACGTTCATCCACCTGTCCATCGAGCCGTTTATACATATCGCAATCCTGAATATGACGGCAGTATAAGGACAGAGGCTTGGTCCAATCAAACAACGTGCCAATCAGTGAGCGAAAGGCCTAATAGTCGTTCAGACCGATGGCACGAGCACAATCTCTTTTTTTTGTTCGCATTTGCAGGCTTGATATACAGCATATTTAAACTAGAATATGTTGTAGCAGACTCGAAGCTCATGTGCCCTACGTGAACGCGTTAGGGAGTGGACAGCGTCTTTTATGTCATTATTAAAGCAGACCCCAATCGGCTTACCATAAAAAGTAAAAGCTTCTGATGAGCTAAATTTATCTTTTTCAGGCTTCGACATAGTCAAAGACAATACCGAAATAGTTATAGTTCAGCATCTTCAAAGAAGACTAACATGGGCGCCTGCCTATGGCTATCACGATGAAGTTTTTTTTTAATTTAAGGGTCGGGATTACTCCACAAATTCCGTTTCGGTGCGCATCAATAGCTGAGAGGCTCTATTTTGTACAGAAGCAATGAGCACAGGTTTCAACAAATGCACGTCGAGCATGCCGGAGAATAGGTCTCCAACGTGTTAATACAAAGCAGCTTCATTGAGAAATGAAAAGCTTTTGTACCTAGCACATATTAGGTCCACGCTTGATTACGCCTGTACCTTGGAGGATCCCTGGCTCAAAAATGATATTCAGAAAAGAGAAAGGGTGGAAAAATCAGGTTAAACATTTGCCGGTCAGGAACGGCAGCGGATGAATATGTCGACGGATAAAGATGTCGTCAAGGAAGGGAAGAAGAGGAAGAAAGAAAACCGATCAAATCTGGCGAGTAACAGCTAGGCCGCGACGCGCCATGAAGGTGGACGCGATCATGGGGATGACGCCTCGACGGGATCGTCCTCTATCTCGCTTGGGAGCTCCACGCAGACGCATGACTGCTCGCACGCAGAACGGCACACATCGCAGGGGACGCTTTCCCACCAGATGCGCTACGGCGCAGTGATCACGCCAGAGACGTCCCGCATCAGACGCTGCACCTAGGAATCGCGCTGTGAGCGGAAAGAGGAGCCGCGTCGCCTAAACACGAGGGTTCGAGTGACGCACGCTGGAAGTTTGAAGGGGAGAGAGCGAGAAAACTTATTAAACGCAAGCGTATTGGGGTATCCTCGCAAGGGTCACCGCACTGCCCCAATGCACACAAACGAGACGAAGGGGAGAAGCGGGAGAGTGGCGCGCCACCTGTCGGGGCAGCGCCGTACATTGCGAGTAGGGGGTCTTCTGTGTTTGCCGCAAGATGGCTCTGCGTGTGCGCCAAGCTCAGGAGAAACGTAGCGGAAACGTACTTCGCTACTCGTTTAACTGCGACTTCGGTAATTTACATGCTCATAATTACCGGTATACGCCGCTGTATAACTTTCTACGGCTCGTTTTTAAGGCAACACCGCATTCGCTCGAGGCGTTTTTGTCCCACCTTGAACCAGCAAACTCATGGCTGAGTGGTAGCGTCTCCATCTTACACTGCGGAGACCTTGGTTCGATTCCCACCCAGCCCATCTTGCAAGTTGTTTTCATTTATGAATAGCCTTACAAGATTTTTCGCTGACGGTCAACGCCGCAAATGCCAACACCGACACCGATGACACCGGCTTTTCTGCGACACGAGTTCCTTAACGCTGTCGCGGTAAAATGGCGTGACGATAACGGTATCAGGAAGGCTGTATGATGACGACCGCATAAGGAAATCCGGATCATGAAGCTGGGGTAACAATGGTCACCTGAGTACAAAGGCATTATGACAACCTCTCTATACAGGCCTCATATTGATTCTAAGAATATGACGGCATGAGAACGCTAGCATATTCATTTCAATTACCACAGAATAATTACAATACAATGAAAAAGAAAGTGAGATAAAGGGGTCTGACGATGAACATGACGGCAATGGCTTGACGCAAGTGAAGTGCTAACAGCGATCAAACGACAGCGCAAAGACAGCACCCTGACGATAGTCTGAGACAAAGTCGCAACGAGGACGAAGCGTCGGCTACAACGGTATCACGAGACGAAAAATCAATCCTGGAGGCCAAGAATAATATACGACATGGACCACTGGGTCTCCGCACAGGAAGTGTCGGATTACAAAGCTGAAAGGACAGGCGTGGAATGATTATGCAAAACAGGTGAGGCGTGCAGACAGGACACAAGAGAAGTGGACAACACGAACGCCAACTATTAACTGAAGAAGGCACCGAGGCGAAAAACGAAAGAAGACACAAAACTCATCAGCGCAAGTTCTGGAATGGTATCACCACGTGTCAGTCGGCCACGTGTGCCGGTCTATGTGAGAGATTGCTGTTAAGGCACATACTCTCTTCCTTATGTAAAGTAATCGAAGGTTGACTCACGCACGCACTTCCATCATTATAGATATGCCATGCCTCTACCATAAGACGCGTAAAACTATCAATCCAAGCATTACAATATAGTAACAAACGGAATTTCCATGTTGTGCATTAGGTCTTCTCTCAGCAGATCGTGCATGCGCAAAATGAGCGCCAGTTTTAATGCGCAGGTCCGGCGCGTATTAGAAGCAGGTTTTCCTAGCGTAGCAGTGGCCACTGTGGCTGAACGCCTAAAGATGTCTGTTTCGAGGGGGACGGACATGATTACAGAAAGTGTAATGGCAAAAAAAAAAAAAGAGCAGTGGCTATTCCGTACATTCATTCAGTATCGCACAGGCTTAAAAAGTTGCAAGCAGATATGATGTTAATGTTGCTTTCACTGCTCCCAATGAGTTAGGTAAGAGATGCGCTGCCGTGCAGAAAAAGAAGGAGCAGGTAAAAGGCAGAAAAAGAACAGATATTTGTCCAGTGAAGCACAATAAGAACAACGGTTTCACTGACTGTCATATAATGTTCCCTTTTGCTGTGGCCAATTTTACGTAGGGCAAGCGGGGCGGTGTATCAATCAGAGGCTAATAGAACATAAAAGGTTCCTAACCGGCGGATCGCCTTCTAATCTTTGCCTTCATTGCCAAGATTGTGACTGCACCCCAGCGTAAGATGAATGCGCGACACATTATATTCACGAGAATGAAGATACACGTCTTACGGTAGAGGCATGGCACATCTACAATGATGGAAGTGCGTGCCTGAGTCAACCTTCAATTACTTTACATAAGGAAGAGATGAACACTCTAGGAAAAGTTTACACCCTTTCGAGTGCCCTTCTGCCACACAACGATAATCGTCATCTGCCTTGATGCGTTTCCTTTCTTGAAAATGCCGCGCCCGATACTTTCCTGTCGGGAATGCTATCATGCTGATAAGGCGCATGCCGTTCGTTACTGGAGAGTACCGGGACCGCAGCGTTAAAGAAAGGAAACGCATCAAGGCAGATGACCATTATCGTTGTGTGGCAGAAGGGGCACTCCAAAGGGAGTAACTTTGCCTAAGAGTGAAGTGCCTTATCAGCTATCTCACACGTAGACCGGCCCATGTACCCAACTGACACGTGGTGATACCATTCCAGAGCTTGCGCGGATGAGTTTTTCTCTTCTTTCTTTTTTCGCCCCCGTGCTCCCTTTTGTTGATAGTCGGCGTTCGTGTTGTCCACTTCTCTTGTGTCCTGTCTGCACGCCTCACCTTTTTTGTATAATAAATCCTTACCAACTAGCTCAGCTTTCTCTCGTTCTAAGGGATGGAATGATGACGTCGGCATCACTACTGCGCGCCTTTATCTAGTGGCTCAAACTATCAAGCACCTTGAGTCGCTGGGTCATGGCAGAAGCCGTGAAAATGACGGTATGACGAGAGTACGATGTACCGAATCTAGAATGACGCCGATACGGCCACAGCTTATCACCACCAGGAGCCCATGGGCTGTAGCTAAAATAGGTACACTACTTGGTCCAGTAGGTCAGCGTAATCAGCGACATATAAAGATGGGTGTATATATATATATATATATATATATATATATATATATATATATATATATATATATATATATATATATATATATTTATATATATATATATATATATATATATATATATATATATATATATATGTGTGTGTGTTTGTGTGTGTGTGTGTGTGTGTGTGTTTGTGTGTGTATCGATAGATACATACATTGCCGGGATCAAAAGTCTAAATTGCTGGATAGGTTCAGAACGGCTGCAGTATCGAAATAATGATATTCTTATATATATTCACGTTCATTCTCCTTTGTCTCCAGCACGTTCTTTTTGACCGTGTTGATCGTATACTAGTGCGCAAAAGTTTTCTTGCTCCCTTTTTGAGGTCTTTCAGGTTTATGCAGTTTGCTCAAATAAACAACTGATCAAACACGCGCCAATTTCAAATAAAAATCTTCTTTAGAATGAGAGAGTGCCATTCGTGCGATTCTATTCGGTTCGGTAAAACTTGCGCATTGTTTAGTCACTTAATTTTTTTTCTAAAATTGCTTGCAGGGCGTTCTTTTATTCATGTGTCAGTGTTCCATCCGAAGGTGAGCTGGTGTACCTACCAAAATTATCTCATTACTACGGCAATTTTAGTTACTGTAGCCAGAGTGAGAGAGAGAAAGGTAGAGTGAAAATAGCTTTATTGAATTATGCACAAAGCTTTCCTTTTTTTCTTGCAATCAACTTTTACAACATTGGCTGCACATGAAAAGCTCTGCATGTAAATAAGATGAAACTTTGAGTGAAACCTGTCATGAGTGTTGCGTTCGTTTTTAATTACGCTGTGTTTTGCTTGTAACATTTAGCCTAATGCATATGCATGAACAATCCTTCCTAGTATTTAAGGTCAACTGAAAGGGACCTTCCATTACACAAACCATTCCTGCCAGCATCGTTGAAGGCTTGTTGTACAACAACAGGTGAGGAAGCGGCTCACTACACTTCTAGCGTAACACATAGATTAGGTCTCTGTGTAGATGGGCAAATTTTGGGCTTGTTACGCATGGTTTACACAAGTCTGCATATTCGGACTAGAAGATTCAGTTGCGCAATGGCATTATCTCTAAAGTTTACTCATTCCCTTTTCCTCTTCCGTCATCATTTGCACGTCTGTAATATTGTGCGAAGTATTAAAGTAGCTTTCAGGCTCTCGTTATCGTAAATATTAACAGCTCCAATCATGTCTCTCACGCATCATGACGACGCTGCAACGTGGAAACAGTACAGATGCTAAAGCTGTTACACGCGTCAGTCTTCTCACGACATTCATTTCTTATTATCATAGATATTATTATCATGTTATCATATCACCCTCGAGTAAAGAACTGTGCTTCAGTACTTGTGGCAATCAAACACATTGTGTTTATGTGGTCAGCTGTGTGTCCCTTAGAGGATGATGTACAATTTTCCTAAATAAGTGTGATGCGAGACACAAGCTGTGTTTGTATG